>NC_140015.1:23352018-23875907 GCF_964263955.1 Coregonus lavaretus | reverse complement strand
AATATTGAGTTGCACCCCCTCCCCCCTAACCCCAGCCCTCAGAACAGCCTCAATTCGTCGGGGCATGGACTCCACAAGGTGTCGAAAGCGTTCTACAGGGATGCTGGTCCATGTTGACTCCAATGCTTCCCACAGTTGTGTCAAGTTGGATGGATGTCCTTTGGGTGGTGGACCATTCTTGATACACGGGAAACTGTTGGGGGTAAAAAGAACAGCAGCGTTGCAGTTCTTGGCAGTTCAAACCGGTGCACCTGGCACCTAATACCATACCCCATTCAAAGGCACTTAAATATTTTGTCTTGCCCATTCACCCTCTGAATGGCACACATACACAATCCATGTCTTCAATTGTCTCAACACTTAAAAATCCTTCTTTAACCTGTCTCCTCCCCTTCATCAACACTGATTGAAGTGGATTTAACAAGTGACATCCATAAGGGATCATAGCTTTCACCTGGATTTACCGGGTCAGTCTATGTCATGGAAAGAGCAGGTGTTCTTAATGTTTTGTATACTGAGTGTATATGAAGTCCAAGGATTTACAGACAGGCAAAGGAAAAGCAGCTTCCCCCCCTAATCATTGGCTCTAATTTTATTAGTGTTGCACTCACTGGCTCTATTTCAGTATGTGTTTACTGCTACCCTTGTATATGTACAGGTAGTCACTTTCAATTTACTGCCAAATCCCCTGCATCGAAGCTGAACTGCCCATGCAGTGCCGTCCCACCTCTCTGTAGGTAGTGTTGTGACTAGACTATTCTGACAGAGGCTTTGGAATATTTATAAATCCCCCTCAGCGAAATATGTAGTCTGGGATGAAATACTGTAACCTCACTAAATTGGATTAATCCGAGACAGGTTTTTGAATTAATATCAGTATAATTTATTTACAAGCCTAAATTTGGTGCAGCTAACAGTCTCATAGGACTCTACTAGGAGAAAATCGATGGTGGAACATCTCTCATCCAGTACTGTACGTTCTGTTCTAGGCACTAAAATGGCTCTGAAGTTCTTGAGGAAGAAAACAACCAAACTGAAGAGCTTCGTAAGGGAGTACAGCATCTCTCTCTACCTGTCTCCCTGCCCCTTTATCATCAACATGTTCGGCATTGCCTTCGAGACAGACGACTACTACATCTTCGCTCAGGAGTATGCCCTGGCAGGAGACCTCTTCGACATCATTCCCCCTCAGGTGAGATGAAGAGAAACAGAGATGTATTCATCCGCTCTTACAAAAGAAGGCTCTCAACATAATGTCTGGAATATGAATAACTGTAAAAGTTATTTTATTTCCAGCTGAAGGATAATATACAGATTTGACATGATAAATGTTAATGTGTAAGGTGAATGTGAGATCTAGGTGTTGTGTATCTATGTTTAGAAATAGCTCTGATAGCAACATAATCCAAGTCATTATCTAACCACCCGTCATCCATTGAAGACTATTTTTAGAAAGTTATTTTCTATAACTAATGTAATACCTGATATCCCACAGGATTAAATGCAGTCAACATGTACAGTGGAGAGTTACATTAAATCCTTGGCTTATAGCTGAACACACATTCTAATGGATGGTTTAAATGTTTTACTTGCTGGTGGATTGTTTGACCTCAGTGTGTAATCTTCTCTGTTTAGGTGGGTCTTCCAGAGACGGTGGCTAAGCGTTGTGTCCACCAGGTGGCCATCGCCCTGGACTACCTGCACTGTAAGAAGCTAGTCCACCGGGACATCAAGCCTGAGAACATCCTCATCTTTGACAAAGAGTGCCGTAAAGTCAAGCTGTCAGACTTCGGCATGACGCGGCGCGCCGGCTCCCCAGTGAAGCGTGTCAGCGGTACCATCCCGTACACGGCACCGGAGCTGTGTGACGCCTCGCAGCACGAGGGCTTCTGCGTGGACTACAGCACGGACGTGTGGGCCTTTGGTGTCCTCCTCTTCTGCATGCTCACCGGCAACTTCCCCTGGGAGAAGGCCCTGCCGTCGGACGCCTTCTACCAGGAGTTTGTGCGCTGGCAGCGGCGCCGGACGGGAACGGTGCCCTCTCAGTGGCGGCGCTTCACAGACGAGGGGCTGCGCATGTTCCGCAGGCTCCTGTCCATCGAGCAGGAGCGCCGCTGCTCCGTCAAGGAGGTTTTCAGCTACTTCAACCACCACTGGATGCTGGACAATGAGCCGGGTGGGAGTAACGCTGCGGGAGGAGGGTTGGGGGGCAGCGGGCCCCAGGTGGAGCTCAGCTCGTCGTCATCTGAAGAGGACGTGCTGGTGGACAGGCTGAAGCAGCAGAGCCTGATGGAGCCCATAGGCGGACACTACTCCTCCACCAGCTCCCCTTCCTCCACCAGCAGCTACGAACGTGTCTCCCGTGACAACGGAGGGGGCGGACGCATCCTGGTGGCCACGCCCATTGAAATATGTGTGTAGAGATTGGTCGTTACCTTCCAGGCTATGTGCACACACATATACACACTGTATAAACACTTACATTAGAAGGTCAAATAACAGAGAACGATCTTCCTGGTTAAAGGAAGAGGTGGGAGAACAGCCTGGTCTCATAGACTAGACATAACATAGTAAATGTAAATCCTCGACACTGAAATTAGTATGATATGTTACGTTTGGTATGGTAACAGAAGACAGATGGTTATTTAAATCAAAAATGAAATTAGGGTAGTTGTTCGGGCGTATAACGCAAATCTCTAGCAACCCAAAGGTTGCGAGTTTGAATCTCAACTTGGACAACTTTAACATTTTTGCTAATTAGCAACTTTTCAACTGCTTAATACTTTGTAGCTACTTACCTTCCCCTAACCCTAACCTTAACCCTTTTAGCGAACCCTTCCCCTAACCCTAACCCTTTTAGCAAACCCTTCCCCTAACCTTAACCCCCAGCCTAGCTAACGTTAGCCAGCTCGCTAACGTTACATTTTACATTTACATTTTAGTCATTTAGCAGATGCTCTTATCCAGAGCGACTAGCCTCCTAGTCACCTAGACAGAATTCGTAACATATAGTAAGTTTAGCAAATTTGTAACATATTGTACATTTTCAAAATTAATAATGTATAATACGAATTGTAATTCGTAACATATCATACAAAATTGGGTGATGGACATCCACAAATTATACATACCATACGAAAAGTGGCATATCATACTAAATGGAGTTTCTCGGATTTATGTACAGAATAATACGAAATGCTCTGAGACCAGGTTGGGGAGAAAGGAAGATGAGGAAAAATGATGGTTGGTGCTTGGTGTCCTGAGACACCCTCAGAGGTTTAAAGGAGGTGGTTGTTTCACTATAGATTCTGACAAACATTCCTATTGACGACTCACTCTGAGGGAATGACAAGAGACAATCACAACCAGTACTGATTACTGAACAGATGTGTGGACTTCTGCAGGCATTTATTGATGTATTGTACTGTAGCTATATTCAGACTAAAATGTACAACAAGATCGGACAGAGACAACAAACAAGTGAAGGACAAAACAAGCTTTTACAGAAAAGCAACATAATGTACTAGTAAGTTGAATTGGAGTTGACCAGACCCTGTCGTAAAGCAATATGTTCAAGCAATTTCTCTGCAAAAATGGCTTCTCTGATAAATGGCTCATTGAATAATGGAAGAAATTAAACAATTTTGAATCTGCTGTAATTGCATCAGTAAAAGACAATTGGAGAGTGTAAAAACTTGCTATCATTGTGACTTTTACCATAGTGTAATGTGAACCAATGGTACTATGGTGTGTTTGCATTGTATAACCTTATGTTCTGTGGGTATAAGAGCTTTATGTAATGTAGTTTTTGTTAATATTATTTATTTGAGTCCTTGATTTCTGAACATATATTTTTGCTATTTATTTTATAAAGTAGCATCAGAGATCTGACTTTTTTGATACTTGCCAATGTTTTACTGCTAGTGCAATTTAAGCAGCCATTTTGAAAAGGGAAACTGCATTTGACCTTCCCCATAGCAATGTCATATAATCCCATGGAACTGCTTTTCATCTCATGTGAATGGGTTATGTTGATGTTGGCCATTACCGCTTTAGCAGTAGCTATAGTGCATTAGTATGTCAGTCAGAGAGTTTAGTTCACCTCCTCTTGTCTGCATGCTACACTTGCTAGGCCTGGCACACCATGACAGTAGTACAGTAATTGATGAGAACACCAAGGCTGACTTTACATGATAGACTGCAGTATACACAACCATTAGTAGCTTAATGCTACTATGGTTTTACTTTAGTTTATTGACTGTTGTGTCATGGTGACATGAGGAGGAAATGTCCATGTTTCATGTAAAGCAGAGAGTAGTTTAATTTTGTTTTCTCAGGTATACCATTTATAATGTCTCATTGTGTTGTTCACATATTATACCATATGGGTAATACACCTGTTATAAGACTATGATAGTATATGGCCAATACACACCATATACATCCTCCTATGGGGATCATTTAAAACCTCCAGCTACTGAACCTACATGTTCTGTGGGCATGTTATACCATAGATCCCTGATCTATGGTATAACACATTTGTTATATTTTAGCTTTGTTTAACTGTAGGCAAAAGGGCAGAATCCTAAAGTTTAATTTCCTTGACTGGTCTTTGATTTTATACATTAGTTTGGCAAATTTGTACATTTAGATGTCAGATGAAAGCATCAAAGGATGAATGGATGAGCATTTTTTAAATTGCATGGTTAATAAAGAAAACATTTGTGAAATCAGCTCCTACAGTAATTGTGCCAGTGAAAAATATGTGCCAAAAAATTGTTGTATAGTGAAATTTTGCTGTAGCACAAATTTGCATAATTGTTCTCAAAACATAATTTAGGGCTGAAATAGCATAACATAATTGTTCCTTTGTATTTGACGTGCTATATTTGTATAAGCTTCCATCACAAGATCACAGACGATGTAGTGGGACTATGGGGATACTACCTACATGTCCTCAAGTGCGTTAGGGATGTGACTTGAATGATTTGTATTTTTTAGTTTGTGTGACTTACCTTAAAATGGGAAACATTTAAAAAGCTGGAAAACAGGATGGAATACTGGATATAATGTCCACCATGGACAATTTGAAATACATGAGGCATTTGGAAGAAACAGTTCATTTTGGAATAGACTCTCTCTGTGTGTTGTGTTTTTCAGAAATGTTTGCATGAATCAATATTGCTCTGGAGGAACGCTGTTGAAATACATCTCTAGAGTGAAAAGTTGCAGTATTTATTTTTCTGCCACTAGAGAAAATAATTATTGGATTTGAACAGAGGCAAACACATTAGGCCCAACCCCCCCCCCCCCCCCCCACCCCCGCCCACCACCTCAGTAGAAACACACTAGACTGATCAGGAGAAAAAGGAATACTGCACTTTTTTGTCTTCAAATTGACCTCAATGCATTTTGAAAGCAGCAGTCCAGTAGAGATTTCATAAATCTGTAATTGATCTGTTTTGTTATTAGTAATGAGATTTCCTTGTCTTTCTGTGGCGTGTAATTTTACCACCCTGCAGTGTTGTGTAGTTTTAGTCTGTAGAACATGCACTGCTAGAACTCATCTCTTATTCAGTCCATCCAACAGAACGCTGTCTTCCCTAAACTTTCCTCTCCTTTCATTCAAAATGAAATAAAGCAATCTGAAATGAAACTTGAATCTGTTGTGTGGGTTTGAAGTGTGCGGTGCCTGAGAGGTTGCAGCATGGCTGGCTGGTGGCAACAGGAAGGAGATGTGCTACTAGACTAGATCCCGGTGGAAATTACCACTCTGTATTTTGTTGAAATTATATTTAGTCTGGATGAATCATGG
This sequence comes from Coregonus lavaretus, assembly GCF_964263955.1. Taxonomy (NCBI): domain Eukaryota; kingdom Metazoa; phylum Chordata; class Actinopteri; order Salmoniformes; family Salmonidae; genus Coregonus; species Coregonus lavaretus. Next base: position 23,870,092 of record NC_140015.1, on the reverse strand, counting down.
TTCTCGTGTTTATTTAAAGGGTATTTTAGAGAGCCCACTCGATGATGCCCCACTAAATTCTGTAACCACTGATGCATTCTTTCTGCTCAGTTGTAATGAACAGTAAAGGGATTCTATCCAAAACAGGGCTGGTCTGTATTATACAATGGATTGAGCATTCCAGATAGGTTTTTGGCAAATGTGACCCAGGATTTCTAGTTAAACCACGTTAAACCCTCACTACTAACCAATAACTACTAGCAAAAGTATTATGTAGTCTAATAATGTACAGTGTAATTCGGAGACTATTGGCCACAAAATGTAGCTAGCTCATTTGAAAAATATTTTCTATTCTCTCTGGGGACTACACTGTGTATCATAGCACTGACGCGTGTAGAGATAATGAGAAGGGGTGAGTGAATAGGGTGAGCATCAGTGCTTGAGACAACCAGTACCATGGCAGGCCTGTGGATTTGCTTGGATACAGCACAGCAGGGAAACCAACAGCTCACCCTGGCCAAGGCAGTGCTGCTGCTGCTGGAGTGGAAATCATCAGGACTGCATGTTCAGCATAGCAATTACTGTAGAGCACTGCACTGCACACCTCACTGCCTCTCCACTCCACTGTCATGTTTACTGTCTCTAGCCGTGGCTAGCAGGGGGGAGAGTGGCTGGGAGGATAACGGTTTGATACATCCTCAAATACTATCTGAATGTTACTTCTAATGAAAAAAATAATAATTATGTTCCATCTCCTTAGCTAATCATGCACACAGAGTTTAAGACCACAGGGATGAGCTGTACAGACGTAGGACCTTAATTCGATCACCCTGCTGCAGGAGAATTTGTAGTGTATTCAAGGTTTAAAAAGGCTTCTGAAGTTTGTAATTTCCATTTTCCCTTTTCGAAAAATGTATCAACCACGACAAAAATGTCCGTTAGTTATAATACACATAATAATTCAAATTTCCTGTTGCTGCAGGATTATGTGTGAATAAAAAGTGTGATACTGTATCCAACTCTGATGGATATTAAACTGGCCACAGTGGGATCATCCCAGGATTTAGCCCTTAGGCATGTCTAATTAGCAGGCTGAGAGTTGGGAGTGTGAGTGTGCCTGTTTAGCCTGTGTGGAAGAGCCTTTATAAGAGCCTTGAGCAAGTGTGTAAGAGCGTGTGAACTCGTTGCCAAGTAGAGAGCGGAATGGCTTACAGGTCTAGAGGAACTGTACATTTCAAGTCCTGGAGGTTGGAAAACCTTGAGGGGTAAACATGCAGGAGGCTTTTCACATCCACAAGAGCATATTGGTGGGAGCAAGTCCTCCACAAATAGACATCTCAAATCAAATCTCAAATCAAATCACAAATGCAGATGTTATTGCAGATGCAGCGAAATACTTATCCTTCTAGCTCTCCAGCAGCGCAGTAATATCTAGCAATACAAAAACAATACACACATAATCCAAAAGTTTACAAAAATACAAAAAAGAGGGAGAACAAGAAATTAAGACATATCAGAACAGCAATATCAGAACAGCAATGTCTCACACAGAAAAATATGTTTTGGAAAAAACAGATAACTGGTGTGAAATGGACTCAAATTATAAAAAATAATCTGACTCAGATTATAAACGATAATCTGACTCAAATTATAAAAGATAATCTGACTCAAATTATAAAAGATAATCTGACTCAAATTATAAAAGATAATCTGACTCAAATTATAAAAGATAATCTCCATTACAACATGAATAACTATATTTCAAAGAGTAGATTGGTTACAAGACAATAAAATATTAATGTGAAGGAGATTCCACAACCTCTCTAACTGAGGAAACTACTGAGCCAAATACTGAAATACTCAACAATATGGCAGCAATAAGCATGCATGTTTCTATTACATTACATCTTCAAGGACATACAGTACAAGGTCATTGAACCCAGGGGAGAGAAGAAGCCATCCCTCATGTTACAACATTTATCAATCTGTGTCCAACACTGTCAACCTGATGCACTCTGTAATTCTCCAGGTTATTTTTGGGCTTCAACAACACAAGCCAATCTGTAATAGTGTGGTGAAATATTGATTCTCGATTGCGTGCTGCCAAAATGACTCGCGCCGCTGACACAGTACAGAGCTGTAACCTATGTCACTGTGATATACTGTGGGCGCACTTACATGATTTGCAACGATGGTGTTTGATCTATACTGCCTGGATTGATGCTGCCTGTTTGGCGGTGCATGTGTGCCTCAGATGTGCGACATCTGATTATGTAACAGAGTATTTGTGAGGGCACCCCAAGTGGTACATGACAACAGGGTCATGTACAGACCCCAAGTGGTCTGTACATGACCCTGTTGTGCATCCTTTATTTTGTGATCCTGGATGAGGAGATTCTGAGTGACCTGCAAAGGTATTGTGCTGCTGTGCTGCAGAGATAGTGGGAGGGATTTAAATCGAATGAGCCTGTCAGAGTCCTGGGAGCTGAGATAACACAGCGCCCAGAGCTAAGGATGCTGCATGCAAAGAGAGAGCGAGAGAGAGAGAGCGAGAGAGAGAGGGAGAGAGAGAGGGAGAGTGAGAATGAGATGGAGGGAGGGAGCAGGAGAGAGAGAGAGGAGAGAGAAAGAGAGGGCAAGAGATGGAGAAAGAGAGAGAAAGAGTGAGAGAAGTGTGGGCCTTAGGCATAAACACTATAATGGGACAACCTAGCGTGACAGCGCTCTCCCTGTCTCTATTAACTTAATCTCTAAAATAAACAAGAGCGATTATTCATCTTAGATACAGCTAAAACGCCTGTCCTAACAAAACACTTGATACAGAGTTAAAATGAGAGCTCTCATAGGTCACTCCATTCACTGCAATGGCCCAAAGTCTAACAAGGTTAGCGATTATGAGGCTGGCATTTTGCTGTGTTTAAAACGTACACCTACGACATATGCATTTTTCTTATACCCAGTCAACATTTGACAAGGCTTTAATCATGGAACTGCCCTAGTTACAGCATTATTTGATGTGTTTTGCTGTGTTTACAACTTACGCCTACGTTATATGAATATCTCTTATACCCGGTCACAGCATCATCTGATGTGTCAACTTGTTGGGTTCCACACATTGGTGACAGAGGGCAGGGGTTGGGGAAATACTTACAGTAGGAAAAATTTGAAATGTCATGGTAATTATGCAAGAAGCAATATTTCCACTGTCATAATGGCTGAAATAAAGCCCACAGTATGTTGGATGATGAAAGTGTTTCATAAGTGTCCAATGAGGCATAATACAAGTTTGGTATTTTCCACCAAACTCTTCAGCATCTGTCATCTTCAGACAGGCATCCAGCATCATCAGAGGCCTACAAGTGTAGGATCTTAATTTGATCTATATTGTCACAGCAAAATAATCCTGCAGCAACTGGATTTTAATGTTTTAATGTTGCTTGATCGATGGTTAGGCTATTAGCTGGCCAAAAGTAGGCTACATGAAAAGTGCAACTGTTAATATATAACAGAGTGTTAGTGTGGGTTTTCAGTGAATTTATGTAAATCACAAAGTTCATCGGCACTTCCTGCGGTGCAGGAGCATTCTCAGCAACAAAAGTGCAAAAATTAAGATCCTACATCTGTATGCTAAGGGGTCGAACTGTTAGCATATGGAGCTGCCATTCCAAATGTTTATCCATGTGTTAACCCTTGTAATAAAAGACAGCTAAATATAGTCTCATCTTCAATGGGGAGCAAACACAACAGCTGTTTGAATATTCTCTGTGAAATTGGCTGCTTAAAATACAGAGATTTGCTCAGTTAAACCTTCTGCATGGAGACAAAGCCACAGCTCTCTCTCTCTCACACAGGAATGGGATGCCAGTCTATTTTAGCAGGTGGGAACACTGTTCTATTCTGAGTTCAACAAGGTGAGATACAAGGTGAGAAATGCTCTGTGAGCAGCACCCACCAGGTCAGGATGACACCCAGTTAAAAGCGAGGCAGACACGTGCAGTAAAATGCTGAGAGCAGATTCTTCCTGATAATAGAGGTAGAGGAATAGAAGAATAGTTCACAGGAGTCTGAACAGTTTGCAGAAGTATTATTCATACAAGGAGAGGATGAATGGTTCAACCTGACCGTAGCAGTCTAGAATAGGGCAGTTATCTACAAGTACTGTACTTACATGAAGAGAACATAAACATCACGGATACATCGACTTCCCTTTGTTGTATGCTACTCAAATTCAACATATGTTTGAGCATTTTTATATAGAATATCTTTACCTAACCTGTCCCACTGAATCACAGCCACATCTAATAAGAGAGATTAATTATGATAAAAGTGATCACATGCTAAAACAGGTGACGTACACAGGAATGTCAGCTTTTATTCAAACATGTGACAAAAAGGCAACAGGTGCAAGCTGTTACAGACAATTAATTCCATGTGTTAGACATCTCTTCCTCACACATATGTAAGACTGGAACACCCATACATTTCCTTAATGGACTGCATTAACAGAACCCAGTATAAAATCATAAATCTCTGGAGCCAATGATATCAAGTCAAATTCAAAATCACTTCCCACTGGGCACAGACGTCAATTCAACATCTATTCCACGTTGGTTCGTGGTTCCACATAATTTCATTGAAACGACGTGTAAACAATGTTGATTCAACCAGTGTGTGCCCAGTGGGTTGAATGTACCAACCTTTGCAAACTTTGTGCAAAACAGACATAGTACCTTTTCCTCATTGAGCAGCACTACCACCATGTCAGTTGAACATTACTAAATAAATATGCACAACATGATTAAATCATAAATAGAAAATAAATATGTCTTTATGATTGCATTTAGATAGGCAGCCTGATTCTGATATTTTTTTCACTAAATGGTATTTGGACCAATCAGATCTGAAAAAGATATGATGTGAAAAGATCTGATGTGATTGGTCAAAAGACCAATTAGTGGAAAACATATCAAAATTGGGTTGCCTGTGTAAACGCAGCCATAGAAGCCGTTCTGTAGATCCATCACTTCCTCTGTTGCCATTTAGTTACGAATGATTACCAAAGCATACCACCAGGATAATCTGAGATGCAAAAATACATATAGTAACATACAGAAATGTGAATCCATATAGTAACATACAGAAATCTGAATTTCAAAGTAGCAATCTTGCAAAACAAGTCATATTATCAGGGGTGTGACTGGTTGGCCTTTCAATCACTGTTAATTAGGATGAATACTGAACTCAAATATTGTCCTCTCAAGGTTCCTATCAAATAAAGGTTCCTATCAAATAAGGAAACAATAGCAAGTCTGTCACACATGGTGAACATAACAACAAAAACATGTCAATCATCATTTCAGTATTAAAAGGTAAAAAGACCAAACATAGATATAAAACAGAGGACCAACAGTGATACATTTGGTCTTTCAACAAAGCAAAACAGCACAACAAACCTGGCGACGCAACTGTCAAGCTTCTACAGTGGAGACAGGCCAAAAAGACTACGACCATCTGGAGGCAGACACACAATAAGAGCATTTGGCTTCATTGGTACAATCAAATCAGAATGATTATTCATACTAAAGTAACATGGAATCAATGTAAACATTCAAGAGATAAAAGAAAACATGAATAGAATGTTGCAGTTCTTCCACAGCCTCTGCTCTGGGGTGAAGGAGAGTATCTATCCGATGGCTGCTGCCAATGTGGTTTAGCTGTCAGGGAGACACAAGGGACAGTGACACACTGTTATAGAATTGGGGTAAAAAGTATCAATTACTCAAGTTTAAAGTACAGCTTACATAGAAGCTAGGGTCACACATTGAGGTGAAACTCTTACAACTCCCTGAAAAAGACATGGGTGTGAAAGTACATATTTTCTGCACCATATTCACTCATTTATCTCTTGTGAAGCCTGAAATAAATAAATAAAAATGTTACAACTGCAGAGCCGATCAAATCAGTTTCAACATGGTAGGTTATGAATGTTAACCCAGAGGCCCTTGTAGCATATTGAGGATATTCTTTTAGCACAGTGGGCAAAGCAGTCTCATTGCTTTTTCACACCTTGTTCTGCCAAGCGTCCCAATCACTAGGTAGGTTATCATGTTCCACACAGCTCATCTCACTGAGGGAGAAGAGAAGGTCTACCTATGAGTGCCAAGATATCAGCTGAATTTCACACTCATCAACAGCAGAGCGACTGTCTGTACCTCTAAACCTTCCTGTTACGATTCTTAAATTGAATTCAAACCTCTTCAAACTTCAATGTAATCATCATGGCTTTTCTGCCATTTCTGTTCACATTCCATGTCAAACTGACACTGTCGATTGTGTGTGTGTGTTCTTTAATCAACTAATAATCCAACTTTCATTTGGAATCCTTTGAAAAACATACACAAGTAAAAAACATAGTATAAAATAATAAGTTAAAAAATATAATCTTGGCAGCGGAGGGAAAATGTTTAAGTTTTAAAGCTAATTTCCTGTAATTCTACACATTTTGCCATGGAGCTTAAATAAAATGTTGCTTTTTAAAGCAACATTTATTCTGCAATTGTATACATGTTGTAATGGAGCTGAGAGAAAATGTTGCAGATTTTAAGCACATTTCCTGCAATTCTACACATTTTAACAGATTCGTGCTGTATTCCTATGCTCAAACATTATAACAAAATCAATGGGGGCCTGATTGTCTAGCTCAAAGATTATAGGCTATTATTTAAAAATATATATGTCCATTATATTTTCTACATATTTTCTATTTGGTTTTAGTCATTTAAATGTACACAAAGCATTTTTCTATCCCAAACAAATAACAAATAAATGCAAAGGATTAAAAATGTCATCCCACGACCCACCTGGACCCCTGCCGCAACCCACAAGTGGGTCCCGACCCAGTTTGGGAACTACTGCTCTAGAGGATCATTGACACGAACTTGCTTGAGTTTGATGTCACTTTGAACAATAGTGAAATCTTACCCTAAGTCCTGTTTTTAACATACTGTGGGTAAAGATGCTCAACTTAATTAGTGTATTTAACAAGAGAGGAGAAAACAATCAAATCAACACACTATTAGGGAAGTTATTTGTTCCAAACGCTAAAACAAGCTCTAACACAATGCACTACCACAGATCTCTCACAGTCTGACTGATGAGCATCAATGACTAAATACCATTCTATTTACAAATAACCCCAGAGTCCTTCCAAAGGACACACATTTAAAGTTAGTACATTTGAAACCGTCTGGTCTCAAATGATGAATGTAACATGTCAAGGGCATAGAAAACCACATACCTTCCATGGTGGCCAATTCCTTCTCTCCTGTCATCTGTTGTCTGGCATGTTCACACCTCTGAATGATTTATTCTGGAAAGTAAAAAAGTGCAATATTTTAGAAACACTGCGCTAATAGCCTAGATCTCAGATCAAAAGTAATGATCTTTAGGCAACACTTTATTTTAAGGATCCATAATAAACCATTTATAAGGCATTTACAAACCGTTTGCTCACCATTTATTAATCATTACTGTCATGTGCCTTTTACTGAGGAGTTAGTAAGATAGCTATTCACAAATGTATTTATATTTCCTTAAACATCTTGCACTTATTATTTTACCAGGTACTGCTGGAAGGACAATTGTTACAGCTACCTTGTGCTTTGGACATCTCATGGAGAAGTTTTCTTCATTAAGCACACAGCCTGCAAAGATAGATTGAAAATAAAGCACTTAGTCAACACAATGATTCTTCATTGACATAATTGTACATAGGCAGAGCAGGACAGCTTCCGACCTGACTGAGCTGCACAGCTGTAGTGGTACTTATTGGGGCACCCTTTCTGGAAGCAGCCCATGGTTGCACCTGCTGCGTGGCATGTGGAACACACCTGGAGAAGAAACAAACTGTAATTTGAGAGGCCAAGGACACAGTGAAGGAGTAAGGCATTGTGTGTTACCTATTCACAAGCATAATGGTCCTCTGTCTATGTGAGCTACTTCAGTTTGACCTTGTTTACATATTTTGATAAAGTGAGGCAGACTGAAGCTACATATGCATTTCAGGAATGTCAGAAGACACCAATGCATTTTGATTTAGCAGACACAGTAACATGATCATATTTTCTGTTATGTTCTTCTCTATGTTGCACTCGAAATACGCAAGCACAAATGCACATTATCTCGAACAAAGACGTAGCGTTGAATTTGACTCACTGTTTCTTGGGCGAACCTAACAGCCTCCTCCAAGCCGTAGAGCTTTCCTTTAACTAAGAAAACACCTGTGGACCATATGCCACAGTCCTCGTGGATCCAGCATTCATTGGTGTTGTGGGGCACCACTGGCGGACTGTGGCCGTCCACCACGCAGCCGTTTGTTCTGAGCTTTTTGGCTGAAGACAATGTGGAGCTTTCACAATCACTGACAATGATGCAGCAGTCATCTACAGCGTCTATTCTAGGCACATTGCTCAGTTCATGTAACCCATTCTTCTCTACCTGACCACATAGGCCTATCTTACAATCTACAGACAGTTCACTGTCCTTGTGTTCTTCCTTTTGGGCCTGCTGTTTGCCTTGTTCCTCCAAAGCAGGTCCAGTTGGATAGTAAGGCCCGTGAAGGTCCCCTAGGCCCACAGCATTAGCAGACCCACCACACAGGCAGCACACCATTAGGGGCTGACACTTACTCTTTGAGCTGAGGCGACCCAGACGATAACAAGACGTCTTAGGAACAACACCAGACAAAGACCCAGACCCAGTTGGTTGTTGTTGCTGTCCTTTGTTCTGCCTCACATCCTTTTCCTCCTGCTGATCGTTGATCACTGTACAAGCAGAGTACTCTCTCTGCTCCATGTGGACAAAAGGGCAAAAGTTCTCTGATTTATTGGCCCTTTTGTCCTGCTTGTAGTTTGCATATTTCAGCTTGATTTCTGCCTCTTCATGGGAGAACATGGAGGATGAGCCAGCTTGTTTGTGTTTCTCCCTCCTTCGTTTTGTTTTACTTGCTGCTGATTTTCTACTACTTGAGGCCTGCTTTGCTGGGCTTCTCTGGTGGGTTTTCTGCTTGGTTCCTGACCTTTTGCTCCTGGGTGAAGAGGGCTTTGTCCACTCCTGTTGGATGTCTTCCACATGTATGGCCTTGGGCCTTGACTCTGTAGCAGGTGATGATCCTCTCTGTGGCCTTCTAGAGGAACGTAGGCTCTCAGAGGGGTCCTGTCGAACTGTCCGACGGTCCACATCAGAGTCATCAGAATCTACTACACACCTGTACAGGTAGACAGTTGGCTGTAACCAAGACTCATCCTCTGAACTAGATGACTTCTCCTTTGAGTCCATTGTGTCGACAGAATGTTCCTTGGATAATATTCTACTCAAGTTTTTGGTATGGATTTTTGAATGATGGCGAGTGACATTGTTGGTGGGTTTCTGAGAGCTGACCCCAGGCTGTATTGTTCTAGAATGTGGAGAAAGGCTTTTTTTTACAACATTACTAGCTTCACCTGTCAGCCTTTTCTCATTCTGAACATCAACAGGTAAACTGGGAATCTTTTTCTTTTCATTGGTGATGGGAACTTCAATGACATCACTATCATCACTTGAGATATCCACAGGAGAACTGACAGATTTCCCATACAAAGCAGCTAATTCCGACAAGTTAAGAACAGGTTTTGCGTTCACCGACATCTCCTCTGTGCTTTCAGATGAATCCTCTGAGTATGTATTGTCAGGACTGGGTGAACTCAGTGTCTGGGGCAGTAGAAAACAACCTTTAGCTTCACCCAAAGAGACAGCGCCAGGGGACGGAGAATCCACTAAGGGACTAACAGATCCCCTGTCTAAATAGTCCTGAGGTGAGGGTGCTTCCTTAGAACTGGAAACAAGCAAAATGACATCAGAGTCACTCTGACTCTCTTCTCCCTCAATACTTTCAGAAATGGGGCTCTCTGCATTTAGGCTCTCTGTAGGGTGTGGCTCGTACAACCCTGAGTCCCGTAAGCTTCTGTCCATACCATTATGTAAAAGGGGGGAGCGAACACAAGTCCTAGTCCCGTAGGAGAGTCTGACACCTGTGTCTGTTAGTGTTTTCTCAGAGAGGAGCTGCATGCAGGGCATGGACACATGGTCGTCAGTGATGCTGTGCCATCTGGGCTTCTTCATCAGGTCCAGAACCTCTGTGGTCCTGGGATTCAGATGACTCTTCCCACATCTCTTTGAGAGATCCAAAGCCATAGGAAGAGGGTCTTGAGATGACAGCTCCATAACTGTAAGACAAATACAGTCATAAAGACGGGTAAGCCCATACTCTGAGGTTATTCAGTAGGCAAACTTCAAGCCTACTGGCGTTTTTCCTATTTTGTTGCATTACAACCTGTAATTTAAATTGATTTTTATTTGGATTTCATGTAATGGACATACACAAAATAGTCCAAATTGGTGAAGTGAAATGAAAAAAATTACTTGTTTCAAAAAATGCTATAAAATAAATAACAGAAAAGTGGTGCGTAAATATGTATTCACCCCCTTTGCTATGAAGCCCCTAAATAAGATCTGGTGCAACCAATTACCTTCAGAAGTCACATAATTAGTTAAATAAGTGTCACATTATCTGTCACATGATCTCAGTATATATACACCTGTTCTGAAAGGCCCCAGAGTCTGCAACACCACTAAGCAAGGGGCACCACCAAGTAAGCGGCACCATGAAGACCAAGGAGCTCTCCAAACAGGTCAGGGACAAAGTTGTGGAGAAGTACAGATCAGGGTTGGGTTATAAAAAAATATCAGAAACTTTTAACATCCCACGGAGCACCATTAAATCCATTATTTAAAAATGGAAAGAATATGGCACCACAACAAACCTGCCAAGAGAGGGCCGCCCACCCAAACTCATGGACCAGGCAAGGAGGACATTAATCAGAGAGGCAACAAAGAGACCAAAGATAACCCTGAAGGAGCTGCAAAGCTCCACAGCGGAGATTGGAGTATCTGTCCATAGGACTACTTTAAGCTGTACACTCCACAGAGCTGGGCTTTACGGAAGAGAAAAATGCCATTGCTTAGAGAAAAAAATAAGCGAACACGTTTGGTGTTCGCCAAAAGGCATGTGGGAGACTCCCCAAACATATGGAAGAAGGTACTCTGGTCAGATGAGACTAACATTGAGCTTTTTGGCCATCAAGGAAAACGCTATGTCTGGCGCAAACCCAACACCTCTCATCACCCGAGAACACCATCCCCACAGTGAAGCATGGTGGTGGCAGCATCATGCTGTGGGGATGTTTTTCATCAGCAGGGACTGGGAAACTGGTCAGAATTTAAGGAATGATGGATGGCGCTAAATACAGGGAAATTCTTGAGGGAAACCTGTTTCAGTCTTCCAGAGATTTGAGACTGGGACGGAGGTTCACCTTCCAGCAGGACAATGACCCTAAGCATACTGCTAAAGCAACACTTGAGTGGTTTAAGGGGAAACATTTACATGTCTTGGAATGGCCTAGTCAAAGCCCAGACCTCAATCAAATTGAGAATATGTGGTATGATTAAAGATTGCTGTACACCAGCGGAACCCATCCAACTTGAAGGAGCTGGTGCAGTTTTGCCTTGAATAATGGGCAAAAATGCCAGTGGCTAGATGTGCCAAGCTTATAGAGACATACCCCAAGAGACTTGCAGCTGTAATAACTGCAAAAGGGGGCTCTACAAAGTATTGACTTTGGAGGGGTGAATAGTTATGCACGCTCAAGTTTTCTGTTTGTTTTGTCTTATTTCTTCTTTGTTTCACAATTTCTTTTATTTTGCATCTTCAAAGTGGTAGGCATGTTGTGTAAATCAAATGATACAAACCCCCCCAAAATCGATTTTAATTCCAGGTTGTAAGGCAACAAAATAGGAAAAATGCCAAGGGGGTGAATACTTTCACAAGCCACATAGGGCAGAATTTCAAAAGCAGCTTTTCTACATAATAGCAACAGATGTAGGATTTTAATTTGAGGCAGTTTGCTACAGAAGAAACATAATTGTGAAGCAACAGGAAATGTGAATTATTAGCTATGTGGATTATAATTAATGGACATGTTTTGTAGGGAGTGATACATTTTTCGTTTGGGCAAATCCTGTCTGACATTTTAAAGCTAAATTACAAACTTTAGAAGCCTATTTAAACCTCGAATACACTATTATGTTTGTATTTCCTGCTGTGCAGCAAAATTCTCAGCTACAAAATAGTGATCAAATTAAGATCCTACATCTGTAGTATTACTGCATCACTATAACAACAATGTATCGTTAAACCAAGCATTAATATTATTATTGATGATTTTTAATTTGCAACTCGTGACAGCAAATTCAGTCTACAAAATGTAAGGTCGCATTGCGTGATAACATTTCGAGATAATAATTCCGAAATTTATTATATCTCTGTCTAACGTCGTTACTAGAAATGGGAGCTGCCCGTTCAACGTAGTACCCGTACCTACCCTTCGTCGTTCCTTGCTGCAGGTGAGTACACTGATGATGGTAGCACTAGCTGGCTAGTGGCTAGCTAGCTACTTGCATCCAGGCCTTTGTAAACAGTGTGTAAACAAAGCCGCAATTTAACCACAGCTAACGTTAGCCAGCGACTGTGTTGACAACCCGACTTTAGCTAGCTAGCTGGAGTTAGCTCGCTATTCATCCATAATAACATGCGTTATAACAAACATGTTGCCGAGGACCCCTTATATTGGGAAATAGTTGTAAATCAACTAACTATTTTACCTACCTTATTGAAATTAATAAAGTAAGCTGAAGGGGTGCTCCCTTTCCAAAAAGGGCATCTCGTAGTTTACTTGCATTGGTGAAGAACTCAGCTGGCAGCTGGTGGTAAACGAGCAATGCATTATGGGAGATGAGAGTTGTGTCAGTTTCATTTGATGTGGAATTTAACAAATATTTGATAAATATTGATAAATGTATCCATTTTCATTCATGATAACGATGTTTTTTTTGTTTTTTTTCTTCAAAATAAAATATTATACATTCATAGAATATTTTGTATATTTCCCCGTCCTGTGATGATTTGATTATGTGATGATTATTCAGTAGCAGACTGATAAAAGGTCACACATTTATTAAAAATAAATACATTTAATGTATAATTAGATCACTTGACATGGAATAAAGAACAGCAAAATGGGTACTAGCAGGACCAAGATAAACGCCCCAAAGAAAACCACCCATACACAAACAAATAATACTTTTACATTATAGACTCAGACAGTACATAAATAATTGTTCTTGTATTTCACAGGGAAGAAAGGCAAACTTAATCTGAGTTGTCTTTAGAAATATCCTCATTCAGTAACTGGATTGGACATAGCAGTGTAATAATTCTATACATTTTACAAACGTCATGAAATAAATGTTAATCGGCATTACAAACGTAGACAGGCTAAATAGTAGAGTGCGTTTAGATACAATGATGTAAAAATACAGAATCCTCAAATAATTCGCTTTAAAAATTCTGTAGTATAGAAACGGTAGATAGGACATAAAATGTTTGACAATATAACTTTGGATCTCTAAGTGCTAAATGGTGTAAACATGGATAGACTGATGAACAATCCATGTTGTGCGTTGTGTCTCTTCTTTGTTCAGCACCAGTTACCTTCCTTGATACTCTACAGAGAAAGAAACAGATATCAGAAATCATTACTATTAAGTCATAATGGTAAAGCTTTGTGTTTCAAAAGTGATTACTGTCAGGCCACATAAAGAATCACCAACAGCTTTTCTAACATACTGGCATGGCATAGTATTTTGTTCGCTGACATTCCTACATTTAGCAAACATGCAGAAAATATAAGAAAATTACACTATTCACTGAACTTGCATAATTCTATCATTCAAAAATACAGAAGATTATTCACAAGGTGCAGCCATGCCTATAATGTTGGCTACATTACCAGGACAGTCCATTCTATTTTTCAGTCTAACAGAACTAGGGAGTATATGATGGATGAAAGAAGGATGGAAACCATTAGTTGCCTCCAGTATAAGGATTAAAACCAACTAGTTAGTATTGAGAGGTCAAACCGCATGTATGAGGAAGAATAACTGACAACAACACCACTAAGAGACACTGTAAAAGCCCATGAAAGGGCAAAACAGATGTTTCAGATATTTCTTATACATTTTTTCCCAAAGGAGATCTCTATAGGGTTATGCTGCACCACTGTACAAGATGACTTCTAATAAGAGCCTCTTTCTTTAACTTATGTAAGAAATCGACAGAATGTCAAGGGTTATTACAAATCTAAAGGACTAACTGACATGCTACAGCAAACCGCACAGATGACAGTCAGAGAATTCAGATACATCCAATATTATTAAGATACATAACAGAATGAGGTTCATCACAAATTGTCAGTATTACGCAATGAATAACATCTATACAATACAGACTGGTGATGCTGCCAAAACCAGAGGTGGGTGGGGAAACTTCCAGCAAGACTTGACTGTCATGCAGGTATTGGCCTCAGAGTGGCAGCACTCAACACCTTGTCATTTTCACATCAGAGGTTCATCTCTGAATCCCTGAAGGCCGGGCCACCAGTATAATGTCATGTATACCATTATTATCTGTGTACACTGCAGGTGAGAGCTCTCCCAGTGCTTTGTGGGCCAGCCTCAGGTTCTCCCTGAGCTGTCCCAGGTCTCTCTCTGCCTTGGCCCTCATGATGCTCAGCTCTGTGTAGATGTCCTTGTACGTCTCTGTCGCATACCTCTTATCCTGCGGGGAACAGGGATTAGGTTATAACCAGGCACTATTACCAGGGTAAATAGAGTATGACCCATGCTAATAAATGTACAGTAATACATGGTAATAGCATGACAATAGTATGTTGTCCATCTTATGTCTACTCTTCATACATTTATACAGACAGAGGCTATTGTTATTCTGTCAGTGTGTATTGTGTTGTGCTCTCACCCTGTGGGCTGTCTGGAGTTCGTCCTTGAGCGAGGTGATCTTCTGCTTGAGGCACTGCACCTCTGACTCCTTCACACGCAGGGTGATCTAACAGTCACAGAATCACAGTTGATGCCCCAGACACAGGTACAATACCAGAGGACCAAGGTGCCATAGATCAGCACAGAATGTACAGCACATGAGTATGTCATATGCTTTAGAGGTTGTAAGTTGGTCATGTTGCTAAGGGTGACATCTAGTGGCGTTACCAGTCAACGGTACATACAATTTACATCAAACTTTACTTGACTGGACTAGATAAAGATTATAGCCAACAATTTTTTTTATACTTAAGCAACATCAGAAATAGGTATTGTACAGTGTAGTACTATTGAAGACTTACCTCCAGCTCATACACATCTCTCTCCTGACTAAGAGGGAAGGCGTCCTGCTTAGCCAGAGAGCACAGTCTGGTGATCTCTGCAGCTAGATGGACACTCAGCTCCTAGAAAGACAACCACAGTCATCATGACTAACACTGCTACTTTGTATTTGATGACAAAGACAAAATTGGACCCTCAAGGTTTTGTTGCAGAGTATTGTAACAGACTGATATGAAGTTTATAACAGTATGCGTTATGCATTCCAGTATGTGTGTTAAGACAGAGGACCCGGCAGCCGATTTAGTTGGCTTGGAGCAGAAACAGTTGTGATGGGTACATGGTCACAATGTGACTGACCTGGTTGCGAGTCCTGAGGTCCTGGTTCTCCTGCTGACACTGACACAGAGCCTGTCTCTCTGCCTCCAGGGCCTGACCTAAATGGGAGCTCTCCAGACACTTTAGAGAGTACTGCTGGGACAACACATCCAGCTCCCTGTGACAGGAGGCCAGCTCCTCACTACACACACACAGGTGCACACACAAAAAAACACGATTCTGTGAACTGAAAACCACGGCCAAGACTAGACACAAGGTGCACTGTGTGTTCAGATACAGACAGACAGATACAGAGCCAAGGACATGTAGTATGCATGTGCCACACTGCCCAGCAGCCATAAGATTATCAGTCCAAAACTCAGTGTTTATCAGCCAATCCAGTGTACTATCTGGCCATGTGCTTTCCTTGATGATTTGCAACCACATAGCTCAACAGGTAGTACATTTACCTGTGTTGCCTGCATATTTCTCCAAGATTCACGTCTCCTGCATTGTTGTTTTCATGGCATGCCCTCTGTAATTCTCTCTTGAGTTCGGCACGGTGAGCGTTCTTCATTGCTTCAATTGCTAATGCCACAATAAAAGGGGATATGTTCAGTCCATTAGTGTGGCATGGGAATGTGAGCTTATCAATATTCTGAGAAACTCTGCCTTAACACATACTGTAAATAACCTAAAAACGTTTAACCTTTAAACACACAACACACACACACACACACTGCCCCCCTCACCTGTGATAGTGGCAGCCGTCTCCTCCTCCAGCAGTCTGTCTGTGTCTATCTGCAGGCGCTGCAGGTCCTGCTGGTGTCTGTGTTGCAGCTCCCCCAGGATCCTCTGCTGGGACTCCTCCATGGTGACAAAGCCATGCTCATATGTGGCCTGGAGGGACAAACACAGACGCAGTGGACTGTTATGTGATTCATCCACAGATCCATTGTCATAATGGTCACTCTACTCCCTGGGGTTGGTTCATTACATCTTAATTCTAGTGAATTCAGGAACTACCAAAAATCCCATTGATGATTATTGACAATTGTTATTATGGGCGTTGTCCTACCTTTAGCTTTTCTATGTCCTCCTTATGTTTCAGCTGGAGAGATGCCATTCTCCCATCATGCTCTGCTTTAATGTCGGCCATGACAGACAGCTGCTCCTCCAGATCCTTCACACGACCTCTCAGTGATGATAACACAATCTCCAGCTCCTCTTCCCCCAGAGTGTTTGCTTCTTCATGGGGTTCAGCAGTGCTCCTCTCCTCTACATCCTTATCAGTATCAACTTCCTGGATTCCTTTCTCTACCTCATCTAGCTTACTCTCCACCTTTATCATTGGACTCTCCATGCTGTTAGTCAGGTAGTCACCCTCCACCACTTCCGCACACCTTCTAACCCTGCACACTTCCTCTACTGCAGTCACTCCCTGGTTTGGGCTTTCCACCTCCATTTTACCTGCAGCATTTATTGCAGGCGTCTCTGTCTTCTGCTCACTTGCAGTGTCTAGTAGCTTTGTGTCTGTTTGCTGTGAGTCTATGTGTTCTCCCTGCCTCAGGGTGGTCATCCCTAATCCCACTGAGGAACTCCACTGTCTCTCCAGGTCTGACTGTCTGGCCCCAAGCTGCTGGTTTTCACTCAGCAGCCCAGCACATCTGCTGCACATCAAAGGAGAAGCAATGAGCAGTCCCTGTTGAGTCTCTTGAAGTTGGCTCTTGTGTAGAGTGTTAAGCCTACTGAGACGATAGGATGAGAAGGCTTCCATGGCGGTGCAGTGTATGGAAGCTAACCGGGGCTCATTTACATTGTGGAAATGACAAAGTCTTTGTGCCAGGGACTGGAGCTCATCATTGGCTGAGGCTCCGACTGAGGAGGCGATTTGGTTGAGCAGGAAAATTCTCTCCTGTGTGATCTCTGTGAAATGTCGGCTTATGAAGTCATCAGTGTCATTATGCTGGTTGTACACATTCGATATCCTCTCATCATCCTCTTTCATTTCTGAACCTGTTTCACCTGCTATGTTTCCAATTATGTCCAGGTCTCTCAAAGACCTGCATATATTCATCCTGTCCAGGCCTCCAGTGTCTGTGTTTAAATCTTTCTTATTATGAGAGAAAAGACTATGAGCTAGGAGGAGCATTTGCTTTTCCACTACCATCTGTTCTAAAATCTGACTTAGAATCATATCTGTGAGTTTATCCTCATTGGACTGAGATGGGTTGACCTTCAAACTGTTCAACAGCCTTCCCCAAAACTCCTCCTCTAAGTGAAACTGCCTGACTACTGTCTGGTTCACCTCCACACACTTTCTATCTAATGGCACCTTTACCACATTCATATCTGACCTGTCAATCACCTGCGCTACTCTCCCTAAGGTTCTGGACATCAACATTATCCCTTCCACCACTTGCTGAACCCTTTCTTCACCTGAAACCAATATTACCTCCTCCTGCCATTTGCCTTCACTGCTACACCTCAATCCACTTTCTTTCTCCACCGTCCTTACCTTCTCTACTTCCTCATTAAACCTTACGGTGTCAGCCTCTGCCTCCATGGCTCTCTGGGTGTACAACCTCTCAGCCTCTCTGAGTTCAGTGTTGTGGGTCTGCAGCTCCCTGCAGGTCTGTTCTGTGTGCTGGAGCTGTCTCTCTAGCTCTAATTGCTTGGCCTCCATGGCCTGCAGACACTGTTGAAGGTGTTCCCGCTCCTTCTCTCCAAGGTGGTGTGTGTTGATATTCTCCTCCCCAGCTTCCTCCTCTTCATCCTCCTCTTCCTCCTCCTCTTTTGCTGGGAAGCCCAGGCCTTTGAAAGTGACCTTCCTGAGCTGCAGCTGTACCTCTGTCTCCTTCAGATGCTGGTCCATTGATGCTAGTAGGGACTGGGCCTCCTGGAGCTGCTGATCTCTCCTGCGCAGCTCCTTTTCCAGGCCCTCCACTTTGGCCTGGCTGTGCTGCTCCGCCCTAGGGAGGAACTGGGGCCCACTGTACTGAGTGATAAGCTCTGCTTTCAGTCTCTCTATCTCTCTGTCTGCCTCTGTCAGCTGGTTGAGCATCTCCTGGTTGCGCTGGTTGAGGGCCTCGTTCTGGCTGCTGAGCAGCTCTACCTCCTGGGATAGTCTCCTCATCACGATGGCCTGGTCTGGGTCTACGTACTCCTCCGTGGGCCTGGGTGTCTCAGAGCATAGCAGGTTGTCTATTGTCATGCTGTTGAGGCTTTCCTGAGTTTCCTCCATGCTCAGTGAATCTGGGCTCCATGCACAACTCTTTGTGTGCGATTCTGGAATCGATGTCTGTTGATGGCTTCCGTTTTCAAACTGTCTCTGAGAGCTGGTTTCACTGCCCGAGTTAGGCTCTCTGTTCTCACTTCCATTCTGAGGCACAGAGTCAGATGAGAGTTCTGTGTCTGAGGTTGGTGACATGACAGGTGTGTTTACTGATATAGAGCAGTCAGGGAACAGATTCTCCAGCTCCTGGAGGTATCCCTCGGTACCATGCAGCCAGATGCTGGGTGGTGGTGATGGGTGAGTTCCAGGGGAGCTGTGTTTCTCCAGAGGGCCTGATGACAGGGACAGGCCAAGCTGCTCCTGTATGTTCTGTCTCTTCAGCTCCTGTTGCTGGAGGAGCTCTCTGGTCTCCCTGTACATGTCAGTCAGGCTTTTCAAAGAGGGAAGATCAGCTTCTGGGCACAACAGGGCCTCAAGCTTACAGGAAGAGACAAGACAATAATGTATAATTAGGTAGTTATCATTGTTGAAAAGTGGAAGTATTTTAGATGGAAATATAGAGCATATCTATACTATGTACAGTGAGGGAAAAAAGTATTTGATCCCCTGCTGATTTTGTACGTTTGCCCACTGACAAAGAAATGATCAGTCTATAATTTTAATGGTAGGTTTATTTGAACAGTGAGAGACAGAATAACAACAAAAGAATCCAGAAAAACGCATGTCAAAAATGTTATAAATTGATTTGCATTTTAATGAGGGAAATAAGTATTTGACCCCCTCTCAATCAGAAAGATTTCTGGCTCCCAGGTGTCTTTTATACAGGTAACGAGCTGAGATTAGGAGCACACTCTTAAAGGGAGTGCTCTTAATCTCAGTTTGTTACCTGTATAAAAGACACCTGTCCACAGAAGCAATCAATCAATCAGATTCCAAACTCTCCACCATGGCCAAGACCAAAGAGCTCTCCAAGGATGTCAGGGACAAGATTGTAGACCTACACAAGGCTGGAATGGGCTACAAGACAATCGCCAAGCAGCTTGGTGAGAAGGTGACAACAGTTGGTGCGATTATTCGCAAATGGAAGAAATACAAAAGAACTGTCAATCTCCCTCGGCTTGGGGCTCCATGCAAGATCTCACCTCGTGGAGTTGCAATGATCATGAGAATGGTGAGGAATCAGCCCAGAACTACACGGGAGGATCTTGTCAATGATCTCAAGGCAGCTGGGACCATAGTCACCAAGAAAACAATTGGTAACACACTACGCCGTGAAGGACTGAAATCCTGCAGCGCCCTCAAGGTCCCCCTGCTCAAGAAAGCACATATACAGGCCCATCTGAAGTTTGCCAATGAACATCTGAATGATTCAGAGGGGAACTGGGTAAAAGTGTTGTGGTCAGATGAGACCAAAATTGAGCTCTTTGGCATCAACTCAACACGCCGTGTTTGGAGGAGGAGGAATGCTGCTTATGACCCCAAGAACACCATCCCCACCGTCAAACATGGAGGTGGAAACGTTATGCTTTGGGGGTGTTTTTCTGCTAAGGGGACAGGACAACTTCACCGCATCAAAGGGACGATGGACGGGGCCATGTACCGTCAAATCTTGGGTGAGAACCTCCTTCCCTCAGCCAGGGCATTGAAAATGGGTCGTGGATGGGTATTCCAGCATGACAATGACCCAAAACATACGGCCAAGGCAACAAAGGAGTGGCTCAAGAAGAAGCACATTAAGGTCCTGGAGTGGCCTAGCCAGTCTTCAGACCTTAATCCCATAGAAAATCTGTGGAGGGAGCTGAAGGTTCGAGTTGCCAAACGTCAGCCTCAAAACCTTAATGACTTGGAGAAGATCTGCAAAGAGGAGTGGGACAAAATCCCTTCTGAGATGTGTGCAAACCTGGTGGCCAACTACAAGAAACGTCTGACCTCTGTGATTGCCAAAAAGGGTTTTGCCACCAAGTACTAAGTCATGTTTTGCAGAGGGGTCAAATACTTATTTCCCTCATTAAAATGCAAATCAATTTATAACATTTTTGACATGCGTTTTTCTGGATTTTTTTGTTGTTATTCTGTCTCTCACTGTTCAAATAAACCTACCATTAAAATTATAGACTGATCATGTCTTTGTCAGTGGGCAAACGTACAAAATCAGCAGGGGATCAAATACTTTTTTCCCTCAGTGTATAGGCTAATATATATTTTGCCTTACCGGCAGGGAGGCATGATGCTGACGTCCTAATGCAGTGCTCAAATGAGCCTCCAGCTCAAGCCTGCAATGGTCCGACTCTGCCAACTGGCCCTTCAACTCCTCAACCTTTAATCACAAGACACAGAGATACAGTACGTCCACCGTTAAGCCAACCAGCAGCAGAGAAAGCATCTCATAACTTTAACATTGTTCCTGTTAGGAATAATGTTGAGATACACAGACTCACCCTCCTGTTGTAGGTCTCCAGTAGAATCCCCATATCCTCTTTATCCTTGCCCTTGGACTCAGTGTACAATGGAACAGTCTTCTCCTGTCTATAGGCAGTCCTCTCCACCTGCTGCCAGCATTGTTCAATCTCCCTCTGCACCCTCTGGTGAGTCTTGGGTGAC
Source organism: Coregonus lavaretus (assembly GCF_964263955.1). Classification (NCBI taxonomy): domain Eukaryota; kingdom Metazoa; phylum Chordata; class Actinopteri; order Salmoniformes; family Salmonidae; genus Coregonus; species Coregonus lavaretus. The sequence goes on along the minus strand of NC_140015.1, from coordinate 23,848,632 downwards.
CTGGGACTGATGTCTCTCATAGGGAAGCCTAGCATGCTGTCATACCTCCTCCTCCTCTCCTCTCGCCTCCTCTTCCTCTCCAGGTCCCCTACCTCCATCTGAAGAGGCTCCTTTGTCTCCTCCTGCTGCACCTCCTGCTCAGAGGCTAGCAGGACCATAGGCCTGAACTCAGCCCAGTCAAAGGTCTTGGAGCGCCCTTCGCGTCTCCTCTCACGGATGCGGCTCTGTTTGGGCCCCTGGACTCTCTCTGTAGGGACCTCAGAGGAGGGGGAGGAGTCCTGGGTCACGTCTGGCTTAGGGAGGGCCAGGGACTCTGATGGGCTGCAGGGGATACTATGGACTGGCAAGCTGCTTTACAATCACAACAGAATAATACAAATACTTACTGACCGAGGAAACGAGGCATTCTGCCTAAACAAAGGTACAGACCATCCCATCACTACTATAGAATGGTGGTAGGCTACTAATGTATTACTATGTAGTAGTGAGGGTGGTATGACAGATGGCATTTACCTGGCTACATCAGGAGCGTTAGATGGATGGACATTCTTCATGAGGGCCTGGATCCAGTTTCTCCGTATCCCTGCAGTCATGGCTGACAGAGTAAAGACACACTTCTGGGTCTGAGGGAAGACATTATGAATATTACTTTGATTGAGTATAGGATACTTATGTATAGAATGGATCAACATTCATCTGTTGATTAAGATTTTTGTAGATATAGATTTAGTCTTACATGGATCTGAAAGCCGTAGTTCCTCTGGACCTGGTACTCTGAGACATTATGACACTTGGTCAAGTCAATCTCCCCGTCCAGATCTGAGTTCTAACAAGAGAAGATGACAAACATCAATTCAAGACTTGGGATGAGAAAATACCAACAACATGTTTCTCTGTCATCACAAAATCACATCTCTGTGTGCACTGCATTGAGTAAAAATGAAAATGAACATGAACTTGCCTCCTCTGCAAGGGAATCCTTGTAGTACCTCAGACTGTCAGCTGACAGCACAAACCAGTATTTCCTCCACTAGAGGGGAGCAGAAATACATTATAAGGGATAGTAGATACAGAAACCTACATAATACATTTGAACAGTCAGGCTTCACCTTCATAGCAAGGACCCACAGCACCTTCAAAATCACTAAATGTACATGCACACATTCAGCATCCATGTGCCTTTGGGGTAGAAATGTGGGAAGGTGTTCAGTGAAGTAAAACACATTCTTGATCTGTCCATTCCTATACCTGATCCCCTTTATCCAGTTTCACCATCCACCCTTTCTTGAAGTTCAGCAAATCAGGCTGTAAGGAAGATAAGATAGTAAGTTAGTCAGGAGGCCAATGAGGCACGGTCATACAGTTGTTTTCAGACACTTCAACATAAAAGTAAACTGCTGTCAATCCACTTGGGGCTTTCATTTATACTTGTTTGAATTATGAGAGCATCCTTGTTTGAACTGTGACAGTTTTCTGACATGTTTTACAACTTGACCCCATGCCTTCAGTGCACAGGAATTCCAAAAGTAACAACCACTCACAGTCATGACAGACTCCGAGGTCCTGCGGTCCAGTGACTTAGCTCTTCTCTGAGGAGGAGGGATGGTGAGTTGACCTGGGCTTAGATCTCCACACGACTGCAGTTTCTGGGTGTAACAACAGGACACTATCAATTACTGAAGTAACAATGTAGAAGGTGTAAAATGGGTTAGCAAATGTGATCATATCCTGTATTACTGTAAGCTTGCTGCAAATAAAAAATGAGATTCTTTTTTTTCCCCTTTACTCTATCATGACTGAGACAGCTTGGACGTGTGCATTGTATCAAGCAGAGAACCTACGAGTCATGGCAGGTCTCTGGCAGGCAGTGTTGTGAGATGTAAGGCTGTGTCACAGCAGGAGAGAGGAACTGCTCTTTATACAGGGGCTATTAAACCTTACTCACATTAAGAATGAGTTCCACTCTGGTGACTGGGCTTGGCTGGGGAGTGTATGAAAATACTTTGGAGGCTGTATTATCCCTGATGGCCCCTGGCATCCAGTCTCACAAGCCCAGGGATGTTAAAAGTCCCAAATCTGTCTTGACAAGATTCCCACATCCCTGTCTGTTACCTACCAAAGCTACCTCATATTGGGTTTCATCCTGGCTAACTAAATAGCTCTAACAACACATCAGAGAGTCCCTTTTAAGTCTAGATTAGCCACCGCTAAATGAAACTAGAGTCAGCGGCACCATATGAAACAAGATTTTCTTCTCATTTACTTGAGCCTTCAAAAGCCTCATTCTTTTCACTCTTACGTAATAAATAAAAAATGACTTCAGTAAATACAGAACATTCTTTGTCTGTGCCCAGCTATTTTCATAGAAAACTATCCAAGGACACATAACAGTAACATCAGGGAGAGAACTCTGCTCCCTGCAGCAGTGTGAACTAGCCTCCTGGCGACAAACACTGACCATTCTGGACTGTTGCTGTCTTCCGATGAAGTCCCTTTTCCCTAGGATAGGATGGGAAAAGGGAAGTAGGACTATCTGGGGAATCTGAGCCTGGGGGACAGAGTGAACTCTGAACAGGCATTTGACCTCTAATTCCAATACCCCCCAAAAAAACACTGGAACTGAAGGAACATAAATTATCACATGGGATAAGATGTTCCGCCGGGCAGGAATTTAAGAGGAAAATCCTACAGAGGGAGACTGTATATTTAATCAGAGATTAAACATTCAACCTTTGACCCCATGGGATGGCCATGCTGTGTATGGTGTGTCTAACTAAATCATATTACTGGGTTCAACAGTTCATACAGTATCTCATAATATAAACAGAAAGATATACAGTACACCAGCAGTAGTCTGTGAAACATCAACTACAAGCGGCCGGTTGCACCTTAATTGGAGAGGACAGGCTCATAGTAATGGCTGGAACGGAATTAATGGAATGGTATCAAACACGTGTTCGATACCATTCCATTTACTCCATTCCAGACATTATTATGAGCCGTCCTCCCCTCAGCAGCCTCCTGTGACATCAACAGTATGTTTTCTACATCTAGTACAACGTGCATACTGTGTACCAGTATGGACTGTACATGTGTTCTATACTGTACTGTTAATCCTAAATGCTGGTCATGTATTTGTTGTTGTCAGGAGTAGACAGACTGGTACTTATGCTTTGGTCACCACCTTAATCACCAGGAGCCAGTCTGAGAACATGGTGACTGTCATTTCACAAACAGATGTGCACTTGGCTCAGGAGATACTGTACAGTGGTAGTGCCCAGCTTCAAACACATGACCAACAGCAGCTCCCTACAGATACAACAGCTCCCTACAGATACAACAGCTCCCTACAGATACAACAGCTCCCTACAGATACAACAGCTCCCTACAGATACAACAGCTCCCTACAGATACAACAGCAGCTCCCTACAGATACAGCAGCTCCCTACAGATACAGCAGCTCCCTACAGATACAACAGCAGCTCCCTACAGATACAACAGCTCCCTACAGATACAACAGCTCCCTACAGATACAACAGCAGCTCCCTACAGATACAACAGCTCCCTACAGATACAACAGCTCCCTACAGATACAACAGCTCCCTACAGATACAACAGCAGCTCCCTACAGATACAACAGCTCCCTACAGATACAACAGCTCCCTACAGATACAACAGCAGCTCCCTACAGATACAGCAGCTCCCTACAGATACAGCAGCTCCCTACAGATACAGCAGCTCCCTACAGATACAACAGCTCCCTACAGATACAACAGATCCCTACAGATACAACAGCAGCTCCCTACAGATACAGCAGCTCCCTACAGATATAGCAGCTCCCTACAGATACAACAGCTCCCTACAGATACAACAGCAGCTCCCTACAGATACAACAGCTCCCTACAGCTACAACAGCTCCCTACAGATACAACAGCTCTCTACAGATACAACAGCTCTCTACAGATACAACAACTCCCTACAGATACAACAGCTCCCTACAGATACAACAGCTCCCTACAGATACAACAGCTCCCTACAGATACAACAGCTCCCTACAGATACAACAGCTCCCTACAGATACAACAGCTCCCTACAGATACAACAGCTCCCTACAGATACAACAGCAGCTCCCTACAGATACAGCAGCTCCCTACAGATACAGCAGCTCCCTACAGATACAACAGCTCCCTACAGATACAACAGCTCCCTACAGATACAACAGCAGCTCCCTACAGATACAACAGCTCCCTACAGATACAACAGCTCCCTACAGATACAACAGCTCCCTACAGATACAACAGCTCCCTACAGATACAACAGCAGATCCCTACAGATACAACAGCTCCCTACAGATACAACAGCTCCCTACAGATACAACAGCTCCCTACAGATACAACAGCAGCTCCCTACAGATACAGCAGCTCCCTACAGATACAGCAGCTCCCTACAGATACAACAGCTCCCTACAGATACAACAGATCCCTACAGATACAACAGCAGCTCCCTACAGATACAGCAGCTCCCTACAGATATAGCAGCTCCCTACAGATACAACAGCTCCCTACAGATACAACAGCAGCTCCCTAAAGATACAACAGCTCCCTACAGATACAACAGCTCCCTACAGATACAACAGCTCCCTACAGATACAACAGCAGCTCCCTACAGATACAACAGGTCCCTACAGATACAACAGCTCCCTACAGATACAACAGGTCCCTACAGATACAACAGCTCCCTACAGATACAACAGCAGCTCCCTACAGATACAACAGCAGCTCCCTACAGATACAACAGCAGCTCTCTACAGATACAACAGCTCCCTACAGATACAACAGCTCCCTACAGATACAACAGCTCCCTACAGATACAACAGCTCCCTACAGATACAACAACTCACAGTTAAAATATCTGTCCTTTGCCTTCCTTTGATTCTGATGTCAATTAAAGCAGCAGTATATAGATAGGATATGAAAGCCTTGGGTGGCATTGTACTGTAAGATACCATAACTGTTATGAGTTAGCAGAGGTTTGTCTGGGACATTGTACTGTAAGATACCATAACTGTTATGAGTTAGCAGAGGTTTGTCTGGGACATTGTACTGTAAGATACCATAACTGTTATGAGTTAGCAGAGGTTTGTCTGGGTCTCACAGGCAGATCCCTAATTACATAGTATCCATGTTTAGGGTAAATGGAAAATGTGTCTAAGAGGAATGCCATTCTGAGATTACAACACACAACATGAAGTGCATATGGAGCCCCGTCAGAGCATTAAAACCAGTTTAGTTAGAGAACAAAACACAGTAGTGAATTATTCACCTTCTTCTCTCTGTCTTACTCACACGCACACATGCCTCAACACGGCTGATGGGAGGACTGACTTAGTCATGCCACTCTCATCACCTGCATTTCGGTACGGAACTAAACACACATACATTGACACACGTGGCACACACACACACCTGACAGTGTGGAATGTAAGAGTACCGCTTCATCCCTGTCCATGAGCCTTACACACTATGCAATCAGGCCAGGGCCGAAACGTGTGAGGTGACGTCTTTGCCTCTCCAACACCTGGTCTTATGAGTCATGTCCAAACAAGCCCAATGGAGAACTAGCGGGACCAGATGTGCGGTGTACATGTGTACGTTACCTTAACAATGATGGACTCCATCAATGATGTGTAATCTATATCTGTATTCATTGGACACTGTCCTAAAGGGGTCTGCCAAAAGGGCAATGCTTGCCTTGGGCCCTCCTGGTGGGTAACAGGTGTTGTTCTTTTTAATGCTATGGTTACTCTTTGGATTATGAGGTGTGGTTTGAGTGATGGTGTTATAGTGGAGGAATGTGACAAGCCTTACAGGGAGTGACTGGGAGGACGGATTGCAGTGTAAAAAGACTGGGATGGTGTGACTAATACCTCTCTCTGGTTGCTGCGAGCTTCACTCCTGCCCTTCCTGGATCCAGCCTGACCCAGGTCCTCTCCCACAGCACTCTTCCCAGCCTTCCCTGGCTCATTGTAACAGCTGAAAAGCAGGAAAATCAGGTCTGTCATTCACCAAACAGCCATGGCATCCTCCATGGCCCATCACAGGTGGGCTGTGACATCACTTCCAGCAGGAACAATGTCAGGATGACAGCTGAATTATGTCACCACCGCTTGCTCTGTACTCCCAAACTGGGCCTAGCCTGACGACATCCATGTCACCTACATCCATCTAGTGCTATTGTTGAGTCGGAAGTGTGCACTTCACCTCCAGTGTCATGTTTTGTTTAGAAAGAGAGCAGATACTACATAGATGGAATTCCCTAGAAGGAATCTGATATTGAAAGTTTGTATATATAACCACAAAAGCGAATCTTTAATAAACTGAGGGTGTAGCATCTCTCCTGTTATAACAGGGATGGTAAATTCCTGTTGAGGCATGTGTGTATCTGTATGAGTTGGCACAAACATAATACTGTGCCCTCAGTCAGTATAATGTCTTGCTTTGACATTTCTCCTACTTTCTGTTGACTGGCAGTTTGTGAGGAACTCAGAAATAGAATTCCTGAAAAATATCTAATTACACAATCCTTTAAGAATTTCAAGGCCTTATTCGGGGCAAGGATTCTGTCTGTCCCTAGAAGGCAATGAATGAAACACACAGACCAAGGAGGTATTCCCGTCACATAGCCCAAATACTATATATGCTGTTAGTTAGGGCACAAACTGGGAGTGCTTCTATAAGCTATATTTAAAAAGCGTTACCTCCCTAATGGAAGGATATGGGTCTTTGATGTGCTGTTGGGCTGTGTGTAATGTGTGTACCATTTTATACAGCGAGAAACAGTGAGGCATCTGCTGTCCTTTAGTGCTAATTGCTAGCACATTTGGTCCTAGCCCCTGCCAAACCAGTTTTATGCCTGTTAGCATTCGCATGACGACACACAACAAATACAAAACCAAATAAATAACATTTTAACTAATGTCCAAGAACGTTGCGTTCATTATAGATCTCCCAATATCAGACACAACTGATTAAATTTCTGCTCCATGATTCTCACCTTCTCTCTGCCCTGTTGTTCTTGTTGGCAGGTGGGAGGCCTCTGTATGGCGTAGGCTCTGTGGGCTGGCTGTCGCTGCTGGTGTCAGTCCCCTCGCTAGCCACAGAGTCCAGGGAACTCACAGAGCTACTGATACAGGAGCCGTTGGAGAGTCGCAGACTACTGTCAAAGGTCAGGGAGTCACTGGAGGCTGAAGGGAGGTAGAGGGAATCATGACCTGAGGAGAGTTATTAAATAAAGAGGGTTGTTTTCAGACACTTTTCTCAGTGACTGCACAGGTTAGGTCTATGTTTTGCGTGATACTGCAGGTCATTGCTTGTGGACCGAAACACAAATAGCAGGACAGTGGCAAGATTTTTATGAGAATCCTGTTCTGAAAAATCTAACTTTTAAGACTTGTTATATGAGGAATCTGGTCAGATAGTCAATATAATGTCTCCCATCTAAGGAAGTGTCACCTTTGACCATAGTAGACATTTGAGGGACACCACTACATAGTGTCACTCTAAAGTTGCACCTAGCGGACCACAGCTCATTAAAGAGATGCCTATAGTTTGTTTTCCGTTTCATCTGCTCCCAAGCCATGGAAAAGCAGCTCTAATATCTGTAACCTACATCAGCCTAATGAAGTCCCCTACAGGCAGTCTACACTACAGGAGTTGGTCCTGCTCTCTGTTATAACCTAGGTCCAGACACACCAATAAGTCTGCCTCCACATAGTTAGTGTGCACTTACCGTTCATCACATGACCGCTATTAAGAGAAATGTCTGCTCTGCTCGCATAATTCATCTTAGTTGTGTCTGTGAAATATTTTAGAGAATATTGTTTACCATGAGCCTTGTATCCTTTTCTAGTCTTTAAATAACTACTACACTGATAATTAATCTGTCCACTAATAAAGGCCAACATTCTCATCCTGTATGCATGACCACCTGCAGTAAGTTAAGAAAGTGTTAGAGGGCAGGAAATGGCTGTGAATGTCTGACAGACATGAAAGCCTGTCTGAGTGTGTGTGTGTATGTGTGTTGGCTGGTGTCTTTCCTCCACACCTGCAGGGGTCTCGTCCAGGCCCGGGGGATCAGTATCTGTCACAGTCCAGACAGGGGCCGCATCCGGACCCCCACCAGGCCGCTCTCCCTGCCACAGGCTGGAGCGAGGGTCACCACTTTCCATGACTGAGAAACTGGGCTCAGTGGCAGCCATCTTTGCTGGGCTGGGCTCCTGATGGAACACAATAACATCCTCATTATCATAATGTGTAAAGGCATAACACATCGTTGACATATAGTTGACATATTTTTCTGCAGTATTTTCAAACATGTATTTAGGCCACCGGTGACCAGGTATCTTGGTCACAATGTTATGAAAAGAAGAAGTTGTCACCTGGGAAGTAGTGGGTTCTACTTTACGTTTCTTCTTCTGATTCTGCTTATAGGTCCGTGGGTAAACAACTAGTTGTTCACTCCAGCTGGTAAAAGCAAAACAACACGGACAGGACAGGGATTCAAAGTATTGTCCATCAAATACTAGAATTTACAGAGAAGTTAAGTCAGGAGTGATACCGTATCACACTGTAATATCAGAGAAGTTAAGTCAGGAGTGATACCGTATCACACCGTAATATCAGAGAAGTTAAGTCAGGAGTGATACCGTATCACACTGTAATATCAGAGAAGTTAAGTCAGGAGTGATACCGTATCACACTGTAATATCAGAGAACTTAAGTCAGGAGTGATACCGTATCACACTGTAATATCAGAGAAGTTAAGTCAGGAGTGATACCGTATCACACTGTAATATCAGAGAAGTTAAGTCAGGAGTGATACCGTATCACACTGTAATATCAGAGAAGTTAAGTCAGGAGTGATACCGTATCATACTGTAATATCAGAGAAGTTAAGTCAGGAGTGATATCATATCACACTGTAATATCAAATAAGTATTACTGACCCATTGATGATCTCCTTGTTCTCCCCCCGGATAAACAACTCCTGTTCAGGTGTGATGACGCACAAAGCGTTCTTCTGGCCTGTCTTAGGCTCTGCGTCAATCACCTCTGTACACAGATTCATGTTCACTGTGCCTTGTGGCAGAGTGCTTGTCTAAAGGAATGATACACAATGTCAATCATTTTGTCTGACTGGAAATTCTGGCACAGATTATGATGCTAATCATGGTATCTTTAGTACACCATCTTTAAATATAACAAAAAATATATAATTATCATTTGGAGGGTTAAAGGTCATCATGAACAAGACGTTACCCGTTACAACTGAGTTTTAATATAGGCTATATAGAGTGACATGAAAGAGAGCAGAGGAGGAGGTTTCAGAAGATCAGTGGGAGAGGGGGATGTGGCATTAGAGGAGAGATTAAGCCCAAGTCATCTGCTCTGGTGCTACACACAACATCTGGCCAAAAGATGCATTGAATCCACTCATAAAACATTAAAACATACATCAGGACAATTTACTGTAGTTCACCTCTATTTATGTTGGCTGGTCTAGTTTGCTTAGCTTTTTGGTGTGTTCAAATACAGAATATCTTACCAACTTGTCCAGTGCAAAGCTCAAGCTGCCATGTTCATACAGGATGAAGAATCGACGCTGCCATTTCTGCCATTTAGAGATAGAGTTGTTATGGATAATGTTAAAATATTGAATAACTTGTAGGTTTATCAGAATATAGTCTAGTGCGATTGATATGTTTGTGTACAACATAGTCCAAGAATAGAAAGTTATTTTCATTCTCTTACCCTTGACCTCTGAATTGGATTGTCAAAGTCTGTCCCCTCAGGAGCCAAGCAGAGCCAGCCTCCATAGATGGGTTTGGCCTGTCAAGAATGGGAACACAAGGAGAAATGAGTTGGGTCCTCAGAGATGCAAAATGCTCAGGATCTGATCTCAAATAAGCCTACTTGATCTTAACCTGTGAAGGTTCTATCCCATGAAATAGTTTTTCTATGCCATCCTATGGAGCTTGGCTTTTTCTGGCAGGGAGCATCAATACTCTTTCATTCACGTTTTGAATGACAAAGGAATAACAATCCTATATTTTTAGGGAATGTTCATGTTGGTTTAGCCAGTGCCAGTTCGTGCTTCAGTGTTCTTATAGTGCTATGCTGCATTTACAAAATGTGTCAACATATTAAGTATGTCCATGCAATAGGTCAGAAATAAGAGGCAGGGGTAATCTTGTTGACATGGAAAAGAGAAGATAAACTGCTCTATTTGAGATGTCCCCAAAGACTGGAATGTTCTGACTCTCTGCCAGTTACTCAACTTACTCAACTCTTAGTCAGAGAGTGTTGTTCCTTGTGTTATGAGTGCTTCTCAACATGAGATAGCTTCTCAACATGAGACAATTCTTTCCTCAAAAACAAATTCCAACAGACTTGAATACTTTATACTTAACCTTCACACCTGAATCAGATGCTTTAAAACAGGAGCTTACTTAGCTGAGGCCCATTGAACAATGGCTCTAAATGTACAAGGCACACAGAGATGAGCACAAAAGGACCAGATAGCAATGGTGTATATGTTTTCTGAAAGAATAATAACCTGTTGTAACATATGGCATGCTGAGTGCTGACAGTTGAGGTCTCTTTACAAAAGTGTGTGAGGCATGTGGTGACAAATATTTGACTCATGCATTGGGGCCATTCAGTCAAATTGGTTCATTTTCTACAACATGTAAGATATTGTGTCTGTTCATTCAATTTCACTAATGAACGTGATACCTGACACAATATGAAGGAATGTCTCTGTCTGATATAACATTGAGTGCATGCCTATCTGTCATCAACATTCAGAAGACTAATAGCCAAAGTATTAAAACTATAAAAACATAAAATGTGTTTGTTCACTTACCTGGTCCTTACAATGATCAGTCGGAAGATGCAGCTCCTGAGACTTGAAGCAGTTCTGACATTTACTTTTATAAAAAATGTTGGCTTGGAATTTATTACACGGATTCGCACTATTTTGTCCAGACATTTTGTCGTATATAGGCTACTACTATGTAAATCCGAAATGCTCGCCAATACTCTCTTCTTTGCGGGGCAGTTTATCCGTTTCGAACATCTGTCAAATCCTATGCGCTTTGAGCTCTTCCCGACCGGTCGAAATCTGGGAAATCCAGGCAGCTGAGGAGTTGGCTATATAAATCCAACCTGGACTCAGGGGTAGACGTAATATAGCAAACGAAAATATGTGAAATGCATATTAGTATGATATGTTACATTTGGTATTGTAAGTATTCATTTATGGATGTTCATCATCCATTTAGCATGATATGTTATGAATTACAATTTGTATGATCTGTTACAATTCGTATGATATCTTACGATTTGCAATTCGTACAATATGTTACGAATTCCAATTTGTTGTGGCTAACGTTAGCTAGGTGGCTAATGCTAACGTTAGCTAGGTGGCTAATGTTAGCTAGGCTAGGGGTTAGTGTTAGAGGTTATGGTTAAGGTTAGGGTTAAGGTCAGAGATGGGCATTAGCTCTGTTACATGTATTTGAAATATGTACACTACCGTTCAAAAGTTTGGGGTCACTTAGAAATGTCCTTGTTTTCAAAAGAAATGCAATTTTTTTGTCCATTAAAATAACATTAAATTGATCAGAAATACAGTGTAGACATTGTTAATGTTGTAAATGGCTATTGTAGCTGGAAACGGCTGATATTTAATGGAATATCTACATAGGCGTACAGAGGCCAATTATCAGCAACCATCAGTCCTGTGTCCAATGGCACGTTGTGTTTGCTAATCCAAGTTGATCATTTTAAAAGGCTAATTGATCATTAGAAAACCCTTTTGCAATTATGTTAGCACAGCTGAAAACTGTTGTGCTGATTAAAGAGGCAATAAAACTGGGCTTCTTGAGACTAGTTGAGTATCTGGAGCATCAGCAATTATGGGTTCGTTTACAGGCTCAAAATGGCCAGAAACAAATAACTTTCTTCTGAAACTCGTCAGTCTATTCTTGTTCTGAGAAATGAAGGCTATTCCATGCGAGAAATTGCCAAGAAACTGAAGATCTCGTACAACACTGTGTACAACTCCCTTCACAGAACAGCGCAATCTGTCTCTAACCAGAATAGAAAGAGGAGTGGGAGGCCCCGGTGCACAACTGAGCAAGAGAACAAATACATTAGTGTCTAGTTTGAGAAACAAGTGCCTCACAGGTCCTCAACTGGCAGCTTCATTAAATAGTACCCGCAAAACACCAGTCTCAACGTCAACAGTGAAGAGGCGACGCCGGGATGCTGACCTTCTAGGCAGAGTTGCAAAGAAAAAGCCATATCTCAGACTGACCATCTTAATCTTTTATTTTGATTGGCCAGTCTGAGATATGGCTTTTTCTTATTAATGTAGATAATTAATAATCAGCCGTTTCCAGCTACAATAGCCATTTACAACATTAACAATGTCTACAGTGATCAATTTGATGTTATTTTAATGGCCAAAAAATATATATATATTTCGAAAACAAGGACATTTCTAAGTGACCCCAAACTTTTGAACGGTAGTCTATTTGAATTACTTCTGAGTATTTTGTATAACACTGGGCTGAACTACACTCCAATGTATTTTGTAACAAGATACTTTCGAGAGCTGTAATTTGTATTTTCAAAATACAAAATACGTTTCTATAGCATTTTTATAGTGGTTCACAATTTTGTGGCCCCCTTTAACTCTGCATTAGTATCAGAAGTCTGATGGCACTATGGTGTGATAAGAGAGTCTGCTAAATGAACTAAGTATAAATGTATATGAAAAAATGGACAATTGTAAAGCATGCTAAGTATTATTGAAATGAGCTCCAACCCAAAACAAGGTACAAGGTACCTTATTATTACAAGGTAATAATACCCAGTGTGCTTTGTAGTTCATTTTGGTATGTTCATTTTCACATATACATTTTGGTCATTTATCACACACTCTTATCCAGTGACTTACAGTCATTGCATTCAACTAAGGTAGATAAACAACAACATATTACAGTTATAGCACGTAAGAAGTTTCTTTAACCGTTACTGAGAGTGTTGTTGCTGTTCGGTGCCGGCTACTTGCAAATATATTTCTGTATTTTGTATTTTAAAATACATAAATATATCTCAATTAAATACATTTCAAAATACAAGTATTGTGTAGTTTAATAGGATATATTGATCTTTATGGTATTTTGTGTAATTATATTTTGTAATTGTATTTTGTACATTTTGCCCATCTCTGGTTAAGATTAGGGTTAAGAGTTAGGTTAAAGGGTTAGGGAAAGGGTTAGCTAACATGCTAAGAACTTGCAAAGTAGCTAAAAAGTAGTAAGTAGTTGCAAAGTTGCTAATAAGCTAAAATGCTGAAGTTGTCCGTGATGAGATTCAAACACGCAACCGTTGAGGTTGCTACACGTTTGTGTTATATATATACCCTCCTTTCCTTTCTGCCTTAAGTAACCTTTAGTCTTATGTAACCATACCAAACTTAACATATTATACTAATTTGAGTGTCCCGGATTTTCGTTTACTATGTTATGTCTAGTCTATGAGAACAGTCTGACAAAGCTCAACTTTGCTGCCTTCTACTGACCAAAAGCTGAACTGATAATCAGTCTGGTGTAAATTCACAGTATATTCACATTTCCTCACCTGATCTGATCTCACAAGATGCCCCTGTCCAGAAATGGACATCAGCCCTACATCACAGCGACAATAATGATATTATAGACTGACAGAGGATGCAGGCATTTATTCAAGGCAGGTTAGGTTTGTACATAAAAATGATTTCAGTTTTAGCACATTCAAAACTACATTTACAAAAACAGTATTTATAATTCATTTTAATCAATGCACTGCATTTATTTAGTTGAAAGCTGATTTCTAATTTACCCATAATGAAGCATAGTGTTTTTGTTGTAATCGTATGGGATATACAGTACATTCTAAAAAAATTCAAAGGTACTCTGACTTTTATCACAATTAATGTACTGTCATACAACAACAATGTTGAATCAACTCAAGTCTGCAATTTTCATGAAGCTTAAAAACCCTTTGGGTAATAATAAATTAACCAATTTTCTTCCATACAAATGCAAAAGCATCAGATAACAAAAACATAGAATATACAGTAGCTACATACATTATTTACATAAATTAAAAGCACATTTTCTAAAATCTCCTCGTCCTTTCCTGTAGGATGACCAAATATTTCTTATTCCAAAAACTATGCATAATGTCCATTTCTATTGCCGGTATGGTATTTTTGTGACCTTGTAATTTTCTCCTACAATCTAACACAAATTCTTAATCCAGAGCACCAACACAAAACAATCTGCACATTTCAAGGTTATGGGTTTAAACCGCTGTGAAAATGCCCAAATCATTACTTTGTAGAATTAATTGTTTTGTTCACTGTTTGTAATTATTAGTGTTGAGAGTGTTTTTCTAACACAAGTTTTAGGTGTTTGAGTTTTAAAGGGCTACTTCTGGATTTTGGCAATGAAGCCCTTTATCTACTCTTTATCTACAGAGTCCAGAGTCAGATGAACCTGTGGATACAATTTGTATGTCTCTACGTGCAGTTTGAAGGAAGTTGCTAACTAGTGTTAGCACAATTGCTAACTACCTCTAACTTCCTTCATACTGGATGCAGAGACATAAAAATGGTATCTGTGAGTTCATCTGAACCTGGCGAAGTATATAAAGGGTTTCATTGCCAAAATCCAGAAGTATCCCTTTAAAGGGGGGGGGTATGATAGTTATCAAATATAGCTACATCTCGAGTTAACAATTCTTGAATTTAAAAGACAAAATAAGAAAACATCTTGTGCTCAGAATAGAATTGTACTTTTGTATCATCTCATTGACTCTAGAGTTAAGAAAGACAGCAACACTGGCTATGTTATATTAGTTTGGTTTTAGATCTAAGTACACATGACATTCATACTACTTCTGCAAAGGGAATCCTACACAAACAGCATGAGTGTACCTCATTTTTTACATTTCAGACAAGATTCATTCACTGCACACAGATACTTTTTGTTGGTGTAATATATCAGTTAGAGTATCTAAAAGACACATGTAAAAATCTAGTATTTTCCCCCCAAAATCTGTACTACTGTAGTAAATGAGGATAGGGTTACAACGTACTAGCTGTGAATACTGGAGAGAACACACGATACTTGCCATCACTGAAGAGCTGAAACCAGGTTTGAGAAAGTAGGAAAGGGGAGGTCCCAGCTAATTCCAGGTATTACCTCCTGTTTCCCCTCTACCCTAAGAACTCCTGTCTGTGATACATGTCTGGATCATAGTACTTGGTGACCACCACTCTGTTGGCAAACTTGCGGCCAGTGAGGGCCTGCATGGCTTTCTGACAGTCTGCAGCAGAAACGTACTCCACAAAGATCTGAAACAAAAAGAACCATCAACCTCAACAGGATCCAAATAGCAAATGTACATACAGTGCATTCGGAAAGTATTCAGACCCCTTCCCTTTTTCCACATTTTGTTACCTTACAGCCTTATTCTAAAATTGATAAAATACTAATCAATCTACACACAATACCCCATAATGACAAAGCAAAGACAGGTTTTAGAAATGTGTGAATTTACAGACAACAGAAATACCTTATTTACATAAGTATTCAGACCCTTTGCTATGAGACTCGAAATTGAGCTCAGGTGCATCCTGTTTCCATTGATCATCCTTGAGATGTTTCTACAACTTGATTGGAGTCCACCTGTCGTAAATTAAATTGATTGGACATGATTTGGAAAGGCACACACCTGTCTATATAAGGACCCACAGTTGACAGTGCATGTCAGAGCAAAAACCAAGCCATGAGGTAGAAGGAATTGTCCGTAGAGCTCCGAGACAGAATTGTGTCGAGGCACAGATCTGGGGAAAGGTACCAAAACATTTCTGCAGCATTGAAGGTCCCCAAGAACACAGTGGCCTCCATCATTCTTAAATGGAAGAAGTTTGGAACCACCAAGACTCTTCCTAGAGCTGGCCGCCCGGCCAAACTGAGCAATCGGGGGAGAAGGGCCTTGGTCAGGGATGTGACCAAGAACTCAATGGTCACTCTGACAGAGCTCCAGAGTTCCTCTGTGGAGATGGGAGAACGTTCCAGAAGGAAAACCATCTCTGCAGCACTCCACCAATCAGACCTTTATGGAAGAGTGGCCAGATGGAAGCCACTCCTCAGTAAAAGGCACATGACAGCTCGCTTGGAGTTTGCCAAAAGGCACCTAAAGGACTCAAGAAACAAGATTCTCTGGTCTGATGAAACCAAGATTGAACTATTTGGCCTGAATTCCAAGCGTCACATCTGGAGGAAACCTGGCACCATCCCTACGGTGAAGCATGGTGGTGGCAGCATCATGCTGTGGGGATATTTTTCAGCAGCAGGGACTGGGAGACTAGTCAGGATCGAGGGAAAGATGAACAGAGCAAATCCTTGATGAAAACCTGCTCCAGAGTGCTCAGGACCTCAGACTGGGGCGAAGGTTCACCTTCTAACAGGACAACGACCCTAAGCACACAGCCAAGACAACACAGGAGTGGCTTCGGGACAAGTCTCTGAATGTCCTTGAGTGGCACAGCCAGAGCCCGGACTTTAACCCGATCAAACATCTCTGGAGACCTGAAAATAGCCGTGCAGCGGCGCTCCCCATCCAACCTGACAGAGCTTGAGAGGATCTGCAGAGAAGAATGGGAGAAACTCCCCAAATACAGGTGTGCCAAGCTTGTAGCGTCATTCCCAAGAAGACTCAAGGCTGTAATCCCTACCAAAGGTACTTAAATAAAGTACTGAGTAAACGGTCTGAATACTTACGTAAATGGAATAGTTTTTTTTATTTTTAATACATTTGCAAATATTTATAAAAACCTGTTTTTGCTTTGTCATTATGGGGTGTTGTGTGTAGATTGATGAGGGGAAAAAAACTATTTAATCAATTTTAGAATAAGGCTGTAACGTAGAAAATGTGGAAAGTCAAGGGGACTAAATACTTTCCGAATGCACTGTATGTTACTTTAACAACAATTCATACTTCATGTGGTGTATTACAGTTTTTTATTTAGTTCAGACCAATGACTTATGTTTAACAACAGTGAAGAACAGAGTCTCATGCTGTATTGAATAACCTCAGGTCAGACTCTTACCTTGCCACAGCCAGGGACCTCCACTCCGTCGACGGGCCGGGGGATCTCGATGGCGCGCACGCTGCCGTACTTGCAGCACTCCTCTCTGATGTCCTCCAGGATCTCCTCGTAGTCCTCGTCGTCCACCAGCTCCTCAGGCATCACCATGTTGAGCAGGCACAGCACCTCCGTGGGCAGCCCAGACTTCTGAAGTCTCTGCAGCCCAGGCACCTGCAGCGTCACCGGGGTCTCGATGATGGCAGTCTAGGGGGGAGGAAGGAAAACAGGCCAGACAGATGGCATATTTAGACTGCTGATACTCAGATTCGTTTCTTCCAATTCAAAATGCACAAGGGAACTGCACTCACCGGATTGGCGTTTTTGGCCCCCACACTTGCTCTCTGAACGATTAGCTTTTTGTCACCTAGTTGCATGCCGTTGAGCCCAGCCACTGCCTGACAAACATACACAGAAACTTCTCAAATATGGAATAGAACCTTTAAAAACAAGTTAACGATAACCATGAGAAAGCATTTGCTCATCTGTACCTGATCAGTCGCACTGACGTCTACATATTCACAAAAGGCATAACCTTTGGACAGTGACGTGGCACTATCCTTGACAAGGTTGAAAGCTTTGAGTGGTCCGAATGATGTCAAGAGCTCCTTCACCTGCACAAGAGATGAAGACAAGCAGAGGCATAAGCAGGGTAATATGAATCCACCACATATTCTACTGAATGAATTCTAAGCCTCCATTTAATAGTCATGAGGAGAGAAATCATACCAAGGTGAATGGCCTGGAGAAGTGCAATAAATGACATGGTCAAAGAAAACAAAATATTTGTTTCTTATATCTGTATTTAAAAATAAAAAAATGTGTAGAATGTGAATCAGTTTCAGTGTGATGAGATTAAGATTTCTTAATTGCGAAGCAAATCAATTGTTTGTTAATAATTTGTTAATTTGTATATGCATACAATGGCTGATGTTTTACAGAGTAACTATTTAATTATGACAAATACTAAATCCACAATAATCCAGGGAAACTATATATAAGGTTTTTGAAAGAGCCCTGAATGACTGATTTGCTGCATGGCAAAAACATTAACAGGCACAGACAGACAGTACTGGATTAACAAACTTTGTGTAATGTATTTCAGTGCATTTTATTCATATTTTACCAGAACATTCAGTTTACTTAACAATAATATAACACGAGTTGTGCTGAAAATTGTGCACAGGCTATAAAATCGAATACTTATATTTGCTTACTACTTCAACCGATCCATCAAAATGATGAACCCATCATCAAAGTAAACTGATTGGATATCACTTCATCTAACTCACTACAGCACAAAATGCACCTGTTTAATACAGTCTTAACTTAATTTTTAAGGCTGAGAACCACCCCAAAACCTAACATATCGGGTATCTGATTATTTTATCCCAACCCTAACTAATTTGGTCCTTAACGCGTTCCAAAAGAGTGATGGGAGAGAGAGAAAGAGTAGCCAGGAAGGGAACCTGCTGGCTAGGAGTGTATCCGTGGGAGGAACGGAATGTCTTACTTGCCTTGTGTTACATGTTGGCATGGCAGCAGTAGATCAGTACTACTGAACAAATTATGAGCGCAGACTTAACGATCTTACAGGCCCCTAGCTGGGGACAAAGTGGGGGAACAAAAATGAAAGAGCTGTGAGTATCAAAGCAGTAGCAGTGACTGCAAGAGTAAAAAAGAATAAGAAAATAAACACCAGGGTACAATCAGGGTACTGTTTAGAAAGAAATCATGAGGAATGGAAAGTTAGAATCCAATTCATTTAGTGCACAACAACATTGCAGACCTATGCCATTTCCCAATCTCTCTGGAACTTGGAGCGAAGATGTAGCACAGTCAGGGCTTAATATATGTTTGGTGTGAGGAATCATGGAACACGGTTGTTGGCAACCATTAGACTTAACCAGGAATTTTACTCAGGCCGCATATTGTGTGTAAACCAAAATCTAGGATATGTTATCTCGCTGAATCTTATGAACTGGACTTTGCTTACCTTTGTCAAATAAGCATGCTTACAATGATAAATTAGCATACAGATGAACAGTTACACTTTTATAAAGAGGATTTATCACTCACTGGAGTACTGATAATCAAGCCTATTCATGCACCCATTCATATAATTATAGCCCCTGCAAGCAGGTGGTCAAGCATTTATCCCATTCAAAAGTATGTTTTCATGGGACCATTAGTGACTATAAACTACTTAACTGATAGAGACACTATTGTTATTTCTGAAATCAAGTGAATGAGATTGAAACTGGGTTGATGATTATGCATAAATAATATGTGTAAATATTCATTCACAATTTAGTTCAGTCATGAAATCCCTAGCTGAGTTTTTATTCAAACACATTACAGCGATTCATGAGTGAAAAATAATGTGTTCACATTAACTAATGCTAATGAATAATGCTAATGAAATGTAATCTCATGATTGCTAACAGAAGTGTAACAGCAAACTGCATAAAATGAGGAGTTACTGGCATCTTCTCAAATATCAGACATAAATACTACATTCATATTTTGATTTCGATACAACACTGGCCAAATTGTAGACACAATGAAAACAGAACCTGCAAGAATATGTAATTCAATTGAAGGTAAATTATTCAATGTTTTTCAAACAGAAACTTTTCCTTTGGGTAGGGAATACATTGTCCTTTGCACAAAAGCACTCACACACCTGCAGGGTGTGACTGAAGCAAATGCTGTCAGTGCTGAATGTGTTAGTTCTTATAAGCATCTCTACACTACTAAAGCCTGCCATGGCCTGAGGGCCAGGGAAAGAGTGTCAGCTACAGTTAAGTTCATACTGTCTACTTTAGGCCAAATGTTATTCCCATTGTTACTCCCTAGTATTTTTTTATTCACTTGTGCCTATAAGCTTTATTTAGCTGACTGTATCTCAACCAGTGGAGGACGGCTCATAATAATGTCTGGAACGGCGCAAATGGAATGGCATCAACCACCTGGAAACCATGTGTTTGATGTATTTGATACCATTCCACTGATTCAGCTCCAGTCATTACCACAAGCCCATTCTCCCCAATTAAGGTGCCACCAACCTCCTGTGATCTCAACATGGTTGTAAGTGTGAAGGACAAAGGTCACTTCTCCCCCACCCAACCAACACAGAATACTGTAAGTCTGTCAATTCAGTGACCAGTTCAAGAAAGTAATACAAATGAGAAGGGTAAGGTATGCTTGTGTTGTCAATGTGAAATTACTGTTTGAGTAAAGTACCTGATCATCATTGAGATAGTTGGGTAGGCCTCCAATAAACAGTTTATGTGGGGAGTCTGGTACCACTGTGGACACGACACCTACAGAGACAAAAACGACAATAAACATGTTCAACTGCAATATACTTGTACTGTAGCTGATATCTACTGGTGCCATGAATTTCAACTACATAACTAAGGAAGCATGTTGCTACTGTACAAACCTGGGACATGAAAAGCAGGTTGTTCTGAAATGCCAGGTAGAGGCCGGTAGTCATGTGGTCGTCTTATCTTCAACGACTGACCTTGGAAAATTATTCCATCGAAAGCCATGGCCTGTGTGGTCTCATCAACAGACCGGAACTGGAGAGGAAGATGCCAAACAGGGAGTTAAACTTTCTAAGTAAGTTATGCAAGGCAACTAATGTTACACACCAACATATACAGAAGAGAGAGGACATAAGGCAACCTACCTCTAGGAATGCAAAGTTCTTATCCTGATTTATCTGCACAGCAAGCACAGGGATGCTAACGGCTTGCGATAGGCCTGCAAGCCTCATTTGGGCATTGAAGAACTCTGCCATAGACTCCTAAAAACAGAAATAAATAAAGGAAAAAATAACAGCTGAAACCCATACAGTAACTACAAAAATACCTTGAAATACGATGTTGTCACTTCAATGTGCAAGACAATGTAAGTCCTCTCTGAAGTTTACCTCGGTCACACCAAAGGGAATATTGCCAACATAGAGACGTCGAGCCTGCCTAGTCATCTGATTGCCAACTATGGGCACTTGGGTGGGTGTTACTGCCAACCCAGTCGTGGCAGATGATGCCAGCAGGGCTATTGTGGGTATCTGCCCAGCCGCTGAAGGGAAAAGTAGAGAGTAAGAGAAACTTCACACAACCTTAGCAACTGGCACTGTTCTTGACAATTCAATTCAAATCAAATCTAATCTTATTTGTCACATGTGCCGAATACAACAGGTGTAGATCTTACCGTGAAATGCTTACTTACAAGCCCTTAACCAACAATGCAGTTTTAAGAACTTGTATGAACTTGACAGGAATTAAATGAAACCGGGGAACATCACAGGGGGACATTAACAGGCAAAGAGAAGCTGACAGATACCTTGCATAGCTTTGTACTGCAATGGTGTGATGTGTTCAAAGCCAGGGGGGGGCACATCCCAGTATCTGCAGGTCCTTTTCTTCCTTGTTCTTCGTGGAGAATAGCTGAGTAAACAGAATACATGTTGGCTCATTGTTGGCAAAGGTGACACTGAAAAGGCAATACCTGAGTATACCTGACATGCTGCTTTCTGTCAGTGAGTGGCTCCAGGTACCAGGGGCTGAAGACTCACCTGTGCTTCTTGTGATCCCGTGAGGTGCTCCTCCGCTCCCGGCTCTTCCTGTCTCGACTGCGGCTTCGCTTCTCTCGGCTCCGGTTGCCCCGGTCTTTGCTCCAGCTGCGATGTTTCTCACTGCGGCTCTGAGACCCACTGCCACTCCTCTTCTTGCGTCTCTCCTTCTCTCTCTCTATGTAACGTTAGGTGGGAAGAGAAATTATGGAACATAAGCCCAGCTTTTGGTAGCTATATACAATCATATTTCAGCATCATTAAGCCCAACGGATCATACACCTGACATATCTAACATGCAGAGAGGGGTTGTAATAAACGTGTATGATCTCTTGAACAGAATTGCATAAACTTCATTTGATCGGGGTAAAATATACAGAAGCTTCTTCCGGCGATGTGAATAGATTTGACCAAAACGGAGTTCAAAATTCTGGTGGGATGCTTATTATGGACCAATATATAGTTACCGGCAAGCTGACTAGGCAAATGAAATTGATCAGTCAGTCTGGGATAGTTAGCTTGATTATCTTGGTAACTAGCTAGCTAGCTCTAGCTGGCTAGTGCAATAGGTCAATGAGTGCGTCTAGATATCTGGTGCAGCTCTAGTTAACTAACTATCAATGTATCTAGGTAGCTAGCTAATTCACTCGAACTATAGCCATGCCATGTTTGCTAATCAATAAATGAAGTGGCTAATGGTTAAGTTAGCTAGCTAGTCAAATAGGCTACATCTGCATACAGCAGGACTAGCTCTGCTAGCAAAGCTAGCTAGCTAACTTGACAACTGGCCACATAACCACAGCAATGCATGCTAGTTAACTAACTGAGCTAGCTAATGTTAGTTAGCGACCTAAAAGCTTCTAGTTAGCTAGAATCATTGCAACTCATCCAACATTGTAGGCTGAAATAAAATGGGAACTCACCCTGTCGGTTTTCACTCAGCTGTTTTTCGAATTCCTCAAAATCAGCCATGATTAATGCAATATTTTAAACCGATTATATCTTGTATCTGGCTGACTGCCTTGACGCCAGAATCCAGCAAGCTATAATTGTAGGAGACGGCTTCATGGATTTTTCCAGTCGTCCACGCAAACCGCTCGCGCTATCCATTCCACAGAGTGATAGAACATAGCTACACAGTAGCAACCCAGATGAGAGAGTAGCCGAACATTCCACGAGGGTGCAGATCAGGGAATGTCATAGAAACGCTGAGCATGGGGAGCGTTCAAGAGCAATCACATTGTGGGGAGTTGTGGAGTTTTAGTCAACACTGTAATCAGTTTGAGAAACTGAATACCAGGTGTGGATTAATTAGTAAAAAGCTGAGAGGATAGCCACATGTTTTCTCTACAATGCTTATAATGAAGTTTATTTGATACAGGTTGGCGATGGAGACATTGGGTCAACATTTGGCATGGAATAAGACAGGTCAAAGAACCTGGGAAGCTGACAAAACAGTGCATGCTGAGCTGTGTATGTATGTGTGTGGGGCCAGATGTGCCATGATACTTTTTTTTTTACTATTCTATATATTTTGCCATGGCTTATGACATGTTCATATGCTATCTGGGGGGCCCTCAACCAACATGTTCATAATATGCTATCTAGGTGGGCCGCGACCTCCAGGCGGCTCTCAACTGCCCAAAATAAAATAATAATATTAACTCGAGGGGCTCCAGGGCACGTGCCTGTTCGGTAAGCCGGCCCTGTGTGTGTGTGTGTGTGTGTGTGTCTGTGTCTGTCTGTCTGTCTGTCTGTCTGTCTGTCTGTCTGTCTGTCTGTCTGTCTGTCTGTCTGTCTGTCTGTCTGTCTGTCTGTGTGTGTGTGTAGGCTATGCATGCTCACTGGTACGTCTGTGTGAGTGTGTGTGATTCAGTTCTGTTTCTATGCCGTATCCTTGCTTTGTGGTGCACTAAATGAAAACGGAGCTAAATAGAGCAGGGCCTTAGCAATGGGACACCATCTCCCCCACCTCCTCTGCCTCCAGGAGGCGTGAGCTGCCTTGCCATGCTAAACATAACATGTATACAACATGCATGGAAAATGACTGACTCAGCTGTGCGCTATTAACAGAGCTCAAATCCCAAAGTATTGCTGGGGGGGACTGCTGGTCAGAGCTACACTCTGAATGGGCTGGAGCTGGGAACATTGCCCCACATGAGAAGACCTAACCAGGAATACTAGCAGACATGTTTCCACCAGAGGTCTAGCCAACACAAACCGTAAGTGGAGGTTGTGAATGATATCAAACCATACTGTAGGTGTGAAATGGAGACAGCCAGCCAAAGGCACCCAGCCAGGACAGTATTTGCACGTTTTGTGTTGAGACACAGTGAAACTTGTTACTGTAACTGTATGGTTCCATGTTCTGATTTCATTGTAGATGTGTAGGAATGGCAGGATAACATCTTTAGTTGTTTTCACATTGTGTCTTTGTTGCATTTGTTACATTCATGTTATTCTTGGATCTATTAAGTTTATCTTGGAGTTGTGCTGATGTTACTGTAGAGCTTTTGAAGATAATGTTGCTATAGTATTTTTAGGTCAGGGTATATTTAGAGCCTCCCTTCGGACAGACACACACTGTACATGGTAAACTGTGGCTTAAGTGCTATTACAACACCCAGTAGAGCAAAAACTGTGGACCAATCCCACTTAAAATGTAGTGGGACAAACTGGGATTGTAAAATGCGGTGATTGCAAGAAGATAGTAATCTGAGGAGAGAAAGTTACTGTATCTTATACTATATGAATGAACTATGAAATGTTGAGTCACCTTGACTGTCTGACAGACAGCATATTTGGTATGCCTCACATTGACGCTGTCTTAAATGAAGATGAGTTTCACTTTGCCCTTTGTAATAATTTGAGGTCATGTATCAAGGAGTATGTTTAGCTCCTTCTGATGAAACAACCAGACAGCATTTACTAGAGTGATCATAAGTTCTATCTTCTAACTTGCTCTGTCACTACAGTACATGGTCAATATCTGTCTCTTCTGTTTCCATTTCAGAGTTATTAGAGTAGTTAACTTAAAGGCCCAGTGCATTCAAAAACGTGATTTTCCTGTGTTTTATATATATTTCCACACTATGAGGTTTGAATAATACTATGAAATTGTGAACATGATGATAACGCCTTTTAAGTGTAAGAGCTGTTTGAAAAGACCACCTGAAATATCAGCCTGTTTTGGTGGAATGGAGTTGTGGCCTGCCTGGTGACACCACCAGTTGGTAAATTAGTTAATAGGCCAATAAGAAAGACAGCTCCAACCCTCTCAGCCAATAACAGCTAGTTTTCAGTTTTACCCTCCCACTCCGACCACTCCCAGACAGTTTTAGCTAATTTCTTACTTGAGAAATTGCTCTTTTCTAAAAAGCTATTTTGGTTTCCTTTTGACCATTTTAATTTACGTAATTGTTGCCCAGAAATGATTTGAAATTGAGATCAAAACGTCTGCATTGGACCTCTAACGGTTGTCTTTAACAGGGTCTTTTGGATACCAAAATCATGGACCTGGAATATCTGTTGGTATGAAATACATTTTTGAGAACGTTCAATATTCTCACTTTGATTATATAATCACCCATAGAATTGGAATTGAATTCTTATTCTATGTAATCACTCCCCGCTCATCCATTAGTCAATCCATTGATTATTGATTCATCTTGAACATGCTTTCATCATATCATATAATGGACTTTAGACCAACGTGTATTTCTATAAGAATTCACTGCATACTTCTGAAGAATACATTTACTGCCTGTATTTTCAATTCAATACTTTCAAGTTTTCTCACTAAACACTAAAACATGGCACTATATGCTACTGAAAATGACATTCCCATTGGTCTTTTCCAGAGTATGGACCCAGCTGCCTTTCTGCTGGTGCCTGTTGTGGTGGTGGTAACAGCAGTGGTTATTTTCCTGCACAGTCTGGTGCTCAAGTTCTTGTCCACAGGAACGGTACGCAACAAGGTGGTCGTGATAACAGATGCCTTAACAGGACTGGGAAATGGTAAATCCCTTGTTTTGATTTTGAAAAACAAAGCTCAGATATGAAATGCAAGTAGAAAACTGTTATTACATTGTTACTAAAACAGTATTCTGTCTGTACATTTATTAATTCAAACCTTCTTTGCAGAATGTGCAAAGTTGTTTCACGAGGGAGGAGCTAGAGTCATCCTTTGCGGAAAAACTTGGGAAAAACTTGAAGGTTTTGCTGATAACCTGACTAGCGCTGCAGACCCTAAATTAGTAAGTATGTCATAGCTCTTAAACCCAACAGAGCAATGATATGGTCTTTATAGGCCTGATAACAAGTTTAGTTTTATTGGCATCTATATGAATATGTATAAATTGCATAGTGACCATGAATATCCTAAAGATTAATAACAATATATTACGATAATTTGGTCCTGCTGTCATGAATCCCGCTTCCTGAGTCTGTTTCTGCCTGTGTTGCCGGTTTTCTGTCCTGGAGTCTGTTTCCTGAAGTTCCTGAACGCACCCTGTCTGGTTGCCGGGCGACGAAGCTAGGTGGGAGATCTCTCTATTACCCGCACCTGCATCTCATCAGCTATCTGCACACCTGGCCCTGATCATCACCTCTCCACTTCATAAGCTCTGACCTGACATCCATTCCCTGCCGGATTGTTAGCCATGAACAGTATGTTGTGTCAGCGTATCAGCCTCAAGTTTGCTAGAGTTTGTTTTGTTGTTTTGTACTTTTTGCTTGCCGTGTACTTACCTCAGTTTACTCTGTCTACAGTTATTCTCCCAGAACATTCACTCCACCCTTGCCTGGTCGTCGGTGGGTTCTGTAACATCATTGGATCTGCCTATTCACTTCCACCAACTCACCTCCGCTGCCCGCTCCGTCTCCTGAATTATCCTGCTTCCACATTTGAGTCGTTAAATAAATACTCCCCTTCTGTCTACTCACCTTGTCCTGGTCTGCTTCTGGGTTCTGCTTTAGAGAATTGTGACAGAACGATCCGGCCAAGAATGAACCCAGCGGACCTGGACTCCGTTCGCCATGCCATTACCCATCAGGAGAAGATGTTGGGACAACACAGCACGGCGTTACAGGAGATAGCGTTTTCGGTTCGGAACTTTTCTGCCAGTCTGACGAGTATCCAGGCTCAGCTCAGTTTTCCGGCGGAGAATCCACCACCTGTTTCACCCCTCTCGCCTGCCGCTTCTGGAGCTGTTCCCTTCCGTGAGCCCAAGGTTCCAACGGCAGATAAGTACGAAGGGGATTTGGGAAGATGCCATTCATTTCTTATGCAGTGTGGATTCGTTTTTGATCTGCAGCCCAACTCTTACACCACAGACAAGGCCAGGATAGCTTTTGTGATTGAACTGCTGCGTGGAAGAGCTCTGGAGTGGGCTTCAGCCGTATGGGAACGACAGGACACCTGCATGGCGTCATACCAGGAGTTCACGGCAGAGATGAGGAAGCTGTTTGACCATCCAGTCCGAGGTAAGGACGCAGCTAAGCGTTTGTTCTCTCTTCGCCAAGGAGCTCGCAGTGTTGCAGACTTTGTTATCGAATTCAGGACATTGGCTGTGGAGAGTGGGTGGAATGAGGAGTCACTACAAGCGTATTTTTATCAGGGATTGTCGGAGCAACTCAAGGATGAGCTGATCTCTCATCCTGAGCCTAGTGACCTGGACAGTTTGGTTGCATTATCTATTCGGGTGGGTAACAGAGTCCGAGAGAGAAGGAGGGAGAAGCAATGGGGGCCGTCCAATCACTCAGCTACACGGTTACCATTCGGGTCAGGAAGTGGACCAGAACGAGCCGATCATTGTTCACCACACGGGCTTAGGGGAGGGGTCCTGCCTCCAGATCCTGAAACCATGCAAGTGGGGCGGCACGGGTTAACCAAGGAGGAGTGCCAACATAGACGTGAGACCAACAGCTGCCTCTACTGTGGTAACCCGGGACATTACATCTCCGCTTGTCCCCAGCGCCCGTTAAACTGCCCGGCTCGCTAAGTTTGGGAGGACTTTTAGCGAGCCAGTTTCAACCTCTCAATAGCCCTGTCAGACCCCGTTTTCCTGCAACCCTCATGAACAAGAATCTGAGTTTAGCGATTAACGCTTTTATTGATTCAGGTGCCGATGGCAGCTTTATGGATGCCGACTTGGTGGAACAGCTGGGCAATTACCGGAAGCCATTGACGCTACCACTTTGAACGGCAGTCTTCTGGCACGTATCACTATGAGGACTGAACCTGTTAAGATGCTGTTGTCAGGGAATCATTCAGAGGTTATCTCCTTCTTCATTCTGCCTTCTCCCCATGTTCCCCTTGTTCTTGGATACCCCTGGGTGAGAGAACACAATCCCACGTTTGACTGGGTGACTGGCAAGGTAACTATTTGGAGCATTGAATGTCATGCTTACTGCCTTAAGACTGCCTGTTCCCATTCTGTTCCCAGTCAGGTCATTGATTCTGCCCCCCCAGATTTGTCCCTGGTTCCTGAAACATATCACGATTTGGGTGAGGTGTTCAGTAAGCAGAAGGCTCTGTCACTTCCTCCCCACCGACCATATGATTGTGCGATTAATCCGTTCCCTGGAGCTGCCTATCCCAAGGGATGTTTATACAGTATCTCTCGGCCTGAACGTGAAGCCTTGGAGACCTACATAAAGGAGTCTCTAGCTGCTGGTCTCATTCGTCCCTCGTCATCACCCCTGGGAGCCGGATTCTTTTTCGTGAGTAAGAAGGATGGCTCTCTTCGACCTTGTATTGATTATCGGGGTTTGAATGATATTACTGTCAAGAACAAGTATCCCCTGCCCTTGATGAGCTCTGCTTTCGACTCCTTACAGGGTGCTACTGTGTTCACTAAGCTTGATTTACGCAATGCGTATCATCTGGTCCGGATCAGAGAGGGGGACGAGTGGTTGACTGGGTTCAATACACCTATGGGACACTTCGAGTACCAAGTGATGCCGTTTGGACTGACCAATGCTCCAGTAGTATTCCAGAGTATGGTGAACGACGTTCTGAGAGATATGATCGGTCTTTTTGTGTTCGTGTACCTGGATGACATTCTCATCTTCTCTAAGGAGCTTTCCAGCCACGTCAAGCAGGTTCTGCAGCGATTGTTGGAGACACGCCTGTTTGTGAAGGCAGACAAGTGTGATTTTCACGCCCACACTACATCCTTCCTCGGGTACATCATCTCCAGGGGAGAGATTAAGATGGACCAAGAGAAGGTTAGGGCGGTTCTTGATTGGGCCCAGCCCGGTACGAGATTGCAGCTCCAGAGGTCTCTGGGGTTTGCGAATTTCTATCGTAGATTTATCCGTGATTACAGCCGTGTGGCCGCTCCATTAACTGCCCTGACTTCTAGCACCAGAACCTTCTGTTGGAATCCTGAGGCAGACCGAGCATTTCTGGAAGAGCCGATTCACCAACGCCCCGATTCTCTCTCAACCTGACACTGCCCGTCAGTTTGTCGTAGAAGTGGACGCGTCTGATGTGGGGGTTGGCGCCATCCTGTCCCAGCAAAGCTCCACTGACGGTAAACTCCATCCCTGCGCCTTCTACTCTCGTCGTCTTTCGCCTGCGGAGAGAAACTACGATGTGGGGAACCGGGAGCTTCTCGCGGTGAAACTTGCCTTGGAGGAGTGGCACCACTGGTTGGAGGGGGCGGAGCAACCGTTTTCTTATCTGGACTGACCACAAGAATCTTGCTTACGTGCAATCGGCTAGACGTCTCAACTCCCGTCAGGCCAGGTGGGCTTTGTTTTTTAGACGCTTGAATTTTTCCCTGACGTTCCGACCTGGTTCTAAGAATGGCAAGGCGGACGCCTTGTCCCGGATGTTCTCCAAGACGGAGGAGAGTGGGGCCAAGACTGAGACGATTCTTCCCCAGAACTTCGTCGTGGGAGCAGTTACATTGAGGAGGAGGTTATGGCGGCCCTTCGGACGCAGCCCGGTCCCGGTAACGGTCCACCTGGTCGGTTGTTTGTGCCAGAGTCTGTCCGTTCTGCTGTCCTCCAATGGTCCCACGCCAGCAAGATGGCTTGTCACACTGGCGTGGCTTGGACTATGGCGTTACTACGCAGACGATTTTGGTGGCCTGCCATGGGAGAAGATACCCGGAGGTTTGTTGCTGCCTGTCCAGTTTGTGTGCAGAATAAGAGTACTAATCGGCCCAGCTCTGGACTTCTTCACCCCCTACCTATTCCCCGGCGACCATGGTCGCATCTGGCCCTGGACTTTGTCACTGGGTTGCCCTCTTCTGATGGGAACACGGTCATTCTGACTATAGTGGACAGATTCAGCAAGTTCGCCCACTTTGTGCCCATCTCCAAGCTTCCCTCTGCCTCTGAGACGTCCGAGATCCTTGTTAGGGAGGTTTTCAGGGTCCACGGGTTGCCCAGTGACATAGTTTCCGACCGTGGTCCTCAGTTTACCTCTGCTGTCTGGAAATCCTTCTGTTTGGCCATTGGAGCTACAGTCAGTCTCACATCTGGATTTCACCCCCAATCTAATGGTCAGGCGGAGAGAGCCAACCAGAAGATGGAATCCACGCTGCGCTGCCTTGTCTCCTCCAACCCCACCTCTTGGGTTTCTCAGTTGCCATTGGTCGAGTATGCCCACAATACTCTCCCTACATCTGCCACTGGGATGTCTCCCTTCCAGTGCCTGTACGGCTACCAACCTCCCTTGTTTCCTTCTCAGGAGAAGGATCTCTCGGTTCCCTCTGTCCAGGCCCACATTCGTCGTTGCCACTGGACCTGGCATTGGGCCAGAAAGGCCCTCCTTAGAGTTTCTGACCGGTATCAGCTCCAGGCGAATCGTCGCCATATTCCAGGTCCCGCTTATGCCGTCGGAGATAAGGTCTGGTTGGCTACACGGGATCTTCCTCTGCGAACTGAGTCGAAGAAACAGTCACCGAAGTTCATTGGTCGGTTTGTAGTGGAGAGAGTCATTAATCCTGTTGCGGTTCGACTCAAATTGCCTAGAACGCTCAGAGTCCATCCCACCTTTCATGTCTCCTGCCTCAAGCCTGTTATCCTCAGTCCTCTGCTGCCCCCTCCTCCTCCTCCTCCTCCTCCTCGGATGATCGGAGGTGGTCCTGTCTACACGTTGCGCCGCATCATGGATTCCAGACGGCGGGCCGGGGTTTCCAGTATCTCGTGGACTGGGAGGGGTATGGTCCTGAGGAGAGGAGTTGGATTCCTCGGCGTCAGATCCTTGATGCTGACCTCCTTCGTGACTTATACCGCCTCCATCCTGGCGCTCCGGGTAGTCCGCCCGGTGGCGTTCGTCGGAGGGGGGGGGGGGTACTGTCATGAATCCCGCTTCCTGAGTCTGTTTCTGCCTGTGTTTCCGGTTTTCTGTCCTGGAGTCTGTTTCCTGAGGTTCCTGAACGCACCCTGTCTGGTTGCCGGGCGACGAAGCTAGGCGGGAGATCTCTCTATTACCCGCAGCTGCATCTCATCAGCTATCTGCACACCTGGTCCTGATCATCGCCTCTCCACTTCATAAGCTCTGACCTGACATCCATTCCCTGCCGGATCGTTAGCCATGAACAGTATGTTGTGTCAGCGTATCAGCCTCAAGTTTGCTAGAGTTAGTTTTGTTGTTTTGTACTTTTTGCTTGCCGTTTACTTACCTCAGTTTACTCTGTCTACAGTTATTCTCCCAGAACATTCACTCCACCCTTGCCTGGTCGTCGGTGGGTTCTGTAACATCATTGGATCTGCCTATTCACTTCCACCAACTCACCTCCGCTGCCCGCTCCGTCTCCTGAATTATCCTGCTTCCACATTTGAGTCGTTAAATAAATACTCCCCTTCTGTCTACTCAACTTGTCCTGGTCTGCTTCTGGGTTCTGCTTTAGAGAATCGTGACACCTGCATCATTGTGAAATCCTCTTTCCCTTTCCTAGACCTTCCCTCCTAAACTTGTGCTAGTGGATTTCGGTGACATGAACAGCATGCCAGATGTGATCGCAGAGACGCTGGAGTGTTATGGCTGTGTGGATGTGCTCATTCTCAACAGCAGCCTGAAAGTCAAGGCCCCAGTACAGAGCACATCACTGGAGATGGACAAGCTAGTCATGGACAATAACTACTTTGGACCTATCACAGTGGCTAAGGGTACTATATCACAACAGAGCATAATTGAACTCAGTTAAAATGAATTTGAGTTTGAGAGTTGTGTTATATTGGTCCCTTCCGCAGGTTTGCTGCCATCCATGATGTCGAGGAGGACTGGCCATGTGGTTCTGGTCAACAGCATCCAGGGCAAGCTGGCTATGCCTTTCCGTGCCACTTGTGAGTTCAGTCATTTTCATACCGACAGTAGGCCTACTTCTGAATGTAGTTTGATAAAGTTTGAATTAACAGGTATTCAGATGTTCAGTATGAATTCCCTCAATAATGAAACACAATTGTATGAGCAGGAGATCAGGGTCTGAATTTGTCTTCTGCTGGGTTTCAGATGCTGCCTCTAAGCATGCGGTCCAAGCCTTCTTTGACTGTCTGAGGGCTGAGGTCCAGGAGTATGGCATCTCTATCAGCACTGTCAACCACACCTTCATCAGCTCCCCTCCACCTGCCGAAAAGACCAACAAGTCCATCTGGTCAAGTAAGCTGCTGTCTCAGTTGATGCTCTTAAAGTTCCTAACTGTGTATTGTGCTGGTCTGACCACTCTAACCAACTTTACCCCCCCCCCCACCCCTCTCCCAGTCTTCTCCAAACAGAAGGTTATGGGCATCACACCAGCAGAGGCTGCCAATGAGATCCTGAAGATTCTGAACAGCAAGAAGAGAGAGGTGGTCATGGCTCACTCCCTCCCCAAGATGGCCATCTACGCCAGATCCCTTTTCCCTAATGTATTTTTCGCTGTGATGGCTGCAGGAGTGAATAATGCTGCAGCTTTAGAAGACTCAGAGGCACTGTAGTCAACATAGCATTGGACTGACTCTGGATTCTGGATACACACCACATAGAACTGGGGATAAAATGATGTGTTGGACCAGCACTTATTACTGTCAAATATGGAGGAGCAGAGACCGGAATGAAAAGAGAAGATTACAAAAATATTATTGAAATGATAGAATGTTTTCAATGCTGAATGGACACAGGTGTCTGAAAAAGATGTCGGAAAACAATTTACTTGGAAACTAAAATGACTTGGGTATCTCATAAGGGACACTACTTGCTTCAGTAGAACTGTCATATAGCAGAAATTAGGGAAACTGTTGTTTGTTAATTGGAATCAGGCCTACTGAGCCTAGAAATAAACCTTGTT
This sequence comes from Coregonus lavaretus, assembly GCF_964263955.1. NCBI lineage: Eukaryota > Metazoa > Chordata > Actinopteri > Salmoniformes > Salmonidae > Coregonus > Coregonus lavaretus. The sequence goes on along the minus strand of NC_140015.1, from coordinate 23,815,497 downwards.
TGGACCTCTGTCTTCTTGTCTTTACTTTTCATAATATATATAACATTGGTAAAGAGACCACTTTGTAGCCTACAGATGGAATTGGAGACTCATAATTGTATTTTGTGACAGAGGTGGACGGTAATTGAATTACAATCTCAACTCATATAGTCATGACGTGACCAATTTACGCCGGCTAGTGGGCATCAATGGAATTGCATTGGAAAAGACAGCGCATGGCCACGAGCGAGAACTGACTCTTGAACAAGAATATCGATATGGCTTTACGAAAACTGATTTTTCGCGTCTGTGCATTGAACAGCACACCTCATTCTGTAAAGGTTTTGAATACTCATATGTCTGCCTTCAGTGTATTGAGTCCTAACACCGACTTCAGAGTAAAACATGACCGACACAACCTCTGCTTTTACATTAACCTGGACGGCGAGGGTGAGCGTGAAACAGAGCAGGGATTGCCATTTACAACCAGGTTACAATAACTCGAGGCCGGTGTTCATGCATGGCCCACTTGGGAACGTTCCTAGTTAGGAACGCATGACTGTGGGGAATATAATAATAATAAATAATATGCCATTTAGCAGACGCTTTTATCCAATGCGACTTACAGTCATGTGCGCATACATTTTTACGTATGGGTAATATGTTACACGTATAAATAAGATGTTACTCTCTTGGCACAGGGCATCAGCATAGCGCGGTGCTGCGCTACAAATTCACGAGCAAGAAGGAGGTAGATCTACTGTCAACTAATGTACCGGAGTCATTCAGGGGCAAAGGTGTTGCAGCTCTTCTGACAAAGGTAAACTGTAATGACTATGGAATCCCATTCCCGCCAGCCCAAAAAATGTAAAGGCACAGTGCAGTCAAAAACTTATTTTTCCTGTGTTTTATATATATTTCTACACAGGTTGGAATAATATTGTGAAAATTATGATAATGCACTTTAATGTAAGAACTACATTTCATTCTGTTTTGGTGGGATGGAGTTTTGGCCTGCCTGGTGACATCAACAGGTGGTAAATTAGTTAATAGACCAATAAGAAAGAGAGTTCCAAACCACTCTGCCAATGACAACTAGTTTTCAGTTTTCCCCTCCCCACTCAGACCACTCCCAGACAGTCCTAGCAAAATTCTTGCTTGAGGAATTGCTCTTTGCTAAGAAGCTATTTTTGTTTCTTTTTGACAATTTTATTTGAAAACAATAACTGTAACGTACTTACTTGCTACCCAGAAATGATTTGATATTGAGAAGAAAAAATGTCTGCATTTGACCTTTAAAATTATTATACTATCTAAACATTTCTCCTGTGGGGATGGGGGCAAATTTTTTTTAATGTAGGGCAAAACACACATCACGACAAAAGAGACAACACTACATAAAGAGAGACATAAAGAGTGTCCATGATTGAGTGTTTGAATGTAGAGATGGGGATAAAACTGTCCAGGTTGAGTGTTTTTTGCAGCTCGTTCCAGTCGCTAGTTGCAGCGAACTGAAAAGAGGAGTGACCCAGGGATGAGTGTGCTTTGGGGACCTTTAACAGAATGTGACTGGCAGAACGGGTGCTGTATGTGGAGGATGATGGTTGCAGTAGGTATCTCAGATAGGGGGGAGTGAGGCCTAAAAGGGTTTTATAAATAAGTGCCGGGTATACAGCGATGGCCAGTTTACAAAGGAGTATAGCATGCAGTGATGTGTCCTATAAAATGTTGCAATATTAAGTCCTCGCCCTAGGGAGGACTCCTGGTCCTTTACACAGACACGGGGACAACAACTGTGATTGGTCAATGAACTAACAGTGGTGAGCTTGGTTTATGCAGGGTTGCATCATGTAGGCCTTTGCATCTGTAATTAAAAAGTTACTCACACAGCATGCCATCACTATTGTGTTGATTGATTAATTCCAGTCAATCATTTTGGATTGAAAAGGTCTAGGTAGCTTAGCAACCGAAGTTTGAATATAAACAAAATTTGATCACATTAATATTTTCTCTTAACACAAATAAATGGGCCTATATTAGGCTGTAAATACATAGCTTAGGCTATAAATACATTATGTTTGTTTCCCTTGGCTAGAGGGAACCAGAGTGCATAGGCTTCTCTAGGCTACCTTCAGCTGTGGTTGTCATCAGTAGTTTACAGTTGATCAGTCTGAAACACATATGAATTGTGCGCGAGTTGACAAATCATGAGGCAAATCAGTCTAAACAACAGTACTTTGTCCCTCTTTTCAATGCTTTTGTGTCAATATTTTTTCTTTAACCAAATCAAAAGTGCTGGGGCAAATGCCAGCTTGCCACACATTTGCCCTGCTGATCTCTGTACAGTGGGTAGATGGAAATCGCCACACAATGCTACAAATAAAGAAACATATACTATATGTATAATATACCATCTCTAAATTTTTAGATAGTATCTTGAATTTTTGACTTATGTATCTCAAATTTTTAAATAGTATCTAAAAATGTTGACTTACTTATCTCGAAATGTTTAGATAGTATTGACTTTTTTATGTGGTGGGAATGGGCTTCCATACATGACTCATGATGGCTGTGGTAAGAATAAAATAAATGCATGTTTGGTCATAATTTTTAATTGCAATATTATTATTTTTTAATACATTTGAACCATTCTCTCCTCTATACAGGCTGCCATGGATTTTCTGGTGGAAGAAAACCTCAAGGCCCATATATCTTGTTGGTATATTAAGAAATATGTTGAGGAAAACCCACTTCTTGGTTATAAGGATCTTATTATATTCTGAATAAACTGCATCCTTGATGAATAGTGGTTGGAAAGAATGGTAATTATAAAAATACTAAATACTTTAAAATGATCTATTCAGTATATATACAGTGAGGGAAAAAAGTATTTGATCCCCTGCTGATTTTGTACGTTTGCCCACATACACAGAAATGATCACTCTATAATTTTAATGGTAGGTTTATTTGAACAGTGAGAGACAGAATAACAACAAAAAAATCCAGAAAAACGCATGTCAAAAATGTTATAAATTGATTTGCATTTTAATGAGGGAAATAAGTATTTGACCCCTCTGCAAAACATGACTTAGTACTTGGTGGCAAAACCCTTGTTGGCAATCACAGAGGTCAGACGTTTCTTGTAGTTAGCCACCAGGTTTGCACACATCTCAGGAGGGATTTTGTCCCACTCCTCTTTGCAGATCTTCTCCAAGTCATTAAGGTTTCGAGGCTGACGTTTGGCAACTCAAACCTTCAGCTCCCTCCACAAATTTTCTATGGGATTAAGGTCTGGAGACTGGCTAGGCCACTCCAGGACCTTAATGTGCTTCTTCTTGAGCCACTCCTTTGTTGCCTTGGCCGTGTGTTTTGGGTCATTATCATGCTGGAATACCCATCCACGACCCATTTTCAATGCCCTGGCTGAGGGAAGGAGGTTCTCACCCAAGATTTGACGGTACATGGCCCAGTCCATCGTCCCTTTGATGCGGTGAAGTTGTCCTGTCCCCTTAGCAGAAAAACACCCCCAAAGCATAATATGTCCACCTCCATGTTTGACGGTGGGGATGGTGTTCTTGGGGTCATAGCAGCATTCCTCCTCCTCCAAATATGGCGAGTTGAGTTGATGCCAAAGAGCTCGATTTTGGTCTCATCTGACCACAACACTTTCACCCAGTTCTCCTCTGAATCATTCAGATGTTCATTGGCAAACTTCAGATGGGCATGTATATGTGCTTTCTTGAGCAGGGGGACCTTGCGGGCGCTGCAGGATTTCAGTCCTTCACGGCGTAGTGTGTTACCAATTGTTTTCTTGGTGACTATGGTCCCAGCTGTCTTGAGATCATAGTTCTGGGCTGATTCCTCACCGTTCTCATGATCATTGCAACTCCACGAGGTGAAATCTTGCATGGAGCCCCAGGCCGAGGGAGATTGACAGGTCTTTTGTGTTTCTTCCATTTGCGAATAATCGCACCAACTGTTGTCACCTTCTCACCAAGCTGCTTGGTGATGGTCTTGTAGCCCATTCCAGCCTTGTGTAGGTCTACAATCTTGTCCCTTTGGAGAGCTCTTTGGTCTTGGCCATGGTAGAGAGTTTGGAATCTGATTGATTGATTGCTTCTGTGGACAGGTGTCTTTTATACAGGTAACAAGCTGAGATTAGGAGCACTCCCTTTAAGAGTGTGCTCCTAATCTCAGCTCGTTACCTGTATAAAAGACACCTGGGAGCCAGAAATCTTTCTGATTGAGAGGGGGTCAAATACTTATTTCCCTCATTAAAATGCTAATCAATTTATAACATTTTAGACATGTGTTTTTCTGGATTTTGTTGTTGTTATTCTGTCTCTCACTGTTCAAATAAACCTACCATTAAAATTGTAGACTGATCATTTCTTTGTCAGTTGGCAAACGTACAAAATCAGCAGGGGATCAAATACTTTTTTCCCTCACTGTATATATACATAATATTATAATATATTATAATAAATTATAATAATACGTATGGGTTATCAGCCTGCTTACAGTCTACCTATATTGCATTCTCTGACCATGCCTTTGAGAAATACTTATTTATTCAAGTGTACGTTCAATAAGAGGCCAAAATAAGTCACCTCAGATGTAGCCTACTATTTCCATCTGAAAGGAAAAAATATATTGCTAGAAAGAATTCTTTGAATAATCCTTTATAAAGTTGTCTGTTGTATTACTTGCTTTTTATAATTATTTGTAAATAATCTCATATTTGTTTGTAAATTTTACATTGATTTAACAATTGTCATTTCTATAATAGATTACATTTATATCCTTGTCATGTCTTCAGTACAGAGCTACCCAGTCTAGTCCGGGTCTTCATAATGTTGTTTTTTTGTTCTCAAGAAATATAACACCTGCAGAATAGAGGAGAGACTTTCTTGATTGAATCAACACAATTCAGGATTTGTACAGAATAAAACTAGGATGAAGAAACATATTTTTTTTGCTAATCAGATTACAGTTTTTAATCTAGTCTTAGATAGGGATCCTGTATTAATCTCTGAATACTCAAGAAGTAAAGAATAATCTCCTTTAAAAGATTATTATCTGGAAGTGACAGTGGGTTTAAGGGCTTTAGTTCTAATCAAGAGGATATTGCCTTTCAGGACAGCAGTATAGTGCTCAGACCTTATAACTCTACAATTACTACTAGGGGGATTTGGAAAGTGAACCTTATCCTTTTGACCGGTTTTGGAAAGACAAAATACGGTTATTGTAATGATACCGCACTGATGATACAAGGACAATGTTTGTTGAAAGAGCTGCTATTACTACAGTACGTTATAGACACTTTTTTGTTCCAATTAATGTAACATTTTGTATTAAATATTCATTGGACATGTTGAGGACAGTTATATTGTGTGATAATGAAGAAAGATTATTGTGGGCCAGTGGGGACTAATTCATTTTCTGGGGGCGTTTTAAGCTTACATGATTGGGTATTGACCAAAGATCCTTGAAGAGCAATACACCTTTTAAAAATAACGTGACATAACCATCTCTTACTACTCAGCTCAGAGGTCAAGAGTCTTATCTGTGATTGCAGGATGGGGAGGCGTACAAGGTAAAAATTTCACATGTGGGCTACATTAGCATACCATTGTGAACATGCCTCTGCATAAGTTTAAGAAGATCTCTAGGTAATCTGTTGGATTCAGACAATTGGATTGAGATTCAGCCCGATGGAAGAGAAGAGGAGCAGGTTCTATAGAAACAGTTAACAATTACTATTATATTCATTTCTCATAGTATACCAATCTATTTAAGAACATGTTTAGGAAAGTTTACCTTTACAAAGCACTAGGAACTAAAACAGAACCACAAGCCATAAAATAAATATTGGGAAGAATATTACAGCGCAGTGTTGATTTAACCTCACAACAGACCAATTATGACTTGCCTTGGAGCAGCTGTGAGAAAGACTTAAGTCATTTCAGTTGCGTAAAAATCTATTCCTGGTAACTTCAGAGAAGCAGCTCTGCTTTGTTATGAAGTAAGAAATATCACATATATATATATTGATCACACATACTGTACATGTAGCTCCCTTCAGAGTTTGAGTGAGTGACAATCTTTCTTTCCTGAGATGTTTTTATTTTTTTATTTCACCTTTATTTAACCAGGTAAGCCAGTTGAGAACAAGTTCTCATTTACAACTGCGACCTGGCCAAGATGAAGCAAAGCAGTGCGATTAAAAACAACAACACAGAGTTACATATGGGGTAAACAAAACAAAAAGTCAAAAATACAACAGAAAATATAAACAGTGGGGGAAAAAAGTATTTAGTCAGCCACCAATTGTGCAAGTTCTCCCACTTAAAAAGATGAGCGAGGCCTGTAATTTTCATCATAGGTACACGTCAACTATGACAGACAAAATGAGGAAAAAAAACCCAGAAAATCACATTGTAGGATTTTTAATGAATTTATTTGCAAATTATGGCGGAAAATAAGTATTTGGTCAATAACAAAAGTTTCTCAATACTTTTGTCAAGAGTTGCTGTAGGTAGGTGTGGTGTGGAATCAGGCGCAGGACGCAGAAGTTAAGTCCAACAAAGACTTTAGTAGATCACACAAAATATAATCCAAAAACAGCCCGGAGGCGAGAAAAGCGCGCACAGGCGTAAACAAACGGGCGCACTAAACATGTGCGTAATCTTCTCCTTACAACAAACAAGGAGGTAAGCTACAAAATAGCGCACCAAAACAGGTAGCGCAGCAACACGACAAGGAACAATTACACACAACACCTAAACTAACAACAAGGAACTAAATAGGGTGCTTAATGAGACATAACACAAAACAGGTGTGACAAACAGACAAAACCAATCAAACAAGAAACATAGAACGGTGGCAGCTAGTACTCCGGAGACGACGACCGCCGAAACCTGCCCGAACAAGGAGGAGGGGCCGCCTCGGCCGAAACCGTGACAGTACCCCCCCCTTGACGCGCGGCTCCAGCCGTGCGCCGCCCCCGGCCTCGGGGACGACCAGGAGGACGCGGAGCAGGGCGCGTAGGATGACCACGATGGAATTCGGTCAGCAGGGACGGATCCAGAATGTCCCTCCTCGGCACCCAGCACCGCTCCTCCGGACCGTACCCCTCCCACTCCACGAGATATTGGAGACCCCCCATCCGGCGTCTCGAATCCAGGATGGTCCGAACAGTGTACGCCGGAGCCCCCTCGATGTCCAACGGGGGCGGAGGAGTCTCCTCTATCTCAAAATCCTGGAGTGGACCAGCTACCACCGGCCTGAGGAGAGACACATGGAACGAGGGGTTAATATTCTTGTAATCAATGGGCAGTTGTAACCTGTAACACACCTCGTTCAATCTCCTCAGGACTTTAAAAGGCCCCACAAACCGCCGACCCAGCTTCCGGCAGGGCAGGCGGAGGGGCAGGTTTCTGGTTGAGAGCCAGACTCGATCTCCAGGTGCGTACACTGGCCCCTCACTGCGGTGTAGGTCGGCGCTCGTCTTCTGTCGACGGATGGCTCGCTGCAGATGGACGTGTGCAGCGTTCCACGTCTCCTCCGAGCGCCGCACCCACTCATCCACAGCAGGGGCCTCGATCTGGCTCTCATGCCAAGGTGCCAGAACCGGCTGGTACCCTAACACACACTGGAAAGGGGTTAGTCTAGTGGAGGAGTGGCGGAGAGAGTTCTGTGCCATCTCGGCCCAGGGCACATATCTCGCCCACTCCTCCGGCCGGCCCTGACAATATGACCTCAGAAACCTACCCACATCCTGGTTGACTCGTTCGACCTGCCCATTACTCTCCGGGTGGTAACCCGAGGTAAGGCTCACCGAGACCCCCAACCGTTCCATAAAGGCTCTCCAGACTCTGGAGGTAAACTGGGGGCCTCGATCGGACACTATATCCTCGGGTACCCCGTAATGCCGGAAGACGTGAGTAAATAGAGCCTCAGCGGTCTGTAGGGCAGTAGGAAGACCCGGCATGGGAAGGAGACGACAGGCCTTCGAGAACCGATCCACAACGACCAGGATGGTGGTATTCCCTTGTGAGGAGGGAAGGTCGGTAACAAAATCCACCGAGAGGTGAGACCAGGGTCGTTGTGGAACGGGCAGGGGTTGTAATTTACCCCTGGGCAAGTGTCTGGGCGCCTTACACTGGGCACACACTGAGCAGGAGGAGACATAAACCCTCACATCCCTGGCTAACGTTGGCCACCAGTATTTTGTACTAAGGCAGTGCACTGTCCGGCCAATACCTGGATGTCCAGAGGAGGGTGACGTGTGAGCCCAATAAATCAGCCGATCCCGGACCTCGAGCGGGACGTACGTCCGACCCACCGGACACTGTGGAGGGCTAGGGTCGGTGCGTAATGCCCGCTCGATCTCCACATCGACCTCCCACACCACCGGTGCCACCAGACAAGACTCCGGTAGTATGGGAATGGGCTCCACGCACCTCTCCTCCGTGTCATACCGCTGAGACAGGGCATCTGCCTTCCCGTTCTGGGACCCAGGGATGTAAGTGATCTTGAACACAAACCGGGCGAGAAACATAGTCCATCGAGCCTGGCGGGGATTCAGTCTCCTAGCTGCCCGAATGTATTCCAGGTTACGGTGGTCGGTCAGAATGAGGAAAGGGTGTTGAGCCCCCTCAAGCCAATGCCTCCACACCTTTAGGGCCTGTACTACGGCTAACAGCTCCCTGTCCCCTACGTCATAATTCCGCTCCGCCGGACTGAGCTTTTTAGAATAAAAAGCACAGGGGCGGAGCTTAGGTGGTGTGCCGGACCGTTGTGAAAGAACTGCCCCGATACCGGCCTCAGACGCGTCTACCTCTACTTGGAAGGGTAAAGTGGGATCCAGGTGCGCCAGCACTGGAGCCGAGGTAAACAGGTCCTTCAGTCTCCCAAAAGCCCTGTCCGCCTCAGCCGACCACCGCAAGCGCACCGGACCCCCCTTCAGAAGAGACGTTATGGGAGCTGCCACCTGTCCAAAACCCCGGATAAACCTCCGGTAGTAATTCGCAAAACCCAAGAACCGCTGCACCTCTTTAACCGTAGTTGGGGTTTGCCAATTACGCACGGCAGACACCCGGTCAACCTCCATTCTCACCCCTGACGCAGACAACTGGTAACCCAAAAAGGAGACTGACTCCTGGAAGAACAGACATTTCTCGGCTTTGACATACAGGTCATGCTCCAACAGTCTCCTCAATACCCTGCGCACCAGGGCTACATGCTCGGCCCGAGTAGAACTGTACACAAGAATATCATCTATGTACACCACTACTCCCTGCGCCTGCATGTCCCGGAAAATCTCATCTACAAAAGATTGGAAGACTGATGGAGCATTCATTAAACCATATGGCATGACGAGATACTCGTAATGGCCGGAGGTAGTACTAAATGCTGTCTTCCACTCATCGCCCTCCCTAATGCGCACCAAGTTATATGCGCTCCTGAGGTCCAATTTTGTGAAGAACCGTGCCCCGTGTAAGGACTCCGTCATGGTCGCAATCAGCGGGAGTGGATAACTATATTTCACAGTCACCTGATTGAGACCGCGGTAATCAATACACGGACGCAAACCTCCATCCTTTTTCTTCACAAAAAAGAAGCTCGAGGACGCGGGAGAAGTGGAGGACCGTATGTATCCCTGTCTCAGAGACTCGGCAATGTATGTCTCCATTGCCCTTTTCTCCTCCTGTGACAAAGGATACACATGGCTCCGCGGGAGCGCAGCTCCTGCCTGGAGGTCTATCGCACAATCCCCCTGTCTATGAGGCGGCAACCGTGCCGCTCTTGTTTTACTAAACACGAGTGCCAAATCCTCATACTCAGGCGGAATGTGCAGTGCTGGCATCTGGTTCGGACTCTCCACCGAGGTCGCCCCTACGGAAACACCCAGACATAGCCCCTCACACTGAGCAGACCACCCTTTAAGAGCCTTCTCTCGCCACGAAATCGTAGGATCATGGGTAATCAACCAGGGAAGCCCCAGTACCACCGGATACGCAGGAGAGTCGATCAGATAGAGTTGAATCGTCTCCTCATGACCCTCCTGCGTCATCATCCTAAGTGGCGCCGTGACCTCCCTAATCAACCCAGATCCTAACGGACGACTATCTAGGGCATGTACAGGGAAAGGCTTATCGACCGGAAGGAGGGGAATCCCTAACTCAACACAGAATTTACGATCTACAAAATTCCCAGCTGCGCCTGAATCGACTAGCGCCTTATGCTGGGAACGAGGTGCAACCTGTGGGAAACAAACAGGTAATGTTAAGTGTACGACAGAAAGCTCTGGGTAAGTAGGGCGCCTACTCACCTGGGAGGACTCCCCAATGTGTGACCTGCCATCTCCCTCACCAGGGGACCCTCCCCAGCACCTAGCCGCGGTGTGCCCTCCGCGGCCACAGTTGGTGCAGGAGACTGCCCCCCTCGGGCTCCTTCTACTCCTCCCTCTAGCGCCAGCACCTCCGAGCTCCATCGGGCTCGGCTCGGAGGCGCTGGAGGGTGGAATGGGCGGCCCCCACCTGGGACGTCCGCGGGTCGCGAGCAGGGTGTCCAGCCGAATGGCCATGTCCACCAACTGGTCAAATGTTAGTGTAGTATCCCTGCACGCTAACTCTCTGCGGACGTCCTCCCGAAGGCTGCATCTAAAGTGGTCTATGAGGGCCCGCTCATTCCACCCTGCATCTGCCGCTAGAGTCCGGAACTCCAGCGCAAACTCTTGAGCGCTCCTCATCCCCTGTCGGAGGTAGAATAGACGCTCCCCCGCCGCCTTCCCTTCTGGTGGATGGTCGAAGACCGCACGGAAGCGGCGGGAGAACTCCGCATAGGTGACTGTGGCGGCGTCTATTCCCCTCCATTCGGCGTTGGCCCACTCCAACGCCTTGCCGGTGAGACAGGAGATGAGGGCGGAAACGCTCTCGTATCCCGAGGGCGCCGGGTGTATGGTGGCAAGGTAGAGCTCCACCTGTAACAGGAACCCCTGACACCCGGCAGCGGTGCCGTCGTACGCCCTCGGGAGCGAGAGCCGAATCCCACTGGGTTCCGGTTGTTGGACGGGCGGGTTGACCGAAGGTGATGGTGCGGTAGGTGGAGGTGTGGGTACATCGCTGGTCTCCCAACGATGGAGAATGTTCATCACCCGGTCCAAAGCGTGCCCGATCTGATTAATCCGATCATCTTGACCTCGGAGACGCTCCTCCATGATGTCGGTGGGTGCTCCTGCTGATTCCATTCGATGGTGTGTAATTCTGTCAAGAGTTGCTGTAGGTAGGTGTGGTGTGGAATCAGGCGCAGGACGCAGAAGTTAAGTCCAACAAAGACTTTAGTAGATCACACAAAATATAATCCAAAAACAGCCCGGAGGCGAGAAAAGCGCGCACAGGCGTAAACAAACGGGCGCACTAAACATGTGCGTAATCTTCTCCTTACAACAAACAAGGAGGTAAGCTACAAAATAGCGCACCAAAACAGGTAGCGCAGCAACACGACAAGGAACAATTACACACAACACCTAAACTAACAACAAGGAACTAAATAGGGTGCTTAATGAGACATAACACAAAACAGGTGTGACAAACAGACAAAACCAATCAAACAAGAAACATAGAACGGTGGAAGCTAGTACTCCGGAGACGACGACCGCCGAAACCTGCCCGAACAAGGAGGAGGGGCCGCCTCGGCCGAAACCGTGACAACTTTGTTATATACCCTTTGTTGGCCAAAGGTTTTCACACACTGTTGCTGGTATTTTGGCCCATTCCTCCATGCAGATCTCTAGAGCAGTGATGTTTTGGGGCTGTCGTTGGGCAACACGGACTTTCAACTCCCTCCAAAGATTTTCTATGGGGTTGAGATCTGGAGACTGGCTAGGCCACTCCAGGACCTTGAAATGCTTCTTACGAAGCCACTCCTTCGTTGCCCGGGCGGTGTGTTTGGGATCATTGTCATGCTGAAAGACCCAGCCACGTTTCATCTTCAATGCCCTTGCTGATGGAAGGAGGTTTTCACTCAAAATCTCACGATACATGGCCCCATTCATTCTTTCCTTTACACGGATCAGTCGTCCTGGTCCCTTTGCAGAAAAACAGCCCCAAAGCATGATGTTTCCACCCCCATGCTTCACAGTAGGTATGGTGTTCTTTGGATGCAACTCAGTATTCTTTGTCCTCCAAACACGACGAGTTGAGTTTTTACCAAAAAGTTCTATTTTGGTTTCATCTGACCATATGACATTCTCCCAATCCTCTTCTGGATCATCCAAATGCACTCTAGCAAACTTCAGATGGGCCTGGACATGTACTGGCTTAAGCAGGGGGACACGTCTGGCACTGCAGGATTTGAGTCCCTGGCGGCGTAGTGTGTTACTGATGGTAGGCTTTGTTACTTTGGTCCCAGCTCTCTGCAGGTCATTCACTAGGACCCCCCGTGTGGTTCTGGGATTTTTGCTCACCGTTCTTGTGATCATTTTGACCCCACAGGGTGAGATCTTGCGTGGAGCCCCAGATCGAGGGAGATTATCAGTGGTCTTGTATGTCTTCCATTTCCTAATAATTGCTCCCACAGTTGATTTCTTCAAACCAAGCTGCTTACCTATTGCAGATTCAGTCTTCCCAGCCTGGTGCAGGTCTACAATTTTGTTTCTGGTGTCCTTTGACAGCTCTTTGGTCTTGGCCATAGTGGAGTTTGGAGTGTGACTGTTTGAGGTTGTGGACAGGTGTCTTTTATACTGATAACAAGTTCAAACAGGTGCCATTAATACAGGTAACGAGTGGAGGACAGAGGAGCCTCTTAAAGAAGAAGTTACAGGTCTGTGAGAGCCAGAAATCTTGCTTGTTTGTAGGTGACCAAATACTTATTTTCCACCATAATTTGCAAATAAATTCATTAAAAATCCTACAATGTGATTTTCTGGATTTATTTTTCTCAATTTGTCTGTCATAGTTGACGTGTACCTATAATGAAAATTACAGGCCTCTCTCATCTTTTTAAGTGGGAGAACTTGCACAATTGGTGGCTGACTAAATACTTTTTTCCCCCACTGTATACAGTGTGTGCAAATGTAGCAAGTTATGGAGGTAAGGCAATAAATATGCCATAGTGCAAAATAATTACAATGTAGTATTAACACTGGAATGATAGATGTGCAAGAGATGATGTGCAAATAGAGATACTGGGGTGCAAATGAGAAAAATAAATAACAAAATGGGGATGAGGTAGTTGGGTGGGCTAATTTCAGATGGGCTGTGTACAGGTGCAGTGATCGGTAAGGTGCTCTGACAACTGATGCTTAAAGTTAGTGAGGGAGATAAGAGTCTCCAGCTTCAGAGATTGTTGCAGTTCGTTCCAGTCATTGGCAGCAGAGAACTGGAAGGAATGGCGGCCAAAGGAGGTGTTGGCTTTAGGGATGACCAGTGAGATATACCTGCTGGAGCGCATACTACGGGTGGGTGTTGCTATGGTGACCAATGAGCTAAGATAAGGCAGGGATTTGCCTAGCAGTGATTTATAGATGGCCTGGAGCCAGTGGGTTTGGTGACGAATATGTAGTGAGGACCAGCCAACAAGAGCGTACAGGTCACAGTGGTGGGTAGTATATGGGGCTTTGGTGACAAAATGGATGGCACTGTGATAGACTACATCCAATTTGCTGAGTAGAGTATTGAAGGCTAGTGTAAATGACATCGCCGAAGTCAAGGATCGGTAGGATAGTCAGTTTTACGAGGGCATGTTTGGCAGCATGAGTGAAGGAGGCTTTGTTGCGAAATAGGAAGCCGATTCTAGATTTAACTTGCTTAATGTGAGTCTGGAAGGATAGTTTACAGTCTAACCAGACACCTAGGTATTTGTAGTTGTCCACATACTCTAGGTCAGACCCGCCGAGAGTAGTGATTCTAGTCGGGTGGGCGGGTGCCAGCAGCGTTCGATTGAAGAGCATGCATTTAGTTTTACTAGTGTTTAAGAGCAGTTGGAGGCTACGGAAGGAGTGTTGTATGGCATTGAAGCTCGTTTTGAGGTTTGTTAACACAGTGTCCAATGAAGGGCCAGATGTATACAAAATGGTGTCGTCTGCGTAGAGGTGGATCTGAGAGTCACCAGCAGCAAGAGCGACATCATTGATATACACAGAGGAAAGAGTCGGCCCGAGAATTGAACCCTGTGGCACCCCCATAGAGACTGCCATAGGTCCAGACAACAGGCCCTCCGATTTGACACATTGAACTCTATCTGAGAAGTAGTTGGTGAACCAGGCGAGGCAGTCATTTGAGAAACCAAGGCTATTTAGTCTGCCAATAAGAATGCGGTGGTTGACAGAGTCGAAAGCCTTGGCCAGGTCGATGAAGACGGCTGCACAGTACTGTCTGTTATCGATCGCCGGTTATAATATCGTTTAGGACCTTGAGCGTGGCTGAGGTGCACCCATGACCAGCTCAGAAACCGGATTGCATAGCGGAGAAGGTACGGTGGGATTCGAAATGGTCTGTGATCTGTTTGTTAACTTGGCTTTCAAAAACGTTCAAAAGGCAGGGCAGGATGGATATAGGTCTGTAACAGTTTGGATTGAGAGTGTCACCCCCTTTGAAGAGGGGGATGACCGTGGCAGCTTTCCAATCTCTGGGGATCTCAGACGTTACGAAAGAGAGGTTGAACAGGCTAGTAATAGGGGTTGCGACAATTTCGGCTGCTAATTTTAGAAAGAAAGGGTCCAGATTGTCTAGCCCAGATGATTTGTAGGGGTCCAGATTTTGCAGCTCTTTCAGAACATCAGCTGTCTGAATTTGTGTGAAGGAGAAGCGTGGGGGGGGGGGCATGGGCAAGTTGCTGCGGAGGGTGCAGAGCTGGTGGCCGGGGTAGTGGTAGCAAGGTGGAAAGCATGGCCAGCCGTAGCAAAATGCTTGTTGAAATTCTCGATTATTGTAGATTTATCGGTGGTGATACTGTTTCCTAGCCTCAGTGCAGTGGGCAGCTGGGAGGAGGTGCTCTTATTCTCCATGGACTTTACAGTGTCCCAAAACTTTTTGGAGTTAGTGCTACAGGATGCAGATTTCTGTTTGAAAAAGCTAGCCTTTGCTTTCCTAACTGCTTGCGTATATTGGTTCCTAACTTCCCTGAAAAGTTGCATATCGCGGGGGCTATTCGATGCTAATGCAGTACGCCACAGGATGTTTTTGTGCTGGTCAAGGGCTGTCAAGTCTGAGGAGAACCAGGGGCTATATCTGTTCTTTGTTCTGAATTTTTTTGAATGGGGCATGCTTATTTAAGATTTAGAGGAAAGCACTTTTAAAGAACAACCAGGCATCCTCTACTGACGGAATGAGATCGATATCCATCCAGGATACCTGGGCCAGGTCAATTAGGAAGGACTGCTCGCTAAAGTGTTTTAGGGAGCGTTTGACAGTGATGAGGGGTGGTCGTTTGACTGCGGACCCGTTACGGACGCAGGCAATAAGGCAGTGATCGCTGAGATCCTGGTTGAAGACAGCGGAGGTGTATTTAGAGGGTAAGTTAGTCCCATGTTTACGGATTTAGGGTTGTACCTGGTAGGTTCCTTGATAATTTGTGTGAGATTGAGGGCATCTAGTTTGGATTGTAGGATGGCCGGTGTGTTAAGCATATCCCAGTTTAGGTCACCAAGCAGTACGAACTCTGAGGATAGATGGGGGGCAATCAATTCACATATGGTGTCCAGGGCACAGCTGGGGGCTGAGGGGGGTCTGTAGCAAGCGGCAACAGTGAGAGACTTATTTCTGGAAAGGTGGATTTTTAGAAGTAGGAGCTCAAACTGTTTGGGCACAGACCTGGATATTATGATAGAGCTCTGCAGGCTCTCTCTACAGTAGATTGCAACTCCACCCCCTTTGGCAGTTCTATCTAGACGGAAAATGTTGTAGTTGGGGATGGACATTTCTGAATTTTTGGTGGCCTTCCTAAGCCAGGATTCAGACACTGCTAGAACATCAGGGTTGGCGGAGTGTGCTAACGCAGTGAATAACTCAAACTTAGGGAGGAGGCTTTTGATGTTAACATGCAAAAAGACAAGGCTTTTACAGTTACAGAAGTCAACAAATGATAGCGCCTGGGGAGTAGGAGTGATACTGGGGGCTGCAGGGCCTGGGTTAACCTCTACATCACCAGAGGAACAGAGGAGGACTAGAATAAGGATACGGCTAAAGGCTTTAAGAACTGGTCTTCTAGTGCGTTGGGTACAGAGAATAAAAGGGGCAGATTTCCGGGCGTTGTAGAATAGATTCAGGGCATTATGTACAGACAAGGATATGGAAGGATATGAGTACAGTGGAGGTAAACCTAAGCGTTGGGTAACAATGAAAGAGATGGCATCACTGGAGGCACCGATTGAGCCGGTCTCCGCGTGTATGGGGGGTGGAACAAAGGAGCTATTTGAGGCAGTTTGAGAGGAACTTGGGGCTCTGCAGTGAAATTGTATAATAAGAACTAACTGGAACAGCAATAGGCAAGGCATATTGACATGGGAGAGAGGCATAAAGCAATCACAGGTGTTATTCGAGAGAGCTAAGACAACAACTGTTAATGGCAATGAAAGTTTGGGCTGAGGCTAAACAGATAAAACAGGACAGGGTACCGTGTAAAGGAACAGTCCAGCAGGCATCAGCTGTGCAGCTGAGTGGTCATAAGGTCCAGTGAACAGCAATAAGTGAGTCCGAGAGCAGTTCGAATTGGTGCTACAGCACAGGCGAGCAGGAAGCACGGCTGTTGAATTGCGTGTGCTAGCGGGCCGGGCCTAGCAGATGGATCACCGTGGTCGTCGCAACGGGAAGCCTGTTGAAACCACAGACGATTACGTCGGCAGACCAGTCGTGATGGATCGGCGGGGCTCCGTGTCGACACTAGGAGGTCCCGTCCGGTTGACAGAGAGGTAGATAGCCGGGAGATGGGCCTGACTCGAGGATAGCTCAAGGCTGATTAGCCAACCACAACATCCATTCGGTTGCAGCTAGCTAGTTGCGATGATCCGGTGTTAAACCCATCACCCATCTAACATGATTTGAGTGTCACAATAGTATTGCAGTGGTACAGTATAACATATGACTGTTCGCTGACAGAACTTACCATGTGCTGGTACTGATAAGAAAAGGTGGGGGAGGAGCAATGATTCAAAGCTCATATGGTATACTTTGTAACACACACGCACTCACGCACACACACACACACACACGATCAGAGATGTTTTGGGCATGTGAGGCTGTGGAATGCAAGCCGTAGGAAGGTGAATTCAGGAGAGGGTATCAGCAGCATTCTCACATCTTCACCCATCATTTCTCCACCCTATAATCCAACGTGGTCATTTTCCAGAACAAACAGGGATTTATCTGAGATAACAGACGGGTAGACATGTCTCTGCTTTCTAAAGTGATCTCTAATCCCTATGTATTTACAACGCACCGGGTCTTATTAAACAATGATCCCAGATGTGGTGCAGAAACCAGGTCACCCTGCACTGCATGCAGCAGGTATCCCGCATGACTGCAACGCCTCGATCACACCAACAGCGTTATTGCATTTTGGTACACCAGAAGTACATTCATTTCCAATGGAACGTTGCATTTACCTTGCAGCATTGCGTTGCAGAGGCAGTTGCAGTGCGTTCTGTGTGGTGAATACGTTGGATTTATCGAACGTATGCATCAAACTGTTTGCGTAGACGGCTTGACAGAAATGGTAGCAGAAGGTGAATGTTGAACTTTTGTTGCACACATATCCAGATGATGCTGCGGACCATTTTGCACAATGACGCTGTCGGTGTGATCGAGGTGTTAGTCGTTTTGGATAAAAGTGTCTGCTAAATGGCATATGAGTATCATAGTGATAGAGTATACAGTGCCTTTGGAATGTATTCAGACCCCTTGACTTTTTCCACATTTCGTTAGGTTACAGCCTTATTCTAAAATTGATTAAATCATTCCCCCCCCCCTCATCAATCTACACACAATACCCCATAATGACAAAGCAAAAACAGGTTTTTTGAAATTTTTGCTAATTTATAAAAAATAATAAAACTGAATATCACATTTACATAAGTATTCAGACCCTTTACTCAGTACTTTGTTGAAGCACTTTGGCAGCGATTACAGCCTCGAGTCTTCTTGGGTATGACGCTACAAGCTTGGCACACCTGTATTTGGGGAGTTTCTCCCATTCTTCTCTGCAGATCCTCTCAAGCTCTGTCAGGTTGGATGGGGAGCGTTGCTGCACAGCTATTTTCAGGTCTCTCCAGAGATGTTCGATCGGGTTCAAGTTCGGGCTCTGGCTGGGCCACTCAAGGACATTCAGAGACCTTTCCTGAAGCCACTCCTGCGTTGTCTTGGCTGTGTGCTTAGGGTCGTTGTCCTGTTGAAAGGTGAACCTTCGACTCAGTCTGAGGTCCTGAGTGCTCTGGAGCAGGTTTTCATCAAGGATCTGTCTGTACTTTGCTCCGTTCATCTTTCCCACAATCCTGACTAGTCTCCCAGTCCCTGCCGCTGAAAAAAATCCCCACAGCATGATGCTGCCACCACCATGCTTCACCGTAGGGATGGTGCCAGGTTTCCTCCAGACATGACGCTTGGCATTCAGGCCAAAGAGTTCAATCTTGGTTTCATCAGTCTAGAGAATCTTGTCTTTAGGTGCCCTTTGGCAAACTCCAAGCGGGTTGTCATGTGCCTTTTACTGAGGAGTGGCTTCCGTCTGGCCACTCTGCCATAAAGGCCTGATTGGTGGAGTGCTGCAGAGATGGTTGTCCTTCTGGAACGTTCTCCCATCTCCACAGAGGAACTCTAGAGCTCTGTCAGAGTGACCATCGGATTCTTGGTCACCTCCCTGACCAAGGCCCTTCTTCCCCGATTGCTCAGTTTGGCGGGGCAGCCAGCTCTAGGAAGAGTCTTGGTGGTTCCAAACTTCTTCCATTTAAGAATGATGGAGGCCACTGTGTTCTTGGGGACCTTCAATGCTGCAGAAATGTTTTGGTACCTTTCCCCAGATCTGTGCCTCAACACAATCCTGTCTCTGAGCTCTACAGACAATTCCTTCGACCTCATGGTTTGGTTTTTGCTCTGACATGTACTGTCAACTGTGGGACCTTATATAGACAGGTGTGTCTAAAAAATAACAAATAAAAAAGTGATGTCATTGTATCGCGGAAAACTGATTGGATTGGAAAAAAGTAATCAACGTAAGGGAATTTAGTCTTTATTTCACCCAACTTTGAACCTAAATCCAAATGACATGGTGCCATTTTTTTTGGTTTCATGTTGAATTCATGTTAGTTGACAACTCTACCAAATGTAAATCATAACTAGACGTTGAACTGACGTCTGTGCCCAGTGGGTTATTTTCACTGATATTTCCACAGCATATTATTTGATCCAACATTAATCTCCTGGTGCCTTGATTTATGTAAAGCTTCTCTCCACGTGAAGGCTTGTGAAGGTTTCTCTCCACGTGAAGGCTTGTGAAAGTTTCTCTCCACGTGAAGGCTTGTGAAAGTTTCTCTCCACGTGAAGGCTTGTGAAAGTTTCTCTCCACGTGAAGGCTTCTCTTCAGCCTCTTGAGCCTATTGTTTGTTGTAGCTTTTCACTTATAAGGATGTGCATTGGATTTCTGGTAAACTACATCTGAGTTTGAATCAGAAATTGCATTATTTTATTATAATACCACGGATTGCTCTTTAAAGGTTCCACCAGAGTACACAGATCATATTAAATTAAGGGACATAAGTGGAGTTGGCTCCAATATCAGATTGTACAGTGACCATTTCCTGGTAAACCGTGTAAGCTTACAATAAACAGTTTCCTGTTCTGAGGAGATTTCACAGTATCGAAAGTGACCCATATGACCCATAATGTAGTCATTTTTGGGCTTTCCTTCCATAAAAAATATTTTCACTATGATGCTGTGAAAACAAGCAGAATCAGACACAAACCCCCTCCCTGTATTACTTAATACCTCTGCCTGGAGATTATCCTGGTCGTATTACCAACGCTTCCTATTACGTCATGATGCCAATGTACAGGGCTTTCTGTCTGTGGATGCAAAGAACAATATTCAATCATTGCAAAACAATAATGTGTGTTAAGTCATGCAAGGCACCCCCCCAAAAAATCTGCATGGTCAGCTGTTCCCATATAGGTCTCAAAAACTGTTATATGAATTGCAATAAATCACAAAACACAATCTCTTTAAAAAGTATCCTACTTTATTCACACATAAATCAATATTGTTTTAGGTAATTGTCACCTGAAAATGATGTCAGAGCTGAATTGAGTTGCCTTATTTCCCTCCTGACCAACATAATACCATAGCCTGAGGAAGGAAAGCAAATTGCCTGTCTAATGCAAACATTGAGAAAGAAAGTGATCCTAAAGCTGATGTTACAGGATCATGGCTCAGCAGTTTAAGTTTGAGCAGTGAAACCCGCCTTCTCTACCATCCCTCCAATCAAGGTAGCACGGCACTGACAGATGCGCGCAGCATCTCCAGATGATGGTTAATATAGCAGTGTCAGAGAAGCAAGAACGTACTATACTAACTGTGTGTGGAAACATTCCACCGTCGGTTATTTCCAACAAAATATTGGCATTAAAGAGAGAAGGAACAATTTCTTGCGATGAACAGTTTAGAGATCAACAACGTGTCAGTATGGGATGACAAGCGTATTTGGCACCGCGCTTGGAGCAGCCGGCGCACCATGTTTTTGGGCATGGAATCATGATTCTGTGCTTTTGCTTACATGAATAACAGATGTACCGATAGAAGAGATGTGTTGTTCATAGAATGGCCTCAATTTGTTTGCAGAAGAAGGTATGGCTGGTTCTCATCACCTTCAACAAGACGTTCCGCGATTCCTGCATAAACTTCTCTTCATGTTCTCCCTTGCTGTGGTTTGCGCGTCGCTGTACTTCATTCTCTCCGGCTGCTGTGATTCTATTCTAGTCGATACTGCGAAACATTTGAAGCAAACCTCTCAACTTTTACCTTTGACTGAGCTGTTCCAAATAAATAATGCCTCATTTGAGAAGAGGGCTACGGATGTCGGTGTGCGCTCAGCATCCCTCGTCGGCAGCGCAGGTACAACAGGTGCAGTTGGTGCGCAATCAGCCAATATTGGTAAGGACTGGACGGCAACAAGGAGACTACCCCAAGCAATCATCATAGGGGTGAAAAAGGGCGGAACACGAGCTCTTTTGGAATTCCTAAGACTACACCCTGATATTCGAGCACTTGGCTCTGAACCCCACTTTTTCGACAGACATTACTCACGTGGGTTGAATTGGTACAGGTATGTACCTACCGATGATGATGATAATGGTGATGATGATGATAATGGTGATGATTAGAATGATAATGATGAAAGTAACGCGCACGCACATACACACATTTGTGATTGGTTGATAAAAATGGTTGATATTTCATTGACAGGGGGATTTCATTGTTTGCGCTCAGGATGTCACGTTTCAATGAGGTTGCTGATGAAAAATAATAGATTCTGATTATGTTTACAACTTGCAAAAGGTGTAGAATAATGCACATTCCTCCTTGGAATTGCTGCTTGAGCATGGTAGTGTATGACAAGTAAAAAGGGGTTATTAAATGGCTGAGAGAATTTCTCTATGGGCTGTCTGTCCTACATGGTCCATCCATACACTCTGAAGAACAACTGACAGCAATACTGTAAATCTGTATTTTTAGATTATAGTAACAGAAATATTATGGAGCAATGTTATCTATGCCATTATTATTTTATCATTTTGACTGTCCTCCAAAAACAAATAAATGAACCAAACATTCCCCCAACTCCTGAACCTAATATCTGCTACATGATCAATCAATCAATCAAACTTGATTTATATAGCACATTTCTTACAACAAATGCATTTCAAGGTGCTTGGGCCAACAATGCCCCACCATATGGCCTTTGTTTTCTCCCTTGTTTGATGTCTTGTGGTGAGCGGTTATTTTTCCTTTTTTAAACAACTAATTGACCAACTTTGGTTCAATTATTTGAATTCCCATTTTTGTCCCGTTTTTTTCTGTGAGCTCAATGCGCACATTGCACAGTTTCTCTAGAGATAAATCAGATCCAGCCCGTAATGTGCGATGTAGTAGGGAGTTGTAGTTTCCAACAGGACAATATTCTATAGTTTAGTGCATAAATGGTGAGAATTAACTACAGTGACCATAATCCACTGCGCATCTACTTGTTCGGTCTGTGTTTATTTTACGCCTGCTATGGAAGAGACAGAAGAATGGGCGATCATGAGGTGATATAGAGAGCAGCTGTTGCTTCACGAGGGTTTATCTCTACCTGAAAATACACGTTCTAAGTGATTGATAGTTGGTTTTCAGCAGTCATAAAAGTATGCCTTATTTACTTTGAAGAACTACAAAGTTGTGATTTTGTCAGACAGCATAAGCAGCAGCTCTATAGAGATGAGATGATGACTTGGAATTAAATAATAAAGTTATTTAAAAAAAAGTTATATACACAACAACTGAAATATTTTATTAAAGTAATGTGAATAAATGATGGTTAATAAGTGATAAGCAGTAATGGGCAGTCACTACCATCATGGGACTTGTATTAATTGTTTTATTCTGTCTTGTTACAGAATTCAACCCACCTAATGCATAGTGCATTTAATGTTTAAAAAAATAATCGAAACCGAAATCCGTGATAATTTTTTTATATTGAACCGAACCGACCTCAAAAAGCACTAATCGCTCAGCACTGTTGATGTCTGAAGTATAATACTGTCTGTTCCCAAAATGGAAATATTAATCAAGCTGCTTGATCAAAGTATAGCACCACATTGTCTAATGAGAACCCCTGGAGTATGCATCGTTTCTGCTGAGAGGAAAATAATCAAGGCTCTTTATTGAAACACTACCCATGGAATTGAACTCGATCTTGATAATGGTTAGATAACAGCTCCAAGGGAGAGAAGCTGAGTGCAAATGCCAAGCGAGTTAATGCAACACAAAAGCTGCATATTCTGCCAGCGCCAAAATCTGTCTCTGGGGAAAATCAAAAGTGGACTCACTAATGGACTTTGCTTGTATTTGTGTGCTCCCTCCCTCCTCCTTTCTCCCAGTCTCTCTTTCTTCCTTCCATTCTTTCTCTCTTTTCCTTCATCTAGATTTCTATTCAGGCAGACAGCCAAGTGTGTCCTCTCTTTCTCCCTGGTAGCACATGCTATTACAAGGGGTGTGTACAAGAGTCAGTGCCCCTCAGCCCTCATTTAATTGAATGGGAGTGTATTGACATCCGGCAGGGAGGAAGAGCTGAGTGAGGCTGGAGAGCACACTGGAGAAAACTATATAACACCATGTAAATTATTAAGAACCTTCAGGCCTGTTGGCCTCATTGGCACAGTATGACATAGAGATCTCTGGGGAGTGAGCATGACCAGATAGTTCATGGTGTTAGGGGATGATTCAATCCCTTTATTTGGCAAAAGCCTCAATCAATAGTACCTTGGATTGGTTGATGGTTATTCAAATAATTAACCCTCTCTTCGATCTATACAAATGGATATGGTTAAATTCTCTTTTGGTTGTATTTTGTGTATTTGATATAAGATTGAACAGCCTCGCTCTCCCCCTCAGGAACCTGATGCCCAAAGCTCTGGAGGGCCAGGTGGTCCTGGAGAAGACACCCAGGTACTTTGTGACGGCGGACAGCCCCAGCCGGATCCACGCCATGTCCCAGGAGGTCAAACTGATCGTGGTGGTGCGTGACCCTGTGACCCGCGCCATCTCTGACTACACCCAGATCGTATCCAAGACTCCGGGCGTCCCCAGCTTCGAGACCCTGACGTTCCGTAACGGGACGGAGGAGGCGTTGAAGGTGGACTCCCTGTGGAGCCCCATCTGGATTGGCCTGTATGCTCTGCACCTGGAGAGGTGGCTGGCACACTTCCCCCTGGAGCAGATCCACTTTGTCCATGGGGAGAGGCTGGTGAGCGACCCTGCTGGGGAGCTGGGCAGAGTCCAAGACTTTCTGGGCCTTCAAAGGATCATCACAGACAAACACTTCTACTTCAACAAGACAAAGGGTTTCCCCTGCCTGAAGAAGCCAGAGGGCAGCAGCAAGCCCCACTGCCTGGGCAGAACCAAGGGCAGGCCACATGCTGACATCCACCCTCAGGTCATCCTCAGGTTACGGCAGTTCTACCAGCCACACAACCTGCGCTTCTACCAGATGACAGGGCAGAACTTTGGCTGGTAGGATGGGAGCCTACAATGAGGTGGAAAAAAGATGGTACCATCCTCACCATTCAAAACACAGGCTGCACAAGAGGATACAAGATAAAGCTTGAATTGATGTATTTTGTGACGGTCCTGATGTCATCTGGAGTAACTCAAGTCCTCATGCAACCTGTATTGGCAAACAAATCAAAACAGTCACACTTTATTTTGTGACAGTTAAACCGCAAGAAGTAGAGAGAGTAATGACATAGGCCTACTGTGTAACACCATGGACATACAGAGGAAAGTGACAGTGACATCCACGGTTGGAAAGCAGGTCCTCAGAACTCTAGTGTGAACTTACCCTTTACTCCACTAGATGGCAGTCTTTCTCCAACAGAGGCTTAGACGATATTGAGGAAATACTGTAAACTACTAGGACAAATTTGGATTTGTGGTCATGATCATCATACAACATTTTTTCTGTAGTCAGATTGAGCAAGTATTACCATAAGAAATGACATGGCATCCCTTAATTTAAATCCAAGACAATTCAAGGCAGCTGCATGGACAGATACTTGAAATATTTAGTAGAGCCCTGCATTGCTCCGTTCATTCTGTAGTCGTTTGCAGTTGGTTTACATTTAAATATTCCCTAGTTATATCAGGCATTTAAACCCATTTCCTCAATATTACCAAGAATCATAGACAGATTCACAGTCTGTATTGTCCTTCATTTCTGACACAGTTTGTGTTCAATACATTTCCTGTGCATGTTTATGGGTACTGCCTTTTTCTTCATTACATTCTGAAGCAAATATCAAGATCCAACTTTCTTTCAAACACATACTTACATACAGCACATACAAACATAAGCACCAAATTGTTGGAAATAGCCGTCTGTACACCAAGCATCCATATGGCAACTAGACTTGGCTGATCTTCGCAGCCCTACTGTGGCAACAAAACCATGAACGCAGCTTGTAAAAATAGCTTTACCATCTGCTCCTGAATAACAGTCATGATAAGAATAGTCATGGCCTTGGCTCTAGACATATACAGGAGGAAGTTGAGGAGAAGTGTTGTTTATTCACTCAGCGCCATGTTCCTTTAAGCATCATTATAGTAATGTTCTTCTCAATGGGATCCATTATGCCCTATACAGTCCAGTGAGTTTGGGATGCTGTATATGAGTGCCAATTTATGGTCCTTTTAATGAAGTGGTCACCAAGCCTGGTCCTGTAAAGCCGTATAGATCTCAGGGGCCCTGTTCTGATACTGTGAAAATGCATCCTTTCATCCTCCCCTTTACGTTTTGGATGGGAACTTATCCAATCATGTTAGAGCAGTCATAACCTCAATGAAGGAAGGAAGGAAGGTACATTCGAACAGTATTGGAATGGGGCCCTGCAGGCCCAGGGTTGGTGACCACTGTCAGCAGTAGGCCTCTCCATGTGGTTCTGTCATGCTGTCCAGGCCCACTACATAGGCTGCTCCAGTGGAGGGTTTGTGCCCATTGACGGGGAGGTCCAGAGGCCCAGCATTTCCTCCTCCCCCTGCAGGCACAGCTGTCAGGTACATGTCCCACATCTGCTCTGGCAGGTCCATCTCCAGCAGCTTCTGCTTGATCCTCAGGTTCTTCTCAATGTTCCGCCGCTTGTACTTGAACTCTACGATGGTCTTGGTGTACCTGTTCAGTGCTGTCACCGCAGAAGCCATGCAGGCGGCGAAGGAGCTCCATGCTAAACTGGGGAGGGGGAAGAAGAAGTACAGAGGGTGTGATGAACCTCAGCATGCATGCTATCTCCATCATGACTGCTACTGTACATGGCCTCAGAATGCTAGCGTCGTTTAAAATGGCACGAGTATCACATAGCTGGATATTAGACTTTAATCAGAGACAACTCCTATTGTACAGCACCTAGTGTAATGGTAAGTGACCTAGTCAGTACATACATGTAGGACCAGCTGTAGTCCCAGGTCTTGGGCCTCCAGTCCTCCGGGCCCATAGCCACAGCTATCTGAAAGGCCGTGGTGAACATCATGTGGGCAACCATCCCCAAAAGGCCTGGATACCAAGGGACACGACACATAATACAAAACGCAAATAAAGGTGGTGAATGAAAACCTGAGATAATATATGAGACTATATATTTTTTTAGTATAATGGTTGTACCCTTCAAAAGCACTGGTGGAAGTGCAGCAAAAAATGTTAAACCTGCAATTGATATTAGTAGCCACAGCATGGCAGTATTGTACAAGTTCTGAATTAAGGGCTATCAGTTTGGACATCTTGCACTTGTTTTAAAAACCCTGCATGAAGACAAATGTTTGTGCGAACAACATTGAATGACAGTCCATGGATTTTCACCACGATCATGCTTCTTTATTCACTGGATATTCAGTTTATAGTATTACTGGGGAAGCTGATAGGTTACATTAATACTGAATATTGATGAGCAATAATTGCAGAGTTGCACCCATTCCACTTCATAACAATGATTGATAGAACAGAGAATGATGAAGAATCAAAGCCCACCACAGCACAGTGTTCTCTCTACTCTCGCTTTCTCTGCTGCCTCTTGGCCATCTCTCAGCTGACATTCTGCCCGTCTACAGATGCTTTACTTGGGATTAACGTCCTAACAACCAGAGGAGGGGGTCAGGGGAAGGTGGGAGGGGAGGGGTGGGGGTACTCCTCTGGGTAGGCCTTGTCATGGCCCAAAACCGCTGCCCCAGCTCCAATCCGATTAGTCCAGAAACCAGCAAATCCGCAGAGGCATTGGACACACAGACCATAGACCACTGCTCCACGCGCTACGCTAGCACCGTGCTAGGCTAGCTTCCCTACAACTGTACCTCCCTGAGCAAGGCTCCCATCCCACCATGCTACTATTATTGCTCTGCTTTTCTGCTAACAAATTCATATTCATATTCACATTCATATTTGTACCGCAGACCCAAGGAGAGTTCAGCTGTAGGGATTCCACAAATTCTGTGGTGCATAAACCACATTTTAAACGTGTATATTCACTCCTACTTACCCCCACAATACAGTTTGACAGATGATAGCAACACAATAACTATGATTGACAATACAGTGCGTGAATCTAAATGAACATGACTCCTGATTGACATACATTTTCTCAACATCATCTTGATTCCCCTCCTATCAGCTTCCGAAATGGTCTTTGAAAGATGAAAACTTAGAACAGATTCAGCAGTGTACTGAATATCGTGTCTGTAAAGATGAAATAATCCATTTAGGATATGGACTAGCCACTGTCACACTGGCCGGCCTCTGCCTGCCTGCCTGGGATGGTTAGTGGGTTGCATGCATGGTATTAGATGATGTAATCCCCCTGGTGGGTAGTGTTACACACAGACACGCTGGCCTCTGCTCTACTGTGGAGCTGGGACTCCCAAAGCCTGTCTACTGTAGGCTCTCTATCCAATTTGACCAGCCCAGTGCCAGCCTTAGTGTGATAGCGTGGCAGGGAGGTTGACATCTCCTCTGGTAATTGAGAAACAGAGCCAGGGGATGTCCACTCACTAGTGTGCCCCCTCTGTGAAGCTTACTTCATAGTTAAGGATGCAGGGAGATAATCAACTCCTTAATGGCTGGTGATCAGCTTTGAGTGACTGTATGAAAGTATTCTTTGATGACTTGTTCATTTGACAAGTGGTGAATGATCACAATGGTAGAATGCACATTTTTAAAAATAAATATGACTGTGTACATCATTCCCAGGCACAGATGCGTTACCTGACAGGGCGGTGAACATGGCAGCAAAGGCATTGAGCTTCAGCTTGTTCATGACACTGAGGCAAGGACACAGCTCTAACCACATGAGTACACCACCCGTGAACAGCAGGATGAGGTAGAGACACTCAGCTGTGATACACAGCCACAGGACCCCTGGGAATAGAAGGAAGAGAGGAGTCAGTCAGAGTGAGCGCTACCGTCGCTTCTTTAATACACCT
Organism: Coregonus lavaretus; assembly: GCF_964263955.1. Classification (NCBI taxonomy): domain Eukaryota; kingdom Metazoa; phylum Chordata; class Actinopteri; order Salmoniformes; family Salmonidae; genus Coregonus; species Coregonus lavaretus. The sequence goes on along the minus strand of NC_140015.1, from coordinate 23,787,312 downwards.
CCCTCTACTAAATAATCCCACCTATACGAAGGAAGACATCAACTCCACAGACCACGACAGGAAGAGACCCCTGACCTCTCTACGCTTCCCCCTCGCCAGCAGAACTACCTGATCCTATAGGCCTGCTCTGGTGGGACTTGGATAGAGACGACAGGTGCCACTGATAATTAGATGAAAGCTACTTTTAATGTATAACTACTACAACAGCTTTACTCTTGTTTTTAGACTGTTGTTTTGTATTTCCTATGGAAGCCCCGATTGCAGTCACAGTAGATTATGTTCCAGTAAAAAGCATGAGTTGACGTGCATTCCAAAAATAGTTGGAGAGGTGTTAAAGGAATAGTATATATATGCTACCAATAATGTAATGGGTAATGGGGTAGTGTAGTGTTTACCCATTAAATTAGTGGGAGCATATATAGAGTGTATGACTATCTTTTTTCACAGTAGATTATGAAAATAGTTGATGGTTCATATAGATTCTGTTAGGAGAGTGAACATCCTATAAACTCACTGTCTTGATATAGTGGCCTCTTGACATGAACGCACACAATTGTTATTTTTGATGACTGGACTTATATAAAGTTGTGGTCAAGAGGAAAATATAGATTTACAAGGGCTTTACACTACTAGACTGGAAGATAAACATTTTATAAATGGGTTTTACCTACCTTTTTCATGGTCAGGTGCAATGTCTTTAAAGTCTCTGCAGTTAAAACCTGGAAGCAGATAAACAGTAATTTAGTTCATGTAGCCTAGTCTTTTTCTATTTCCTATCTTCTTATGTAAATTGTAGTTGTAGAAATAGCTAATGCAATCAATATATTTCTTTACCCTTCTTCATTATTTTATATAAATGAAATATAAATGTGTTAGTATGCACAGAACCATCAGCTAAATGGTTATGATCAGGACTTTCACCTTCACGTTATTTGACCGATTACTCCACAAGATAAATCGCTTACCACTTTTAAAATGTCTCAGACCCTATCCATTATTTGATAGGGGTATAAGTTACATATGTTGTTCATTTTCTGAAAATTAATCAGCACTTCTCATATCTCCAGTCCTTTTATATCCCAATAAGCTGTTAGTTCGTTCACACCTCACGATTGGCTACTGCTGACTCTCACAGCTGTTTGTTCTGTCACACCTCAGGACTGGCTACTGCTGACTCTCACAGCTGTTTGTTCTGTCACACCTCAGGACTGGCTACTGCTGACTCTCACAGCTGTTTGTTCTGTCACACCTCAGGACTGGCTACTGCTGACTCTCACAGCTGTTAGTTCTGTCACACCTCAGGACTGGCTACTGCTGACTCTCACAGCTGTTAGTTCTGTCACACCTCAGGACTGGCTACTGCTGACTCTCACAGCTGTTAGTTCTGTCACACCTCAGGACTGGCTACTGCTGACTCTCCCAGCTGTTTGTTCTGTCACACCTCAGGACTGGCTACTGCTGACTCTCACAGCTGTTTGTTCTGTCACACCTCAGGACTGGCTACTGTTGACTCTCACAGCAATCATAGCAACAAATGTTGGGTCACAGAGTTTCTGCAAGCATTACAATTAAATAATAAAATAAATAATAAAATAATAAAACTCCTACTAAAACTGATACATCGTTATAACGTCAGTCTATTTCAGTAAAGTCAACACAATAAGTAACCTGATACCAAATAGTACATTACTTTTTGCTTATTTTATCAAATCTCGAAGACTAAAAAGACAAAAAAACATGATGATGTAATTATGTAAGTAAATAGTGGACTGTCAAATCATTTGCATCTTGATCTTGTTTTAGTCTCTCCCAATGTGCTTCCTCCTTCACTTCCTGCTGTAATGTACCCAAACCCCATTAGGTTCAGAGAGCATGGTCACACAGGACTAGCTGCTGAGCGGCCAACATAGTCGCATGTTCTATTTCAAAGTTTCTGCAAGTTGTATATGAACATTTTTTACTGTTAAACATTGCATATAACATTTCTTACCATTCATGTCAGCAGCCTGCTCACAGGAGAAGAAGATGCCGGTGTGGAACTTCCTCATCAGGAACTTCTCTTCTCCCGATTCCCAGATGTACTGCACCAGCCGGCTGTCATTGATGTTACTGCTGTTGAAGCGAATGCAGTATGACTGCTTGGTCGTCACCGGCCCTGTGCAGAAGGGCTTGACCACCTTCCTGGTCCCCTCGCACCAGAAGCTGGTGGTCACTGCTGACAGGGCACATGTAAATGCCACAAGGTTGAGGGTGAGCGCCAGGGACCCCCGCCGACTGCACTCTGTCCCCATGCTGGAGGCTGGGCAAAATGAAATGAAATGAAAAGGCAACTAATCCAGGCTTTCGATATGTCGCCGCCGTGTTTTGCCTCTCAAATATATCTCAAATCTTCATAATCTTGTGGCATTTACAGTTCCTTGGGTGATGCTGTATGTACATCCTTCCTTTGGCTCTAAGGATGTGCTGCCTGCTACCTTTATTGAAGGATTCGTTCTCTTCCTTGCTTGCGCTCCCTTATACTCCAATCCTCCAATCACTCTTTTTGTCTCTCCCTTGTTTATTTGAACTCTCTCTCTTCTCTTCTGCTTGCTGTGGTCTCTTTTTCGCTCCCATCTTTCTCCACCCACTCACCAAATGCATAATTTATTACACAGGACAAATTATATGCTTGGCCTCTGTTTTATTGTCATGTCTAAACCTAGTCTGTTTCTTTGAGCATAGTAATAAAAAAGATTACTTTGGGCTTACTCTTTAATCTGGAACAAGGCTCTCGCCAATGCCAATGTTGGACTGGACATGTTCTGGCATAGTTGGGCATTACTGATGCATGTTTTCACAAACTACACTGAGTGTACAAAACATTAAGGACACCTGCTCTTTCCATGACATAGACTGACCAGGTGAATCCAGGTGAAAGCAATGATTCCTAATTGATGTCACCAGTTAAATCCACTTCGAACAGTGTAGATGAAGGGGAGGAGATAGATTAAATAATAATTTTAAAGCCCTGAGACAATTGAGACATGGATTGGGTATGTGTGCCATTCAGAGGTCGACTGGGCAAGACAAAATATTTAACTGCCTTTGAAAGGGGTATGGTAGTATGTGTCAGGCACACCGGTTTGAGTGTGTCAAGAACTGCAACGCTGTTGGGTTTTTCACTCTCAACAGTTTCCCATGTGTATCAAGAATAGTCCACCACCCAAAGAACATCCAGCCAACTTGACACAACTGTGGGTGTCATTGGAGTCAACATGGGCCAGCATCCCTGTGGATCGCTTTCGACACCTTGTAGATTCCATGCCCTGACAAATTGAGGCTGTTCTGAGGGCAAAAGGGGGTCCAACTCAATATTCGTTTTGTACACTCAGGGTATATTTCATCATACTGTACTTGCCATCATAAAGGTCAGATCAACTCAAAATGTGACAGTGACTTTAGATTGTGAAACACACATTATTGCATGAGGCTGCAGATCAAGCATCAACATGTGCGCATGCAAAGTAAATCTGTTCCTATTTGATAGCCTGGTGATTGGCTTATGCAGGATGTTACATGCAAATGTAGGCAAACTGCTTTGGGAAATAGGCTTAAGAGATGACAGATGTTGGGAGAATGGATCCTGCCTTTTCTTCAACTGATTTGTCCTTAACTACTCTCCACTAGGCCAAGGAATACCAAGAGGGCAGCAAGTGCCACTTCCTTCACTGATCAGCAGTTGTGGTCTACCTATTGTTCAGTGCATGGATGTGACTTGAGTGACACAGAATGGACACAGGGTCACAGGTATCTAAAAATCTCCACTGTGTTGATGAGGTGCAGTAATTCTTGACATGGAGCTAACATCCAACATCACTGAACGATTGTTTCTATTCAGAGAATTTGATACTGACATTTGTACTCAGCTTTGTGAGAGACCAAATGTTTCTGCACAGACCATAAAAACAAAGGACCCAGCAGGATTGTTAGAACAGGGAATGAGGAATGAATTCCTCATGGCAGAGGTTGTACAGTACACTGTGGAACTACCATGATAATGCTTAGTAATGATATTATATCTTATGTAAATGTACTCTCTTGTGACTTAATGGGGCAGTGTCACTTAATAGATCCAACAGAAAATAGGTCACAGTGTTTGACAGAGATGCCTCTGGACATTCAAATGGTGGGGTTGACAGGGGAATGAAACTGACATAATATTGGACACCTCCTATTGGAAAGTAAGGCAAACCCAGAGAGCTGAGAGTATACGATTGCAGCACAACAATGTTTTGTCATAAATTCTGTAATCATAATCCACATGTTGCTATATTGCCTTCCAGGTGCTATTCGCCTCAAAAAGGCACAAATACCAAAACATTACTTTCAAATGAGTGAGCAATTTTCCTTTGTATTCTTGTGGTCATCTTTCAATTCTGTAGTATGTTGAGGGTTGGGTAATATTTTCCCTTGGAAATATAGTCTACCCTTGATTATGGGGCCATTTTAGTTGATTTAAAGTATGTGCAATGATATGCTTATGACCCAATTACTTTGAGTCCATACTGTTATTTGAGTTGATTTTGATATATCATTTTGGAATGTACACTTGCCAAATGCCCAAAGTCTACATCTTCACCAGCTTCACAGTAGTGCTGAAAAACATTCACCAATAACTATCTACTTCCAACTCCTCCTATTCTTATATAACAACCAATCCAAAATGAACATGATTTCCCCTCTCAATTATACCTGTATTGTCATGTTTGAATAAAAAATGACCAGCAGTAAATGAAACATGCAACCTTAAAACTCAAAGCTTACAAAGGTATTTCAGCAAAAATCAGGATTATCCTCAATCTGAGTCATTTTATGTTTGCCAGGCAAACTGAGCACAATTGATGGATGAGTACACTGACCTTGTTCAACCCCATGTAGGTACACACTGCTCTGAACATGTCAGCACGCTCAGCTGTTGTCCAGGCTCCTGGATGTCATGAGAAACATGCATACACTGGGCTGTACAGAAGCAAGCAAACATAAAATAAGAATACATTTGGACCTGATGTACTTGTGAGAGTTTAGGAATGTCCCTTTTTGCATCATGATGGTAGGCTGTTATGTCCTGAGGCTCTATAGGCAACATTACTCAATGTGGTTCTTAAGGCTTCATTGACATTGATTATATTGATTTAATACGGTACAATACATTTAAACTCATTTTTTCACAATTCCTGACATTTAATCCTAGTAAAAATTCCCTGTCTTAGGTCAGTTAGGATCACCACTTAATTTTAAGAATGTGAAATGTCAGAATAATAGTAGAGAGAATTATTTATTTCAGCTTTTATTTTTTCATCACATTCCCAGTGGGTCAGAAGTTTACATACACTCAATTAGTATTTGGTAGCATTGCCTTTAAATTGTTTAACTTGGGTCAAACGTTTCGGGTAGCCTTCCACAAGCTTCCCACAATAAATTGGGTGAATTTTGGCCCATTACTCCTGACAGAGCTGGTGTAACTGAGTCAGGTTTGTAGGCCTCCTTGCTCGCACACGCCTTTTCAGTTCTGCCCACACATTTTCTATAGGATTGAGGTCAGGGCTTTGTGATGGCCACTCCAATACCTTGACTTTGTTGTCCTTAAGCCATTTTGCCACAACTTTGGAAGTATGCTTGGGGCCATTTGCGACCAAGCTTTAACTTCCTGACTGATGTCTTGAGATGTTGCTTCAATATATCCACATACTTTTCCTTCCTCATGATGCCATTTATTTTGTGAAGTGCACCAGTCCCTCCTGCAGCAATGCACCCCCACAGCATGATGCTGCCACCCCCATGCTTCACGGTTGGGATGGTGTTCTTTGGCTTGCAAGCACCCCCTTTTTCTTCCAAACATAACGATGGTCATTATGGCCAAACAGTTCTATTTTTGTTTCATCAGACCAGAGGACATTTCTCCAAAAAGTACGATCTTTGTCCCCATGTGCAGTTGCAAACCGTAGTCTGGCTTTTTTATGGCGTTTTTTGAGCAGTGGCTTCTTCCTTGCTGAGCGGCCTTTCAGGTTATGTCGATATAGGACACGTTTTACTGTGGATATAGATACTTTTGTACCTGTTTCCTCCAGCATCTTCACAAGGTCCTTTGCTGTTGTTCTGGGATTGATTTGCACTTTTCGCACCAAAGTATGTTCATCTCTAGGAGACAGAACGCGTCTCCTTCCTGAGCGGTATGACGGCTGCGTGGTCCCATGGTGTTTATACTTGCGTACTATTGTTTGTATAGATGAACGTGGTGTTTGGAAATTGCTCCCAAGGATGAACCAGACTTGTGGAGGTAAAAAAAAAAAAATCTGAGGTCTTGGCTGATTTTTAAAAATTTTCCCATGATGTCAAGCAAAGAGGCACTGAGTTTGAAGTTAGGCCTTGAAATACATCCACAGGTACACCTCCAATTGACTCAAATGATGTCAATTAGCCTATCAGAAGCTTCTAAAGCCATGACATCATTTTTGGAATTTTCCAAGCTGTTTAAAGGCAGAGTCAACTTAGTGTATGTAAACTTCTGACTCACTGGAATTGTGATACAGTGAATTATAAGTGAAATAATCTGTCTGTAAACAATTGTTGGAAAAATTACGTGTCATGCACAAAGTAGATGTCCTAACCGACTTGCCAAAGCTATAGTTTGTTAACAAGAAATTTGTGGAGTGGTTGAAAAACAAGTTTTAATGACGCCAACCTAAGTGTATGTAAACTTCCGACTTCAACTGTATGTATAATACAGCAATCACAAAAGCAGGATGCACAAAGGCCTATGTCAGGGGTGTTAAACTCATTCCATGGAGGGCCGAGTCTGCTGGTTTTGTTATTTCCTTTCCAAATGTCCTATTGACCTAGTGAGGTGAAGGGAGTTCCTAACTAATCAGTGAACTTCATTGATCAATCAAGTAGGAGTGAAAACCCGCAGACACTTGGGCCTCCATGGAATGAGTAATAATGCCCAGAGTCTAATGAGAGTTCTGGGCACAGACCCCTGCATAGCGTGGACAGAACAGGTGCTGGTCGAACATAAAGCTTGATGGAAAATATCAGTGATCCTCTGTTGTATCCAGAAGGAAATGAGCGTCAACCTGTTATATAATGCCTTACCTGCAGGACCTCTGTTTGTGGAGTTTCTTTTTGATTTGGGTAAGCATGTAATATGCAAGTAACCATCTGGACCAATTTGGATGTTCACTTCTTTATTTTCCTGTAAATGCTCAGGTAATGATTATAACTGGAACTCAACGTATTATATCCTGACCATCATAAAGAGCTAAACACTAGTAATGACTAAAACATCAATCTAATTTCCCACCAACATATAGTTTTTTTTTTATAGTAGCATTTCTTAATGCTGCGTACATATATTTGAGATACTGGTGATTGGGTTAACTTGACATGTGATTAGAGAAATTCCAGATTGATGGCATAGGAGTGCTTTGAGTGCTTTATCAATGAAAATGTTCAATACATAACATTCTCGTCTTGTGGGCTGTCTCTAAATATGAGTTAAGGAATCCATGTGGCTGAACATTGTGCTCAGCAGTTATATGTTTGTGTCCCATGTGTCACACTGCCATCACGTCAGACATAAGCTGGTTGCACTAGCTTCACTCCCTCTATGCCGTCAGTTGGGTTAACTAGGTGCACATTAGATCAAGACCTAAGCTGATATGAGCTCTGCTGGGGCTGCCAAAACTATAATGAGATGCAGTTAAACTTATAACACACTCACACACACCACCCCAACAAAAATACCCTGAAAACCCTGAAAGTTATTTAGGTACGGTTTAAAGTAGTTATAAAGATGCTGACATTTTCTATTAACACCAACACCATTTCCCCCATTGTGTCTTATAGATGATCAGACATACAGTACTGTAAACAGGTTGCTTAGACTTCACTCCCTTATAACAAGAGGGAAACACCAATACCTTGAGCTGAGCTCAGCACACTGACATCTTAGCCTGGTACCTACACAACATACTACTAACACCATAACACACATAATGCTAATTGTCTCAGTATCATTTACAGTTTTGATGCTGTTAATACCATTTCCAGCGATGACAATTTAATTGAAGATGGTATACATAGGCATTCATATTATTGATCATTCAAATAATATTTCTGGATCACCCAAATATGTACAGAAAATCAATTCACATTTTATTTGCCACATGCGCCGAATACAACAGGTTTAGACCTTACAGTGAAATGCTTACTTACAAGCCCTTAACCAACAATGCAGTTTTTAAGAAAAAATAAAAAGTGTTAAGTAAAAAATAGATCAGTAAAAAATAAAATATAGCAAATAATTAAAGAGCAGCAGTAAAATAAAATAACAGTAGGGAGGTGATATACAAAACAACCAGTCATGAACTGTGAGTCTTGAACCCATCCACTCTGTTTCAGTTAGCATTACTGGGATGGACAATAACATTGACACACCGGTCACATGTCTGGCCATTCATGTTACTGTAAAGACCTGCTGATGACCCACATGACTGGGGTCGCACTCATAAGCTGTAGTTGCAGGTCACAGACTGTCACGCTCGTTCATCGACGGGTCAGACCAAGGCGCAGCGTGATATGCGTACATGTTTATTAAATATTAAACACAACGACAAAACAACAAACAAAACGAAACGTGAAGTCCAAGGCAGCACAACACAACATTCCTTAACTGGAACAAGATCCCACAACCCACTAGTGCCAATAGGCTGCCTAAATATGGACCCCAATCAGAGACAACGAGCGACAGCTGCCTCTGATTGGGAACCACACCGGCCAACATAGAAATAGACGTACTAGATCTAAACCTAGAAAATACAACATAGAACATCACAACATAGAAAGTCACACCCTGACTCAACAAATAAGAGTCCCCAGAGTCAGGGCGTGACAGTACCCCCCCCTCCAAAGGTGCGGACTCCGACCGCACAACCTTTACTTAACAGGGTAGGGGCCGGGTGGGCATTCCGCCTATTCTCCGCCTCCCTGTTGCGCCCCTGGTCTGGTCTGGACCTCGGCACGCTGCTTCCCCTCTCCTTCCCCTCTCCTTCCTCCCACTATACTCCAAGCCCTGTCTGGACCCTGGTGTGGGAGACCCCGAACCTGGAGAGGGGCTGACGTCTGGGTCTGGACTGGAGCCGCTGACCGGAGCTGGACCGGGCACCGGTGGAGCGGACTACTCAGGCTCCGGACTGGAGCCGCTGACCGGATCTGGACTGGACCCCGGTGGAGCGGACTGCTCTGGCTCCGGAGTGGAGCCGCTGACCGGAGCTGGATCAGGCACCGGTGGAGCGGACTGCTCTGGCTCCGGAGTGGAGCCGCTGACCGGAGCTGGATCAGGCACTGGTGGAGCGGACTGCTCTGACTCCAGACTGGAGCTGCTGACTAGTGCCGGACCAGGCACCGGTGGAACGGGCACGGGTCGTGCCGGACTGGACACACTCACCACTGGTCTGGTGCGAGGAGCAGGCACGGGCCGAACCGGACTAGGAACATGCACCACTGGCTTGGTGCGAGGAGCAGAAACAGGCCGGGCCGGGCTGGCGACGCGCACCACTGGCTTGGTGCGAGGGGCAGGAACAGGCCGGGCCGGGCTGGCGACGCGCACCACTGGCTTGGTGCGAGGGGCAGGAACAGGCCGGGCCGGGCTGGCGACGCGCACCCCTGGCTTGGTGCGAGGAGCAGGAACGGGCCGGGTCGGGCTGGCGACGCGCACCACTGGCTTGGTGCGAGGGGCAGGAACAGGCCGGACCGGGCTGGCGACGCGCACCACTGGCTTGGTGCGAGGGGCAGGAACAGGCCGGGCCGGGCTGGCGACGCGCACCCCTGGCTTGGTGCGAGGAGCAGGAACGGGCCGGGTCGGGCTGGCGACGCGCACCACTGGCTTGGTGCGAGGAGCAGGAACGGGCCGGACCGGACTGCGAAGGCGGACTGGAGGTCTGGAACGGAGAGCTGGCACAACCCGTCCTGGCTGGCTACCCACTTTCGCACTACACGTGCGGGGTGCTGGCACATGACGCACTGGGCTGTGCACGCGTACTGGCGATACAGCTCGTAGAACCGGCGCAGGATATGCGGGACCGAGGAGGCGTACTGGAGACCAGGAGCGTTGAGCCGGCACAACCCGTCCTGGCTGGATGCCCATCTTCGCACGGCACGTGCGTGGTGCTAGCACAGGACGTACAGGACTGTGCCGGCACACTGGCGACACAGTACGTAGCTCCGCATAACACGGAGCCTGCCCAGTCACACGCCTCCTCGCGTGAGTACGGGGAGTTGGCTCTGCTCTAACGCTAGGCTCCGCCAACCACCCTTTTAGCCCCCCCCAAAAAAAAATATTGGGGCTGTCTCTCGGGCTTCCTCCTCGACCGGCATCCTCTGTGTTGCCGTTGCTCCTCTCCTGCCTGGGCATCTACCTTCGCCCATGGCCCTTTCCCCGCGAATATCTCTTCCCATGACCACAATTTGCCCACCTGTGACATGGCTATTCGCTCTTCCTGGGCACGCTGCTTGGTCCTCGTTTGGTGGGATCTTCTGTCACGCTCGTTCATCGACGGGTCAGACCAAGGCGCAGCGTGATATGCGTACATGTTTATTAAATATTAAACACAACAACAAAACAACAAACAAAACGAAACGAAACGAAACGTGAAGTCCAAGGCAGCACAACACAACATACCTTAACTGGAACAAGATCCCACAACCCACTAGTGCCAATAGGCTGCCTAAGTATGGACCCCAATCAGAGACAACGAGCGACAGCTGCCTCTGATTGGGAACCACACCGGCCAACATAGAAATAGACGTACTAGATCTAAACCTAGAAAATACAACATAGAACATCACAACATAGAAAGTCACACCCTGACTCAACAAATAAGAGTCCCCAGAGTCAGGGCGTGACACAGACATATCAGGATAAGTTTACCCAATTGAGCCATTTACAGTGGATGTGAACCTTGCTACTGGGGATAGTTGAGTTCAACAAAGGGTAATGTGATTCAACTCCAGGATTGTGAATTATGGTGATCACTGAGTAGGCATAAGTACAATCAGCACTGTGTACATGTCTAGGTGAAAAGTTCAAAGCAGCTTTAAGAGTTATCTGGGGAATTGTGCCAAGGCAGAAAAACTATTGACACTCATTGACCCCTTCAAGCCCACGGTGATCAACAGTAAGAATGTTTTTCTATCTGCACTACAGTAACTTATTCAACTGGTACATATTGTATAACAAGGTTTCCTTGTTTAAATCACTGCCTTCCGTAACCAATACTGAAATAAAAATTAAAGACTTGCTTTACAACGCTACGTAAAAAACTAGACATCTGTCAATGACACAGAGTGAAAACATGGCAATGTTGACATGGTCTGAGCAGGGTCATCTAATATGGGTGTCAATATTGGCAAAGACTCTGTGGAAACATGAATCATACTCATCAATTTGTTCCAAATTAGCCAACTTTTCTAATTACGCTGAGCATTAGCCAGCTCTAGTAGATGAGTGTTTGATGCTGTAACAGAGCTGTCAGAGGAAAGCCATCACTCTCACAGCACAGCACTTACTCAGCTCAATAACTGAATTAATTGAGGTCCAATGACTAAAACAGCAGATGGCCCAGTAATCTGCCATGAGACTGTTACAATGGAGAGACAATTCATCTCATCTCCCTATGCTAGCTACAGGGACAGCCCAGAGCTGCTTTACAGACACGAATACCCTGCTCTAGAGGTGGGCTGAACTTTGCACACCTTTCACCCTGCTCATTCACATATCTTGTTTACCACAAACCATTAAGTCAGTGAACAGAGATACTGTACCTTATAGCAATATTGGCCATTGCTTTAGTGTCAACTGCAATAGGTGAAATAAGACGGTAGTATTAGTATTAATTTAATGGAAATCATGTAACATCATTACTTTGGCAACAATGGACATATTATATACAGAAATCTCAATCTAATCCTTGGCTAATCTTAAACTGTATTGAGCGGTATTATGCAAAGCTTGATGTCATTGTGCCTGTATGATGTACACACTACTGCCTCATTAGACCCTAGAAAATATGTCAAACTCGTCTGACGTAGTTAGCCTCTTTATCTTCAAGACAGCTTGTCTGGTATTTAAGTAGCGATGACCATAATCCTATTCAGCACATTGTGAAGTGATCAGGGTGAGAAGGAGAGCCAGACCAAGGCAGGAAGGAGCCAACAGGAGGTTTCCTCCAAGTCAGGTGAGAGAGGTAGTACACACAAAACAAGAAAGAGAACAATATCATCCCTTCACCAGTGTGTCTTTGCAGCATGGGGAATTCTAAGAGTGGGGCACTGTCGAAGGAACTTCTGGAGGACCTGAAGTCCAATACTAAGTACAACGAGGCTGAGCTGTGTGTCTGGTACCAGTCCTTCCTCAAAGAATGCCCCACAGGCAGGATCACCAAGGAGCAATTTGAGGGCATCTATGCCAGCTTCTTCCCCAATGCAGACCCTACTGAGTACGCACGGCATGTCTTTAGGAGCTTTGACACCAATGCAGATGGTCAACTGGACTTTAAGGAGTACATTGTGGCCCTACACCTTACCTCCGGAGGCAAGACCCTGCAGAAGCTAGAGTGGGCCTTTGCCCTCTACGACGTGGATGGAAACGGCACCATCAGCAAAAACGAGATTCAAGAGATTGTTAAGGTACAAAAACAAACCGTTTCTCTGCCTCTAGTGTGAAGAAACAGTGGTGGTGGTGGTTACTGAACCACTCAGTATACAAAATGGACATAAACAAAGATCTTAGTTAAAACCAAAAAGTGCAAAAAGATTAATCAAATTAAAAGCAGAACATATATTATTTTTATTTTGGCATATTTCATACATTTGTGAAATTAGTAGGTGAATTGTTTAATATTCTACGTATTCAGTCATCCCGTAAAAATATGATGGGAGAACAATCTTTATGTAGTCTGCATTTCATGAACTGTGCTATATAGTACATGTACTGTATTCAGTATTTAATCTACATTAGAAAGTGACATGTTTTTCCTTATTGTTTGATTGCTTTACAGTCAATATTTAACATGATCCCCGAAGAAGACCAAAAGGACCTGCCTGAAGATGAGAACACACCAGATAAGAGAGCAGACAAAGTCTGGGACTTTTTTGGAAAGAAAGAAGATGGTAAATTTGACTGTGAAGAATTTTCTAAATGTGTTATGACGAGAACTTCTGGCATGAGAGACTACATCTGAGTTTTGCACAATTAGACACATTAAATAAACAACCATAATAATGTTGATTCAGTAATGACCATTTCTATGTTTCCTTTCCAGACAAGATTGCAGAGAGGGAATTCATTCAAGGAGTGATGGACAACAAGGACATCCTACGGTTGATTCAGTTTGATGAGCCCCAGAAAATAAAGGACAAACTGAAGGAGAAGAAACAATAGCTTTCTGACAAAATCATTCTTCTTAATTCTATAAGACTGTTCAAAGCTTTACTGTTTACAAACCCAACTATCCTGCCAGACCTGGGCTCTTTGTGTACTAGACAACATTGGCATACACATTGAAGTACCGCATATTGTGGTGGATGACCTGTTTGTCCATGAGCCACCTGGCCTTTTCTTCCCACTCAAATAACTGTTCCGTACTCTAGAGTTATGGGTATTCTTTTCTATTTCGCAATGAAATAATAGTCTCCAAGATTCTATTGTCTGCTGCTGTGTTCACTTGCATTCATTAGTTTAATAAAGAGAAAGACTCCAGGAAAGGACCCACTGGGCACACACTGGTTGAATCAATGTTGTTTCCATTACATTTAAATTGAATTACTTCGAACCAACGTAGAATAGACGTTGAATTGATGTTTGTGCCCTGTGGAGAGCTCCTTATGAAGGGAATTAGGCTGAAGTTAGCAATCCCTGTCTTACTATCAATCCTATTAGTATGTGAAGGTCAGTTTAGAAAAATCCTGGCAGAGGTTTCTTATTAAGGTAATCAGGTCTATGGACTGTGTCTTATAATGTGCTTAGCAGGACTGAAACCTCATACAATGTACAGTATTCAACTGCTAGATCAAAGGAAGAGGAGTCTTTTTCTTGAATATTGTTGGAATTTTGTTGATGCTGTCAGAGACGGCTGAAAATTATATAATAAAAAACTTTGTGAAAAACGACATTATAAACGGGTTTCCAAAAACGTTAAAAAATATATATATACTGCTATATTTAATCTTTGAGTGAACATGCAGATTGGTCTCTTCAGGTAGCTATGTTTTTAAAGGGATTTAAGTAGAGAAAATTAGTAAATGTGATAAAAATGTTGTTGAAAGATTCAATACATTCTAAAAAAGAGCTATACAGATGTGCTTTCACAAATTGTCTGCCTGGTCCTGAGGGAATGAGATTTTATTCATGGTTGCATTTATATTTACTTTCAATAAACGTTTATTTAAGTGTGTAGAGTTATTATTATGTTTTGAAACATGGTATCACCCTGGATTTTATCGTATAAAACACCCTATGTTGGTTTATATTGTTAAAGATGTCACGATCGTCTACATATGAAGAAGCGGACCAAAGCGCAGCGTTGCGAGTGAACATGATTTATTAATTAACGTACTCACGAAAAACAAAAACAAACAAAGACGATGCGTGAAGTCCAATAAACAGATACACTGGAACATGGAACAATAACCCACAACTAACACAAGAAAACCTACATCTTAAATATGGCTCCCAATCAGAGATAACGAGCCGAACAGCTGACACTCGTTACCTCCGATTGGGAGTCAATGAATACAAACAAGGAAACACAACACCAACCTAGAAATAGACACAACAGAACTCCTCACCTAGAAATAAACGTGACAGACCTGCAAACATAAAATACACCCAAAACCCAACAAACAACATACACCCTGGCTCAAATACACAAGTCCTGGAGCCAGAGTGTGACAGTACCCCCCCCTAAAGGTGCGAACTCCGGGCGCACCAGCATACAGTCTAGGGGAGGGTCTGGGTGGGCGTCTGTCCACGGTGGCGGTTCTGCTTCTGGTCGTGGTCCCCATCCCACCTTAGTCACTCTCCGCTTCCGTCCTCCCTTCCTCATGACCACCCCCCAACTCAACCCCACTGGATTAAGGGGCGGCACCTGACTACGGGACAGTACCGGACTAAGGGGCAGCACCGGACTAAGGGGCAGCACCGGGATAAGGGGCAGCACCGGGACAAGGGGCAGCACCGGACTACGGGGCAGTACCGGACTAAAGGGCAGTACCGGGCTAAGAGGCAGTACCGGACTACGGGTCAGCACCGGGCTAAGGGGCGGCACCGGACTCAGGGGCAGCACCGGACTAAGGGGCAGCACCGGGCTGAAGGGCAGTACAGGACTAAGGGGCAGCACCGGGCTAAGGGGCAGTACCTGACTAGATGGCGGATCCTGGCTGGCTGGCTCTGGCGGATCCTGGCGGGACGGCTCTGGCGGATCCTGGCGGGACGACTCTGGCGGATCCTGGCGGGACGGCTCTGGCGGATCCTGGCTGGACGGCTCTGGCGGATCCTGGCGGGACGGCTCTGGCGGATCCTGGCGGGACGGCTCTGGCGGATCCAGGCTGGACGGCTCTGGCGGATCCAGGCGGGACGGCTCTGGCGGATCCTGGCGGGACGGCTCTGGCGGATCCGGGCTGACCGGCTCTGGCGGATCCTGGCTGGCCGGCTCTGGCTGATCCTGGCTGGACGGCTCTGGCGGATCCTGGCAGGACGGCTCTGGCGAATCCGGGCTGACCGGCTCTGGCGGATCCTGGCTGGCCGGCTCTGGCTGATCCTGGCTGGACGGCTCTGGCGGATCCTGGCTGGCCGACGGATCTGGCTGCTCATGGCTGACTGACGGATCTGGCTGCTCATGGCTGGCTGACGGATCTGGCTGCTCATGGCTGGCTGACGGATCTGGCTGCTCATGGCTGGCTGACGGGTCTGGCTGCTCATGGCTGGCTGACGGGTCTGGCTGCTCATGGCTGGCTGACGGGTCTGGCTGCTCATGGCTGGCTGACGGATCTGGCTGCTCATGGCTGGCTGACGGGTCTGGCTGCTCATGGCTGGCTGACGGATCTGGCTGCTCATGGCTGGCTGACGGATCTGGCTGCTCATGGCTGGCTGACGGATCTGGTTGCTCATGGCTGGCTGACGGGTCTGGCTGCTCATGGCTGGCTGACGGGTCTGGCTGCTCATGGCTGGTTGACAGATCTGGCTGCTCATGGCTGGCTGATGGTGCTGGCTGGGAGGCTGGCGGTGGAGGCGGACCCCAGCCTCGGATAGCAGTCATCACCTCCAGCAGGGCGGCTCCCATCTGCAGGATCTGCTCTTTCTGGTCCCGAACCTGAGCTTCCAGTCTAGTATGGGCTGCGCCGGCTCCTGCTGATTCCATAGCAGGTGTCTGATTCTGTCTGGCGGACGGCTCTGCAGGCTCATGGCAGACGGACGGCTTTGCAGGCTCAGTACAGACGGGCGGCTTATGCAGCGCTTGGCAGACGGGCAGTTCAGACGTCCTAGGACAGACGGCAGACTCTGGCCGGCTGGCGACGCACATCGTGGACCTGGTGCGTGGAGTAGGAACAGACCGGCCCGTACCGGGAACACCCACCACTGGCCTTAACTGGGGATCAAGAACGGACCGGACCAGACTGGGAACACACTTCAGTCTCTCATGCCGTGCCACAACAACTTCCCCCTTTCCACTCGCCAATGGCTCCCGTAATCCGAATGCCTTCTCTCCAGCTCTACCTGTGGCAGCCTCCTGCTGCCCAGGCGCCCAAGCCATGTGCCCCCCCCCAAAAAATTTTTGGGGAGTAACCACGGGCTTCCAGCCTCGACTCCGCGCTGCCTCCTCGTACCACCTCCTCTCGGCTGCAGCCGCCTCCAGCTCTTCACGAGGGCGGTGATATTCCTCCATTTGTGGCCAAGGACCCTTTCCAGCCCGTATCTCCTCCCATGTCCATGAATCCGTTGGAGGTAGGTCCTGTTGCCGCTTGTTACGCTGCTTGGTCCTCTTTTGGTGGGTTATTCTGTCACGATCGTCTACATATGAAGAAGCGGACCAAAGCGCAGCGTTGCGAGTGAACATGATTTATTAATTAACGTACTCACGAAAAACAAAACAAACAAAGACGATGCGTGAAGTCCAATAAACAGATACACTGGAACATGGAACAATAACCCACAACTAACACAAGAAAACCTACATCTTAAATATGGCTCCCAATCAGAGATAACGAGCCGAACAGCTGACACTCGTTACCTCCGATTGGGAGTCAATGAATACAAACAAGGAAACACAACACCAACCTAGAAATAGACACAACAGAACTCCTCACCTAGAAATAAACGTGACAGACCTGCAAACATAAAATACACCCAAAACCCAACAAACAACATACACCCTGGCTCAAATACACAAGTCCTGGAGCCAGAGTGTGACAAAAGAGACATACTATAGTATCAAATACAATAACTGTCTTTGTTTACAGGACCAATAGTAAACATATAACTAAATTACCATAATTGCAATCTAAGAGAATGGCTCAATAGTGTTGATGAGATAAGATTGAGGAGCAGCCTCAAACTATGAGAATAGAAAGGTTCAGAACTTTTGTGAAACGTCACAGCACAGTTGAAAAATATATGGCAAGTAGAAATCAAAAATAAAGATAGATGGGAGGGGATAGATGAGAGGGGTTGAAGGTAGCTGACGGGTGGGACTCAGGAAGAGGGATAACTAAGGTACAATGTAGCATGCCCGTAAAATGTATATGCATAAGCTGGAAGTAGAAGTCTAAGTATTGTTGTCCATTAGTTTACTCCAATTAGGGGAGGGTGGAATGGTTAGGGGAAAATAATAAAGAAGAAAAAATATATATATTGGAAATGATGCAAACAAATACATTGATAGAACCCACAATCTATCTGCAATATTAAAGATGATCTACCCCCTTAAAAAAAAAAGGATTGAGGAGCAGCCTGCTCCATACATTACACACGTGAAATAATTAATTACAGAACATGTGCTTTAACTCCAATCACATCTGTCATCTTGGCACTGAACCTGTCCAAGCTATAAGGTCAGAAACACAGGGCTTGCCTCATTATCTCTCTAAAGCCTGATTTGGCTCCCAGTAATGCATGGCCTGGTTTGATGTCAGTATTCCCCCACCTGGCCTATCTCCCTGTATCTCACTGGCCAATCCACAGACGGTCGGAGGGGAGGGGATTGACTCTAAAAGCCGGGGCAAAAGGCTGAGTTTCATCTGCTTATTGGGATGAATCCAATTCATTTAAACATGTCCCAGAACTTGAAGTAAGCCATACGTAAGCCAGTATATGATAATGAAACAAAACCCTTTTAAGTCTTGTCAAATCGTATTTCCAAGGAAACTATTTATTGTAGACACAGCATTCTACAGTATATTGTCTGGACAATGGTCACCAATGATTTGACATTTCTTTAAAGATTGGAAACATTTGAATTGATGTACATGAGAAATGGAAATCAGTAACCAAAAGGCAATTAAATCAACATTAACATTACTACAAAATCACTGATTTAGTTAAGTACATTAACTTCTAACGTAAGAACTTTACCATAAAACATATAATATACAACATTGACACATACTGTAGCAGGATAAGTTATACAACAAGTACAACATTTCAATCGGTAGTAGTTTGGGATAGAATAATGCAAATCAAAATCATGCTGAATCTGATTTGATTTTAAAAAATCATTTGAATGGTATTTTCATATTTTCTCATATAAAAATAATGCGGATAAGGCATGTATATACTGAATAGATTTTGTACCGGTAAACTTTTCTCTGTATGCATGTCTTGTCATCGTGAATGTATTATCCAGATTTGAATTTGAAAGGAATGATAGTTTGAGGAGATGGTCCAATAACACAATAAATCCCTTCTCTGTTATACTTCCAGAATAACTAACCCACAGCAAAATACAGACAGACAGACAGACAGACAGACTAACAGACAGACACACAAACATGCAGTCTTTTATATTATGTTATGTACGTTTGTTTAGGTGGATATGTTGGCTAAGGGCTATGCTATTATCTGTGAATAGCATACTGTATAAAATGTATGGACAAGTACAGGTTCCAGTGCAAGTAACACTGACTACTTTTTCTGATGAGCTTTGCGAGTCATTAAAATGTGACTTGGAGCTTCCAACTTAGCACTCCTCTTGGATATACAAAGTGTACTGTATTTAGGATAAATGCCAAATAGCAATTCCCAACTCTAAGCAATGGTTGACTCACAAAGTGCCCGTGCAAATAAATGAATGATTTTAGAATCTGTTGACTATTATCCTTATGTGAAACACCTTGTATAATTCATTGACAAACAACAAGGTAAACATTTAGCTGGCCGAAAGTGCAAGGCCACTTAAACAGTTAACAGCAAAATACATCTAGCTTGTATCTACAAATATACACTGATGCAGAATAGAATATATCAAGAACATTCCAGGTACTGTTTATAACCTTTAGGCACTAAAAGGTGTTAATTGTAACATGGATCGTCGTCATCATTGTCTCACCACTGATCCAAAATAGACTCAGGCCTATGTTCCAATCTGCCACATGAGGTGACTTGTGACAAACATGCTGTTTCACAATCCTAAACATCTTACCCTGTTCAACTTTGAGAGAGGTTGACATGTGTATCAATGTTGACATGTGCAATTCATGTTCATGACAAACCTTAATGAGTTGATTCACTCTTGTTCATTGAGTGCAGTAACTTGGAGTATATACTTTCTGTAAACACATCCCATTTACATTGTTCTACAGTGCCAAGACAGCCACCATATTTCACAAATATGCAATTAACCATATACAGTCAATTTAAGATATTTTCCCAAAACATGCATATCTTGACAGGTAAAATGAATTGGCATAAATATGAAAATATATCATATTTAATCTAGGATATCACATAATGTTTCATATTCCAAAAGTGAAATGTTAATAATTAGTTGTTCAGTTTATGTGCCAAAATTCTGAGGTTTTACAATGCATCCAATCAAATCCTCAAATACAGAAACATTCTTAATAGTGTAAACTTGTAATTTTACAACAGATAAACAACAAATTAATTGTTTAAGCTTGTTTAGTGGCATTCATTATACAGAGTAAAACTATCAAACATCGTGTTACTGTAACATGCTGGTATTTGGACTATTGATCTATCTCTTGTTTTTCCATTGTATGTTCAAAAGCACTGCATTGGGAATGCTAACTTTTCTTCAGTTATCACCGTGATAACATTGTGCTATTCTGATATCATCATAGACAGAATGTGCAGGCCTCACCCTATCCTGAACATACATGCACCTGCACCTGTAGCTGTAGTTGGTATGTTCTGTGAGAGGCCTGGGATTGGTGGAGGTGTTACCCTCTGGTTGCTTGAGGTATGTCAGTGTAGTTGTCTATATGTCCATGTCCACAGGGCGGAGCTCCCCAGTCTTGTGCTCCTGCACCCACAGCTCTCGGTCTTTGGCTGGGTCCACACTCTGAAGCAGCTGATCCACTGGCTCCACCGTCTGCCAACCAACACACACACAGGCTCATATGGACCTTCATCACACATGAAGCCAACACTGACACATCTCATAGACAATGTATATGCTTAGATAACTCATACAGAACACAGTACAATGAGGGGAGAGCCAGACACTGCTATCCATAGTGAACATGGGTAAGCTTACTGTATCTGGAGACACATCACGCTGCCTTTGGCAAATACAACTGGAGGCAAAGAAGTGTGCCAGCGGGTATCAGCTGAGCTTGTTATAGTTGCCCTCTAAAGGACACCCTCCTTATTAGGCTGATCCGTAGTGTGTGCCACCTGTAATTGGCCTTTACCATCACCCAAAGTGGCACTACCCTTGTTACGGCACATGACCCTAGACGCTGACATTCAGCGTCTCGTTAAATCTGCAGGTGTTTGCACCTCCTAAATGAGGAGAGCATCTGGGTTCAATCTCCCTGTTCAAGTATGGCCCTGTGAAGCAGCCAGCAGGGGGTGATAACAGCTGGTGAAGGGGTACAGTGATCGAGTTTGGAGGCGGTGAAATCCTTTTAACTGTTTGGCCAGCATTTTCACAACAAACGTGCTTGCCAAAACGTTGATCTGAGTCCATCGCACAAATCCTTTGTATTGGGATACTTGATCTAGAATTGTTTACTAAAAGGATCTGCTTTAAAAAATCAACATACACCACACAATCCAAATGACATATTTCACTGATAACCATTTTGTTTTACTGTAGCACTATGCTCTCCAAAAGAAGGTAATCATCACACAAAGTTAAGGCCCTCTTCAACCTATGTTGTATATTTCATTCTTTAACAAAACAGTTCGAAATTGCTCATCAACTAACTAGGCTGATCATGACCAGCCTTGTCTCATAGACTAGACGTAACATAGTCAATTTAAACACGGGACACTCAAATTAGTATGATATGTTTGGTATGGTTACATAAGACAGAAGGTTACGGGTATAACGTGAACGTCTAGCAACCCAAAGTTTGCGTGCACGAATCTCATCACGGACAACTTCAGCATTTTAGCTTATTAGCAACTTTGCAACTACTTATGACTTTTTAGCTACTTTGCAACTACTTAGCACAGGGGTCTCCAACAGATCGATCTCGCAGCCCACCTATGAGTAGCTCGCAACAATTCTGAAAATACATGCATTTTTCACATTCCACTGCAAACTGTCATAAACAAATCTCACAAGTATCAGACACTGCAAGCTCCCAGCTACAATCTAATCAACATTGACATTATCCCACCCCTGGTTAGCCACTATTGGCTTAAAAAGCCAAACCTAACACAATATCTGCCAAATAATTTCTTACCTGGCAGAAGGACTGTATATCGTGAGTAAGTATTTCATTTGTGTCTATTATTTGCTATTTGTGACTCGTTTCAGGAAACTAGGTGTATGGCGGACGTCACTGCTTCACAGGAGAGGCATTTCAATGGAAACATTTTTTTTTCAATCAAAATTCGTTTTTTGGCGGAAATGCCTTCTGGAACATGTGAACTTTCATGTGCCTTAATAACAAACTTGTATTCCATCCATAAATACGAATACAATTGTTAAATTACGAGCCTAGTTGGTTTAGCCATGAAAAAAGACAGGAACCTTCCCACTAGCCATAATTGGCTGAGATAATGGATGGGCTGGACATGCCAGGAGATGAGTTTGGAATGGTCTGCCATGTAGCATGCATCTGTCTGTAACGTGAGCTGTTCATTTTTGAAAGATATAACGTTAGCCATCGAGAACTACATACGTTTTGCTACTTTTCTCAACAACATTGATGCCTTGAATTTAGCAGGCACTATCGACAGAAAAAATGATGTGTTACTTTCTGCACACTCCACCGTCATTGTGAACCAGAGTGACTTGACACGACACTGGCCAAACAAGATGTAGGTACAAACAAAATGGAGTTAAATGGTTCCAGTCTGCCGTGAAGCATTCATCTATGTATATGGGTAAGAGTTTAGCTACATGAGAAAAAATGTGCAAGTTAAAGCTAGCGAACGTTACGTGTATGATCTGTGTAGTAATATTATTCGAATCAGAACTCCATTTGCATTGCTAGTTATAGCCTAATGTTAGCTAGCTATGAGTTGGGATTATGCCGGTTCATTGTTTTCTAGCTAGCTAGCTACCTAGCTAGCTACATGTCTAAACAAAAGACTCCACTTCGCCGGATTATTACATGAGTCATGTCATGAGTCCCATCAAATTAGCCAGGTGTGTCTGGGGTTGATTATGGCCATCTACTGTATTTCATGAACATGTGTACATGTCTAGACAATAGTGACCCATTCACTTAGCTAGATGTGGCTGGGGGGTGGTTATAGCATTTCCTTCACATGACCCATCAATTTAGACAAGTGTGTCGGGCAAGCGTCATCTAATAATTATAAAATATTTATAAAATATTTTAATCTGGATACTTTCTGTTTTTGATATTGCTACTATGCAAGTAACCATTTCAGTGTACCGTTTCCACCTTCTGTATCCTGTGCATGTGACAAATAAACTTAGATTTTATTTGATATAGCATGTGTTTACCATATGGCCTCACATGTGAATCCTTAAAGAGATGGTTGGGGCTAAGGCTTAAGAGGGTGTGAGCGATGCTGAATGGGTGTAGAAGAAGAGCTCTCCAGTAGGTTTACCAAAACATTCAAGGGACATTTTCTCAAAAGTGGGGTTACAAGTTTATCAACTTTCAAAGCAGAATAACTTTCCCATTGTTCCTCAACTGCAGTGTTTGATATACCATCTCTACTTTTACCCAATGTAAAAAACACCATTTCACATTTTGCTACATAAGACCGAATCGAAGCAGTCGGTCACATTTGCTAACTTTGCCATGAAATGAGCATCAGCAGTACAGAACCATTGCTAGATGGGCTCATTAGATGGCACATTGCTCACTCTCTAGATGCACAAGTAAAGGGCCAGATGCACAATTAAAGGGGAATTACACTCAAAAATCAAAAATCTAAATGTGTTCATTTTCTTCCAGACCTAGAAAAAAGGGTATTCTGATGTGATTTTAGCATTGACATGGACTCAGAACATCCAATTTCGTTGTAATTTTGAAAGTGAAAAACAAAAATAATCTTAATCCAGGAAAAATAAAACTGAGAAAACATAATTTGGGAAAATATAAAACATAATTTGGGAAATAAATCACACATTTTATAGAGCCCCCCTTAGATTTGTTTATTAACCATTATTTTACCAGGTACAGTGAGGGAAAAAAGTATTTGATCCCCTGCTGATTTTGTACGTTTGCCCACTGACAAAGACATGATCAGTCTATAATTTTAATGGTAGGTTTATTTGAACAGTGCGAGACAGAATAACAACAAAAAAATCCAGAAAAACGCATGTCAAAAATGTTATAAATTGATTTGCATTTTAATGAGGGAAATAAGTATTTGACCCCTCTGCAAAACATGACTTAGTACTTGGTGGCAAAACCCTTGTTGGCAATCACAGAGGTCAGATGTTTATTGTAGTTGGCCACCAGGTTTGCACACATCTCAGGAGGGATTTTGTCCTACTCCTCTTTGCAGATCTTCTCCAAGTCATTAAGGTTTCGAGGCTGACGTTTGGCAACTCGAACCTTCAGCTCCCTCCACAGATTTTCTATGGGATTAAGGTCTGGAGACTGGCTAGGCCACTCCAGGACCTTAATGTGCTTCTTCTTGAGCCACTCCTTTGTTGCCTTGGCCGTGTGTTTTGGGTCATTGTCATGCTGGAATACCCATCCACGACCCATTTTCAATGCCCTGGCTGAGGGAAGGAGGTTCTCACCCAAGATTTGACGGTACATGGCCCCGTCCATCGTCCCTTTGATGCGGTGAAGTTGTCCTGTCCCCTTAGTAGAAAAACACCCCCAAAGCATAATGTTTCCACCTCCATGTTTGACGGTGGGGATGGTGTTCTTGAGGTCATAGGCAGCATTCCTCCTCCTCCAAACACGGCGAGTTGAGTTGATGCCAAAGAGCTCGATTTTGGTCTCATCTGACCACAACACTTTCACCCAGTTCTCCTCTGAATCATTCAGATGTTAATTGGCAAACTTCAGACGGGCCTGTATATGTGCTTTCTTGAGCAGGGGGACCTTGCGGGCGCTGCAGGATTTCAGTCCTTCACGGCATAGTGTGTTACCAATTGTTTTCTTGGTGACTATGGTCCCAGCTGCCTTGAGATCATTGACAAGATCCTCCCGTTTAGTTCTGGGCTGATTCCTAACTGTTCTCATTATCATTGCAACTCCACGAGGTGAGATCTTGCATGGAGCCCCAGGCCGAGGGAGATTGACAGTTATTTTGTGTTTCTTCCATTTGCGAATAATCGCATCAACGGTTGTCACCTTCTCACCAAGCTGCTTGGCGATGGTCTTGTAGCCCATTCCAGACTTGTGTAGGTCTACAATCCTGTCCCTGACATCCTTGGAGAGCTCTTTGGTCTTGGCCATGGTGGAGAGTTTGGAATCTGATTGATTGATTGCTTCTGTGGACAGGTGTCTTTTATACAGGTAACAAGCTGAGATTAGGAGCACTCCATTTAAGAGTGTGCTCCTAATCTCAGCTCGTTACCTGTATAAAAGACACCTGGGAGCCAGAAATCTTTCTGATTGAGAGGGGGTCAAATACTTATTTCCCTCATTAAAATGCAAATACATTTATAACATTTTTGACATGCGTTTTTCTGGATTTTGTTGTTGTTATTCTGTCTCTCATTGTTCAAATAAACCTACCATTAAAATTATAGACTGATCATGTCTTTGTCAGTGGGCAAACGTACAAAATCAGCAGGGGATCAAATACTTTTTTCCCTCACTGTATATTGACAGAAAACATACTGCACTACTTTCTCTTGTACACTAAGGACCTGGGGAAGAGTTGCAGGGGAGAGGAGAAGAGAAGAATGTGCCTATTTTAAAGATAGAAAATAATTAGTAGCTCGCGACATTGTTTCATTTTTTAAAGTAGCTCTCATGTCAGAAAAGGTTGGAATCCCCTGACTTAGCATGTTAGCTAAACCTTCCCCTAACCTCTAACCTAACTCCTAACCCTAACCTTAACCCTAACCTTAACCCCAACCTTAACCCCTAACCCTAACCCCTAGCCTTAGCCACCTAGCTAACATTATCATTCATAATTCGTAACATATCATATGTTTGGCAAATTCGTAACATATTGTACGAATTGCAATTCATCAAATATTATACAAATTGTAATTCGTAACATATCATACGAAATAGATGATGGACAGCTACAAATTAACACATACCATACGAAATGTAACATATCATACTAATTGGGATGTCCCAGATTTACTTTTACTATGTTACGTCTAGGGCTGTTACGGTTACTGTATTCTACCCTTGAGTCCAGGTTGTCATACTGACAGATTGGTTGTCTGACTCCAGCGAACAGCCACTTGTACTGTAAGGCTGACTCCAGCGAACAGCCACTTGTACTGTAAGGCTGACTCAAGTGAACAGCTACTTGTACTGTAAACTAACTCAAGTGAACAGCCACTTGTACTGTAAACTGACTCCAGGGAACAGCCACTTGTACTGTAAACTGACTCCAGGGAACAGCCACTTGTACTGGAAGTGAAATGGACACATGACTCACACTTTGGTTGAACATGTCAGTTTCATGTCGCAGCGTTGTGTACTGGCATAAATTCTGTCGTATCATCTCCACCCTCTCAACCTCAAGTCTCTCCAGCTCCTGAAGAACAGAGGAAAAATAAATAGACAAGGAATCAACCTCACTGTCAAAACAAAGATAACAATGAACATGATCAGCTTTTATTGTTTGTTGTCAACAATGACACTATGAAGAGTTAGTTCAATTGTATTACCAGGCTTGTGGTGACCATCTCCTCAAACCACTTGGACTGGGCCCGGTTGTACAGGTCCACATTGTGCATGAGGTCATCGCCTGTAGAGAACAGATACAGAGTGGTCATTCAACACAGTGTGTTTGACAAGGAGGTAATACTAGACCTCAACTCAACATTAAGTTGCTGGTAGACATTTGCAGTTAAACTGATGTAGTTAAAGATGAAGTACTACGGCCTTAAAGTATTTACTACATTAAATGTATGCCCTAAATTAACGTATGTATGAGGAAAGGCGTGCATGTACTCAGTCCCTATGTCTCCAGCAGAGGGCACTCAGTAACCATGCCTGTTGCGGTGTGAGACTATTGATGCAACATAATACAGAGGCTAACCTCCGATGCTAATTCTATAAAAGCTTGGTTCAATAGGGTTGAAGAAAAGCGCAAAGCAAATGTGACCTAGTATGGAAACGTTCTTCTACATTTCAGATCAATCTATTAGACATGCATTACAAAGGCCTACTGTAGAAAGGGTGTAAGAAACAACCTAAAACAAAACTACGGAGGAAGTTATTTTACAATCCAGCCTCTCCAGTAATTGCACATCTCAATCTATATGGAAATGAGGTCAGGGATTTTAATGACATTTGCCTCTGGAAAAAGTGATAGACACAAGGCAGACGTCATCTAAAGTGTGCCTGACGTGAGCTATTGATTAGAGCTGTGAACTGAGACTAATTCTCTGAGTGGGAGAGAGAATGAACAAGATGCTGGCTTTTATTAATTTACTTTTTCATGTTGTCTTTTTCCTCTAAAGTGTGTGCATAGATATGTATGAAAAAGCAATTACGACCTTGGCACCAGAACTATTTGTACCATCATACTATCTAGAATACAAAGAAATGGGAGCCCCAGGCGTTGTACTGCATGGCTGATCATAACCTCATGAATTAAGCATATTCACTATGAACATGCCAACTATGATTCCACATTCAACTATAAATTCAAAGCAAGATGTGTTTGTCTCCTAAGCACATGATAATGCAATGTTTTTTTTTGTCAGCCTCCTGTCTGAGCTCTCAAACCCCATCCATGTCTGACTGAACGCCCCCACATTCCCTATCTGACTGCAGCACAGCCCCACCTCAACCCTTTTGCCTCCTGCTTGGGAAAACACTGTCTTCTTAGGCAACACAGTCTGGGAATCTCCCCCCAAGTCTGAACCCTGAGCGTGTGAAACATATCTGCACTGGTCGCACCCCTGTCTCTGTTCCATTTACACTACAGGCCCGGCCATGTGGTCCATGTTGCCAGATCTGACTGTTTGGGATGCCTGGCTGGTCCGGACGGGACAAGTCCTCTATTGATACCCTTGTTCACTGCGACCAAAAGATTAGCCCTGGGGATTGTGGGTAATGGTCCTCTCCCAGCGGGCTTATTATCCCACCGCAAAAATAGATCATTAAACTTGTTTCCATGTTGAAATACTACTGGCTCTCTTTTGCAATGGTTTCTGGTGTTGTGCCGGTGGGTGCTTCCCTTAACAGAGTTCTCACCCTGTCGGCTACGCCTCTTGCTGCTGATGAAAACACCACCACAACTTTACACAATGGCAGCACAACATCACAAGGGTAGGCAATTTGCGTGTAACGCAAGAGTGGCCTCAAAAGCGGCTTACGCAACATAAAAGCGGCTGCTCAGCAATACAGGGCTGATTTATCAAGAAACACAGCTGTGGGTGAATTGAACGGCTCAGATTTGAAAGGAGAGAGGCGATTTGTTGCCTTTAAAAGTACACTGTGGTAAGTTAATAAAAAGCACACCTGAGAATGCAGCATGCTTAGGGTGCATGTTCTCTCCTCTCTGGGGGCACAATCTGCACAACTATGTTGGTGTTTCATGGAACTGTGAAATGTGGCTGCTCTACATATGATGTGTTGTGTGTTTAACCCCTGACCCGGGTTTCTCTGACCTGCTTGTGTGGATTTCCGCCGGGCCTTCTTGATGTCCTCCTCGTGTTTGTTCATGTGCTTGATGTCCAGTTGCTGGGTCTTCACCTCCAGATCTTTCTGTCGGTCTGCCAGGGCTCTACGGGCCTACAGCAACACAAGCAGCAGTGTGAATACAGAAACAATATGAATCATTTCATCCTCAGATCTACTGAACCTACAGCTATTACCACAGTCATTACAGCCCTTTCATGTTGGCTACCTATTTCCCCACTCAAATCCCGGCCTCATCCCTTAATCTATTCTTATTTCACGTCACAGGATCTTTCTTCATCTCGTCTGTTGAGGCTACTCTCCATGGTCCTCTGTAGCTCAATTGGTAGAGCATGGCGCTTGTAACGTATGCACACATGACTGTAAGTCGCTTTGGATAAAAGCGTCTGCTAAATGGCATATTATATTATTATATTATGTAACAGTATTGGAAATGTAAACATAGCACTTGGCAGGCACGAACCGTAAACCCACAAAATCTCCTGTGTTAAATGGATGCCAACAAAAATAAAACGAAGGGGACATTATGATTATATGAAGCCAATCGATTGATTTGTCTAATCTATATGATTACCATGGGGAGAAAGATAGGCAACAAAAAGCAACAGGTTTTTTCAGAGCAAAAATGGTTAACCTTATAATACGTTGAATGGTTTCAATAGTCCAACAGAATAATGCTGTGGTGTAGTCAGATCATCCCTAAACCACTTCTTCTGACATTTATTTTTGGATCATTTAAAACTTATCTGGGAAAACCTGAATTGTAGGACAAGGGTTATAGGATGCTATGGTTTAGAGTGGTCAATACCTTCTCCACGCCTGCATAGCGGCTGGCCAGCTGCTTCCTGAGGTCTATGATGTGGTGATCGTACTTCTTCAACTCCTTCTTGAAGTTGTCTCTGAACGTCAGCAGGGGCTTCTCCACCTCACACTGGAGCTGAAGAGGTACAGTTATTACAGTTGTAATTGATATGTAATCATGTGTAACTACAATGTAACTACATTGTACCTGCCTATGTAACTACTATATAAATACACCGATTTAGAGTCCTGGTAGGCCTATACAGGATATATGTGACCTAGCTGCATAAAGCATGGATAAACATAGTCATGAAAAGTGCACTTAGGCCACTATACGTTCAAGAGGATTTCTCACTTTTCCCCTTGACCACACGTTACTTAACCTCATCCCATCAGCTGTGGTGTCTCCGAGCTCAGAGGAGAGGGGATCATGGCATGCTGCATTTCCACGGAATGGGGCTCATCAGAAGACACCACTAATTAGTCAGACAATGGAGGCTATGTAAAGCTTCAAGGCTACCTCTGCTTTATTTTAAGCTTTCTTCAGACCCAGTAGAGTTTTTGCTTCACTGGTAATTGCTGCTGTAAGCCCCACACTTTTTTATATTTTTTGCCCATGTCAGACCAGAGTGAGGTAAACAAACACCCCAGGACGTGGTCAGAGAGACCTTGGATTGACCAAAGGAACACATAAATAAACTGACTGCCAACTAAGCTTTCTCTAAGGGCTCCATAGCTCATAGAAAATACATCTTATAATGTTGATTGAAGGTATGAGTGAAGCATGGATGTTGTCCACTTCCATGAGTTCACATGGAGATTTTTGAATTTTCTCTGTCTGTTACAGTACATGCAATCTATAACATGCGATCCACAGTATCTTTTAGCGAGACAGCAGGCTACCTTGTTGGAGAACTTGAGGTGGACTTCAGCCTCATCATGACAACTCCTCTTCAGCTGGGCCCAAGCCTCCCCAAGGGTTCTGGAATGGGATCAAACAAGAGACATCAACCAAACTGGACAGAATGGATGGGAAAACACCCAAGCAGCAACCAGGTTCATGGTGAAGAATATAGAAAGAATCGAAAGCTATTCTATTGACTCACTCACCCCTCCTCCTGAGCAGCCAAGGGGCTCTGGGAGAGCTTGGAGAGGTTCTTAGAGTATTCCTCTTCAATCTTTATCCTGCAACAGACAAACACAGCCATGTGTTTGGGACTCGAGGGAAGACCAAAAGTTTTTGAATAGAGGAGATTTTTTTTTTTAAAGCTAACAGAGTTTCAAAGGAGCATTGGGGCATGGAGACACTGTCCTCCATTACATCACTGACACCCAAAGACATACAGCACTGTGGCCTCTGTGATATTCAAAGGCAGAAGCCTATTCTATGCTGAGAGAAAATATCAAACAATATCCTGTAACAACAGCCTGGATGTGAGTTAATGCACTTTCCTGTGGAAAGGCCAGAGATTGGAATGAGGTGAGGCCATTTACTCATGATCACCCTGAGGGCGACTCAGAAAGGCCAGCCATATTTCTGTGACATTCAAATATCCTACGAATAACCATTAACCATACACATCTGAGTAAACCTGTCCTCTACGGAAGGTCACGAAGGCCATTCCAAAGACATGGATATGGCCAGAATCTGACATCACAATTTACGGTCAGCTGAAGGTCAGCTGGCACACTGAACCAATGAAGAAAGGTCAGCCCTGAATTAGGATTTGGGGGAAAGGGGCCTTTAAATGAATTGTGTGACTGCGGTCAGGGGATAAAGTGGAAGTTCACTTAATTCTCAAGTCTATTGAGTCAATGGAGACTTTTGTTGTGGGCGCAAAGTGGGGCCTCTTGCTATGCTGAAGCCTATTGAAAGCGTATGTTTAGGATGTCAACTGTATGTACATCTACAACTTAACGTTATAAACCTAGTACGGTACAACACATTTATCTGAATTCAAATGTTCATAGGGATGATATACCTGGGCGGCAGATAGCCTGGCGGTTAAGAGCGTTGGGCCAGTCGCCGAGCCGACTAGGTGAAAAGTCGGTCGATGTGACCTTGAGCAAGGCACTTAACCCTAATTGCTCCTGTAAGTCGCTCTGGATAAGAGCATCTGCTAAATGAATACAATGTAAATATATGAATAGATACTATATAGTGGAGCCAGGTTGTAAAGGACAAAATAACACATGCACTACAATAACAACATGATAATGACATGATAATACCCTGATAAGACATGAACAACAGTCCAAATAAGATTACCATCAAAAAAGATAAGACAATGAGAATCAATAACATTTCCCAACCCACAAAATACATAGATACAAAATCAAATCTATGTTGTGTTACCTCTCCCGGACGAACTCAGCCATCTCTTTCTGCATCTGTTTGCCCTTCAGCTGTTTCTGCAGCAGCACCTCAAAGCCGCCCACAGAGGGGGTCCCCTGGGGGTCCTTCTTGTCAGTCTGAGGGAGAGGATGGAGCATCACTCACACACACAGACCAATACAGCCACAGACTTCATTTCATGGAGAAAATGACATTGTTTACATTGAGTGTATGTGAGTGGTGAGGGGTGGTGGGGAGTCAGAGTGTCCCGTGCAGAGGTCCTGTGTAGCTCAGTTGGTAGAGCATGATGCAGTTGGTAGAGTATGGCGCTTGCAACGCTAAGGTTGTGGGTTCGATTCCTACGGGGGATCAGCACCGGAAAATGTATGCACTCACTAATGTAAGTCACTCTGGATAAGAGCTTCTGCTAAATGACTAAAAATGTGTGTGTATGAGTCAGAGAACTACACATATGTGCCAAGGAGTGGGTGTGAGCGTCATTTGGGTGTGTGTGTCTAAGGCTTGAACAAGGAGCAGCACATCCCACTATGTGTAACAGGATGTGGATGCGACAGGGAGTGATGTGCTGGTACCACGTGAACCAGAGGTGACATATTGATTTCACACAATGAGCTTGAGCTGTGGCTGAGTGGAGCACATTATGCCACAGGAAATACAGACAGCCACAGAGAACATGACTCAGTGGAGCAAGAACAACCATCCAAATCACAGTTTAGTGAAAAGAGGCTTCTGTTACAATCATGTTTGTAGACACATGAATCGGCGTTAATATGACAGACAAAATCTACCCTATTGGATTCAAAGTCATATGTAACAGCGTTGAGATTCCTATAAACATAGGCAGTAGGGATCTTCCTCTATGAGCTGGATAGTGGTTTAGAGATGTCAGGCTCTATCTTACCCAGAAGTAGTCACAGTAGCTCCACTCATTGGGCTTCAGAAGCTGCTGCTCTGGCTGATCTGGTGTCACACTGAGCAGTGGAAAGGTGACGCAGTTGATCTGAATGCAAAAAATAGTGAGACGAATTCAAGAGAGTGAGAGACAAGTGAGAGAGGTTTCTTTGAGACATCAGAGGGAGAGGAAGAAAGAAAGGAAGAGGAGGAGGGTAAGAGATTAATTAGCTTCAACTCTCAGGAATTAATGTGTTGGAAACGCGATGGTTAGAACAGACATCAAAGGTGGAATTTATGGGAGTTGTGTATAGAAGCTTCTCATTTGGAAACAGGACATGGAGGCTCGGTTTGTGTCTGTGTCATGAGGACGGGAGTAAAGGTCAGGAATTAGTAAATACTCTCAGGGGGTGTTGGTCATCAAGATGGTGAGACAGAGAACCCTCGGAGGTGGAGTGGGAGAGAGGGAGGGAGGGGAGAAATGGAGGGGGAGAGATGGAGGGGAGAGGGACAGAGAAGGAGGGAGAGATGGAGGGGAGAGGGACAGAGAAGGAGGGAGAGAAAAGAGAGGGGGTCCTTACGATCCTTTCACTTATTTGTGATAAACTAAAACAACACCATAACAGAGAGAAATCAAATCACATTATATTTGTCACATGCGCCGAATACAACAGGTGTAGACCTTACCGTGAAATGCTTACTTACAAGCCCTTAACCAACAATGCAGTTTTAAGAAAAATAGTTACGAAAATATTGACTAAATAAACTGAAGTTAAAAAAAGAAAGAAAGAAAAAGACCTACAATCAGTGATACAACCAACAACAACCCAAACCAGTGTAGAGCAGAGTCACAACTAAACACACCCAGCACTCAGACTGAATACACACAGCGTCTTCAATTACCCTTAGAGGACAGCAATTATGTAATGTTCACCATCTGTAACCTCTCCCTGCTGGCACAACAACATGCCCTCTATCTATGCCATACTGCCAATGCTGTCCCAGCAGACGACATGGACATCCAGACATGCTGAATCTCAGATGCACAAATATGTATTACATGTTCACTGCTTGGCTAAACCACAGCATGACAAGGAAAAAATACACTGTGCAATAGTTTCAAAAGATACTAAGACTTCTACTCGCTGATTACCATATTTGCTTAATTAAATATGACATTGTTTGAAGCATTGTGTTGCAAATCATTGAGCCTATTGGGAGTTCAAACGATTTAGAATTAGGGAGAGATTTGGAGAACTGGCTGAGAAGAAATTGTCAAACTGAAGGAAGCAAGCCATAAAACCTATTCTTAATCTGTAATAAATACAAACATGAGCTCCATTCTTTCCTGAAGGCAACCAGCCGTCTGCAGTGTAAGACATTTACAGCTCCTTCTTGAAAGCAGTTCTATCAATGACTTGAGATACATGATCTTCTCCCCTTGGACATCTATTATGTATGCACAACTATTATGTATGCACAAACACCCACGTACGGACAGGCAAGAGAAAGGAGATGCATCATTCAAAGACACACACACACGAACACACACATCACATACTGTACACGAACACACACATCACATACTGTACACGAACACACACATCACATACTGTACACGAACACACACATCACATACTGTACACGAACACACACATCCCATACTGTACACGAACACACACATCACATACTGTACACGAACACACACATCCCATACTGTACACGAACACACACATCACATACTGTACACAAACACACACATCACATACTGTACACGAACACACACATCACATACTGTACACGAACACACACATCACATACTGTACAGGCACACACACGAACACACACACACACAAACACACACACACACACACACACACACCTAAAAGTCTGCATATATGTATGCTTCCACACACCACATAAGATACAGTAGTAGAAACACACACATAGAAGTGTCGTAGACTCCTTCTAATGTAACGCATGGCACGCAATGCTACGCTACACAACGCTACGCAACGTGATATACAGTGGGGAAAAAAATTATTTAGTCAGCCACCAATTGTGCAAGTTCTCCCACTTAAAAAGATGAGAGAGGCCTGTAATTTTCATCATAGGTACACGTCAACTATGACAGACAAATTAAGAATTTTTTTCTCCAGAAAATCACATTGTAGGATTTGTTATGAATTTATTTGCAAATTATGGTGGAAAATAAGTATTTGGTCACCTACAAACAAGCAAGATTTCTGGCTCTCACAGACCTGTAACTTCTTCTTTAAGAGGCTCCTCTGTCCTCCACTCGTTACATGAATTAATGGCACCTGTTTGAACTTGTTATCAGTATAAAAGACACCTGTCCACAACCTCAAACAGTCACACTCCAAACTCCACTATGGCCAAGACCAAAGAGCTGTCAAAGGACACCAGAAACAAAATTGTAGACCTGCACCAGGCTGGGAAGACTGAATCTGCAATAGGTAAGCAGCTTGGTTTGAAGAAATCAACTGTGGGAGCAATTATTAGGAAATGGAAGACATACAAGACCACTGATAATCTCCCTCGATCTGGGGCTCCACGCAAGACCTCACCCCGTGGGGTCAAAATGATCACAAGAACGGTGAGCAAAAATCCCAGAACCACACGGGGGGACCTAGTGAATGACCTGCAGAGAGCTGGGACCAAAGTAACAAAGCCTACCATCAGTAACACACTACGCCGCCAGGGACTCAAATCCTTCAGTGCGAGACGTGTCCCCCTGCTTAAGCCAGTACATGTCCAGGCCCGTCTGAAGTTTGCTAGAGTGCATTTGGATGATCCAGAAGAGGATTGGGAGAATGTCATATGGTCAGATGAAACCAAAATATAACTTTTTGGTAAAAACTCAACTCGTCGTGTTTGGCGGACAAAGAATGCTGAGTTGCATCCAAAGAACACCATACCTACTGTGAAGCATGGGGGTGGAAACATCATGCTTTGGGGCTGTTTTTCTGCAAAGGGACCAGGACGACTGATCCATGTAAAGGAAAGAATGAATGGGGCCATGTATCGTGAGATTTTGAGTGAAAACCTCCTTCCATCAGCAAGGGCATTGAATATGAAATGTGGCTGGGTCTTTCAGCATGACAATGATCCCAAACACACCGCCCGGGCAACGAAGGAGTGGCTTCGTAAGAAGCATTTCAAGGTCCTGGAGTGGCCTAGCCAGTCTACAGATCTCAACCCCATAGAAAATCTTTGGAGGGAGTTGAAAGTCCGTGTTGCCCAGCGACAGCCCCAAAACATCACTGCTCTAGAGGAGATCTGCATGGAGGAATGGGCCAAAATACCAGCAACAGTATGTGAAAACCTTGTGAAGACTTACAGAAAACGTTTGACCTGTGTCATTGCCAACAAAGGGTATATAACAAAGTATTGAGGGACTTTTGTTATTGACCAAATACTTATTTTCCACCAAAATTTGCTAATAAATTCATTAAAAATCCTACAATGTGGTTTTCTGGATTTGTTTTTCTCATTTTGTCTGTCATAGTTGACGTGTACCTATGATGAAAATTACAGGCCTCTCTCATCTTTTTAAGTGGGAGAACTTGCACAATTGGTGGCTGACTAAATACTTTTTTCCCCCACTGTACATACTTGGTGGAGCCCAGTCACTTTGTTCATTTTCTGCCTGAGAGATCATACTGATTGTTATGGGCACCAGATTTTCCATAACACTGACTATCTATCACTGCTGTTGTTTATCTCCTGCTCACATCCTCCAGAAAATGAGACCATTTATCTGCAGCATGGCTGTCTCAATAGCTCACTACTCTTTTATGGGCTCTTAGTGAGTTGCTACGCTGTTAGGACTCAGAGATTAATATTCATTTCCTCTATGAAAATCAGGGAGAATTTTTATGCACTGTTAGCACTCTATGTGGTTTATAGTAGTTTATGTTTTTGGACAGATTTTTAGTTGGTCAGCAAATTGAAGGTGTTATGGTTCAGCCTGACAGGGTTATGGAGATTCTAAGGGAGCCAGGCAGGGTCCTTGCTTATGAATGACTCACATGGTGTATGGACCTTCCTGTAGTTTAGAACAGACTAATTACACTGTATCCTAGCAGCAGACAGTGTTGACAAGTGCCAGTTTGCCTAATCAACCAAACATAGGGCGGCGCACAATTGGCACAGCATCGTCCGGGTTTGGCCGGTGTAGGCCGTCATTGTAAATACGAATTTGTTCTTAACTGACTTGCCTAGTTAAATAAAGGTAAAATAAAAAACAAAAATAAAAAACAGAGGGACAGTCTGTCCTCTACCTGCATTCATTATACAGTCATGTCTACCCTAAATGCTGAGGCAAATTTAGAAAGGTTAATTTATTGCCTGGACATTTAACAATTGTGAGCTAGACCTCACACATTGGAATGGTTTATCTCTGCTGAATAGACACAAATATCACTGACAGCATGGAAAATAACCCATGCTTAAAGACATAAGACACTGTCAAGTCAACACATAAATCTCTATCCACCTTAGGTAACACTATCAGAAAATAACCCTTCCCCCAGCACGTACGCACACACACCACACACACACCACACACACACACACACACACACACACACACACACACACACACACACACACACACACACACACACACACACACACACACACACACACACACACACACACACACACACACACACACACACACACACCAGCAAGCATGCTACAAACCTAAAAACACTTCATTATAGGCAGAGTATTGACTGTCTCAACCATTACTGAGACTGTAGGGTGCTCAGCCACTGTTGCTAAGCGACAAATTACTTTTGCTGTAAAGGCGCAATCCCCCATAACAAAAGACTCCAAGACATCCTCCACTATTCTCAGTATGCTGTGGCTTCCTCCAACTCTGTGTTCACTCATTCATTTAATGAGTGAATATTGTGTGACCGATTTCCTAAAATATTTTTTAAATAATAATAATCAAAATAACCCATCTGAATCTTCCAAACGACAGCAGGTGACACTCTAACCAGCTGTTATTCTTTCTTCTCAGCACAGAGCATAACAACAAGTCACACAGCACTTGAGTGAGTATGTTTAATGAGGTGGAAAACATGGACGGCTATTCAGATGCTTTCAGCCCTGTGCATGTTCATTCCATCACACTCAGGTCCAGCCTCATAATATGGAGGAGACAAGGTAACAACAAGGTTACAGCTCTGCTGGTCTCAAATCAGTGGATGCTGGTGGTACTTTAAATAGGAGGATAGTCTCATTAAAATGGATTGAAACACATTAAACACACCATTCCATTCACTCCATTCCAGCCATTACTATGAGCCATCCTCCCTTCAGCAGCCTCCACTGTTTCTGATGGAGGAGCCATGATCCATCCCAAATGGGATTTGAGATATGCTCCAGTGGTGGACGTTAAAGTCGTTCATCTGTCCATGACAACTGAAAGACAGGTCACGTGATGCAACATGCATCATGGCACAACAGAAAAACACCCTCCTGGACTGACATCATGATGAGCACCATACACAGCATCAACGACTACAACCTCCCATTATTCCATCATTACACGACACCACTTCTTCTACGCAATGAATGAGTCAATGAACAAAGCCATGAATATCACTTATCACAGACCAATTACCCATTCATACGATTTCTCTTTACACCGCAAAGTACAAAACTGCAAAAATAATGGAATGAATGCAGCCTAATCTAGTGGTCTCCTTTTCTGAGATCTTCAGTGCTTGATCCATTCCTATTTCTACAGAAAGCAGCATGGAGATATGACATCATGGTTAAATGTTGGGGATGTGTACAGACTAGTAAAGCACAGTAACCATCATGGCTTATGTAGGATTGGATAGTACACTGACTCCTTTGTGCACAAGAGCACCCCAATCCTTTGTCAACAATGCCATCAATCAAGCCCTATCAAAACAAAGCTCACCTGTAAAAAAAAAAATATATATATAAGAACAAAACAAACAAAAAACTATTTTTCCACAATATCAATTCAGTTCTTTTTCTGAATGGCTCCAGTGTTTCCTATGGCAGCGTTTTCCATTTCAGCACCATTAATCATTGTGCTATTGCTTTTGTAACCATGGAAACTGGCCTTGCTGCATCTCTCGGTGCAGGTCTGTGGGGCTTCACAATAGGCAGACTGACAGCTCCCGTGGCTGGAGCAGGTCAGTGAGCCCACCGAGCAGAACCAACGCTGGGAACACACAGAACTGCCTCTGTCTGTTAGCCCTCAGCCCAGCACTCACCATCTCCTCCACACATTCATCATTATAGACCCATAGGTTACATAACCACCAGGTCCAGTGTCAGAACAACTTAGACTCTCTGAGGGATATTTTACATAGATCTGGTTACATGTGGTCCACTCAAAACCCTCATTTGCTAGAAATTAGTTTGATACATTTCTGAGTATAATGAGTTTAATAAATGCTTGTTATGGATACGTGGGAGTAGTGAGTTATAATTAGGAATTCAAGCTGCTTGTGTGATGTAAATGTTTGCATTAGCTGTTGTTGATGGAGAGGAGAACGGAATTAGAATCATGGCTGCAATGTGGAAGTGTTGGCTTCCATATAAACGTTGTGGTTTGGTGAATGCAGTCCTGGGTGAACTGCATTGGCCTGCAGCTAGATGTGTGGACCATTGGGGGTTGGGAGGGATACAGCGTTACACACATATAATACATTTCTACGGCTTCTAGAGAAGAAGACTCAGAGGACTAGTCAGATTCTGGGTCTGTCAGAGATAAATATACTCTAAATATACCCAGAGATGTCAACTGTCAGCTACAAAGGTCGTCGGCTTTTCAAGAAAATCAAAACCCATACATCATACATCATACAAAATAACTTTGCTGCATGGGAGACCTATTGTTACTCAAAGTCTGCGCCAGCTTCTGTGAACTGAGAAAAATCTGAAACTCTTCATTGCTTATGCAAGCCTCAGTCCCAAACCCACAAGACTGATCTAAATCAATAGAATGGAGTAGACACAGTACCGTCCATGAGAAACAGATTAGCTGTTGACCTGTGGAAACCCCACTGATTAAGACTAATGTTCTATCCAATAGGCTGTTTGGTGTGGTGGCAGTGTTCCTGCACTGTGGCTTCCCCCATTACTCCACAGAGATCTGCAGCCAAACACAGAGACTACACTGCTACACGGACACACTGTAGCATACTGGGTAGATGCAAAACATTTTAACGTTGACAGATGGTTGAATGAAATACACACACATCTAGCCTATTGTCAGGTAAAAACACTGTTATCTTCTTCCTTCTGTTCAATTATCTCAAAAGGGAATCATCCTAGCTAAAAATAAACATTCTGTCACATCTGCTGTTTCTACCTGGTGTAATGACTGACTTGTGCTCAGGATCTGTATCTTAAACACAGTCTGAGGCTGCTGCTGCTCTGAGAGAGAAAATAAACAACAGAGATAGACAGAGAGAGAGAGAGAGAGAGAGAGAGAGAGAGAGAGAGAGAGAGAGAGAGAGAGAGAGAGAGAGAGAGAGAGAGAGGGAGAGAGAGAGAGTGTAAGGAAGACAGAGATAGAGAGAAAAGGAGAGATGGAGGGAGATCGAGAGAGAAACAGAGAGAGATAGAGAGTGAGAACAACAGAGAGAGAAAGAGAGAGTGAGGGAGACACAGAGAGAGAAAGGTAGTGAGATGGAGAGGTTCTGGGTTTGGAGCTCCAGGGTACTCACTGTTATCTTGGTCTCCTTGATCACCTTGTTCTGCCTCTTGGCTGGGGAGTTGTTCCCCGGGTTCTGTTGGGAGAGACAGGAGGCATCGTCAACGTCAAAGCTCTCCTCGTTGTCAAAGCTGGCCGCCTCCATCATCACACAACACCTCTTCTCCTCCTGCTCCTCTCCCTGCTCCTGCAACTGAGGCTGCCTCTCACTGCCTGCCTGCTGCCTGCCTGATGTGGTGAGTCGAGTGGAGACGCGTCACGGGGGGGGGGGGGGGGGGGGGGGTTGGGGGGTTAGTAGGGGGCTGGGGAGATGGGAGGGGGGAGGTGTGGAGGGGAGGGGGTGGAGGCGGTTGGTCACGGTCCTAGGAGCGTGACGAAGCTAGCCTCCGGTTAAGCTGCTGTCACCCGAGTCTGGAGGTTGACGGCGGGGGGAGAAGGATGCAGCCAGGAGCCTTGTGTCTCCCTACTGTCCATACTGAAAACCACTGAGACAACACGTGGATGGAGCAAGCAGAAGAGAGAGAGAGAGAGA
This sequence comes from Coregonus lavaretus, assembly GCF_964263955.1. Classification (NCBI taxonomy): domain Eukaryota; kingdom Metazoa; phylum Chordata; class Actinopteri; order Salmoniformes; family Salmonidae; genus Coregonus; species Coregonus lavaretus. The sequence continues at coordinate 23,746,488 of NC_140015.1, read as the reverse complement.
GAGAGCGAGAGCGAGAGAGAGAGAGAGAGAGAGAGAGAGAGAGAGAGAGAGAGAGAGAGAGAGAGAGAGAGAGAGAGAGAGAGAGAGAGTGCTTTAGCAATGTAAACATGTTTCCCATGCCAATAAAGCCCCTTTGAATTCAGTTGAGCGATGGAAGACTGAAGGAGAGGGGGGGGATTTATTTACACATCCCATCACCAGGCCTCCCTCTGAGAAAGAGACAGAGAGAGAGAGAGAGAGAGCGAGAGAGAGAGAGAGAGAGTTTTAAATGTGGGAGGAGAGGATAAGGAGAGAGGAGAGGGGGCAGGGTCTGAGGGAAATGGCTGAGTGATGATCACTAGAAGGCTAATTATGATTAAGAGGCAAGTTGGAGGAAAAGAGGAGGAGGGGGAATAGGAGAAAAAGGGAGAAAAACACAACCAATGAACAGCCTCTCTGGCCCCACGTGTGTTTATGAGCTTTAGTGTGTGTGTGTGTGAGACTATGTGGTTTAGGGAGATGTGTATGTGCATACAATACTGTCTGATAGTGTGGGTGTTGTCATGAGCCTCTCACTCCACCGGGTTACCACCTTAATTTTCTTCCACTCTGCTCACCACTCTCTCTACTCAGCCTAACTAGCTCCACCTGTCCCTGCTCTGCTCTGCTCTAATTACTCTGCCAGCTGCGCTGCATTACCCACTACCTCTCCCAGTATTTAAGGCCCTGTCTTTCAGCTCTCCGGTGTCAGATCGTCTGCAAAGCTCACACCCGGAACCTGTTTGCTCGCGCTTCTGGCTTACCCTGGTTTTGTGACCCCGGACCTGCCTGATTTTTGGATACTCTTCTGCCCCAGGAGATCCAGACCTGCTTCTGCCATAACGACTCCTGACTACTCTTCAATCCCGGTAACTCTGACCAGCCTTCTGCCTTGCTACTACGTATTTTGGATTTCCCTTGAACTGTACTGCTGCCTTGTTTCATTCCGCCCTGTTGTGTCTGTGTCTCCCCCCCCCCAGGACTTCTGGACCACCCACCACCGGCTTCATAGGACGCATCGCTGCCACTGGGGGGGGCACAGACCCAGCACATTGGACGGGATCCCTGTTACCCCTGGAGCCTTCATTCACTCCCTACTTCCCTTTTCCCTTAAGTTTTAATAAACTTTCTGGTGTGACGCAATTGTGGTCCTCTGGTCGTCTGTCTGAACCGTGACAGTACGATCTGACCATTATGGACTCAGCGCACACTTTCCCTGACATGGAAACCGATGAGCATGAGCAGCAGTTCCAGCAGCAGCAACAACAACTCGCCATGATCATTCAACTCCTCACCAACCTTACCCCAGCCAGTCTGCCCACCAGCCCTGCCCCCGAGTTACCTGCCCCGGTCATTGCAGCCGCTGCTCCGGAACCCAAGATTGGAAACCCCGAGCGGTTCAACGGCGATTCAACCCAGGTCCGGCCATTCCTGACTAGCTGCCGACTTCAGTTCTCCTTGCAGCCAAGGACCTTCGCCACGGAGGGGGCTAAAGTTGGGTATGCCATCACTCACCTGACGGGCCGAGCTCGACTCTGGGGAACAGCAGAGTTCGAACATCAAACCCCCGCATGTGCAACCTTCGACCTGTTTGCTGAGGAGATGCTGAAGGTGTTTGACCTGGATTCACCAACCGCAGAGGCGTCTCGTGAACTGTTCAGTATTCGACAAGGCAGACGTACAGTCGCAGACCATTCCATCGACTTCCGAACCCTGGCTAGACGAAGTTCTTGGAACACACCATCGTTGGTGGACGCGTTCTTCCATAGTTTGGCTGACTATATCAAGGACGAGTTGGTCTCCCATGAACTGCCTTCCACTCTTGATGAAGCCATCGCACTGACTGTCAGGATCGACAGAAGGATACAGACCCGTCGTCGTGAGAGGGGGCGCCAAGGTCCACCTACTACCGGCATTCGGAGAGATCCGACTGGGCTCCTGTCATCTACTGCCACTCACCCAGGTCAGCTTGATCAGTCTGAGCCTATGGAGATTGGGCGAGCCTCTCTCACTCCTGCAGAGCGCCAGCGCCGCTTCACCTCAAACCTCTGCCTCTATTGTGGAGGTGATGGACATCGTGTGGTAACCTGCCCTTTAAAGGGCCGAAGCTCACCGGGCATAGGGGGAGTCCGGTTGAGTTCAATGACCATCCAGTCCTCCGACCGCAAACCCCTGCTGCAAGTTCACCTCCGCCTCTCTGACTCAACTCACACCCTGGCTGCTCTGGTGGATTCTGGCGCCGAAGCCAACATAATGGACATCAAGCTGGCACGCCAACTGGGACTGGAGAACCTCCGTTTGACACCTCCTATCCCTGCCCGGGCACTGGACGGACACTTACTCGGATCGGTCACTCATGTCACGGCCCCGGTCTCGATGGGTCTGTCCGGAAACCATCAAGAAACTATCCAGTTTCACCTGCTCCCCTCTCCAGGCCAACCCCTCATCCTGGGTTACCCATGGCTCCGCCGGCACAACCCTCAGCTCGACTGGGTGACCGGGGTGATCAGGGAGTGGGGAGAGGACTGCCACCGAACCTGCCTGCTTGCTGCCGCACTACCCCCTCGGCCAGTACCTACTAACTCCGCTCCTGACCTCTCCAATGTCCCAGAATGCTACCATGGTCTCAGAGAGGTGTTTAACAAAGCAAGAGCCACATCTCTGCCCCCTCACCGACCGTACGACTGTGCCATCGACCTCCTCCCTGGAACAGCCCCTCCAAAGGGTCGTCTTTATTCGTTGTCTGCTCCTGAAAGAAGGTCCATGGAGGACTACATCAATGGCTCTCTGTCCGCAGGATTAATCCGTTCATCTTCATCTCCTGCTGGTGCTGGCTTCTTCTTTGTGGGGAAGAAGGACGGATCTCTTCGCCCCTGCATCGACTACAGGGGACTCAACGACATCACAGTGAAAAACCGTTACCCTCTGCCTCTGCTCACCTCTGCTTTTGAGTTGCTCCAGGGAGCCACTGTTTTTACCAAGTTGGATCTCAGAAACGCTTACCACCTAGTGCGGATCCGGGAGGGAGATGAATGGAAAACCGCATTCAATACACCAACAGGCCACTACGAGTATCTGGTTATGCCTTTTGGCCTCACCAATGCTCCTGCTGTGTTCCAGGCTCTAGTGAATGATGTACTGCGGGACATGTTAAACAAGTTTGTCTTCGTTTACCTGGATGACATCTTAATCTACTCCAGAAACCTGTCTGAACACACCCGCCATGTCCAGCAAGTCCTTCATCGTCTTCTGGAGAATTCCCTCTACGCCAAGGCAGAGAAATGTGAGTTTCACGTCAAGACAGTGGCCTTCCTGGGGTACATAGTGGCAGAGGGAAGTATCCAAATGGATCCTGCCAAAGTATCAGCAGTCACTTCATGGCCAGTTCCGGAGAACAGAAAGAAGCTGCAACAGTTTCTGGGGTTTGCTAACTTCTATAGAAAGTTTATCCGGAACTACAGTACCGTTGCTGCCCCTCTCACTGCTCTAACCAGCACCAAGCAACCCTTCACCTGGACCCCAGCAGCCGACAAAGCCTTCAGTACCCTCAAGGTGAGGTTCACCTCCGCTCCCATCCTCCAGATGCCTGATGTGGACCGGCAATTCATTGTGGAGGTGGACGCCTCGGATGTGGGAGTTGGTGCTGTGATTTCTCAGTGGGCTGCGGAGGATAGGAAGCTCCATCCCTGTGCCTTTTTCTCACGTCGGTTGTCCCCCTCTGAGTGCAATTACGACATAGGGAACCGTGAGCTGCTGGCTGTGAAGCTTGCCTTGGAGGAGTGGCGTCACTGGCTGGAGGGGTCCACCATTCCATTTCTCGTTTGGACCGATCATAAGAACTTGGAGTACATCCGCACGGCCAAACGGTTGAACTCCAGGCAGTCCCGCTGGGCCCTGTTCTTCACCAGGTTTAATTTCACTCTGTCATACCGGCCTGGATCACGCAACACCAAGCCAGACGCCCTCTCCCGTCAATTCCAGAAGGATGACACCCCCTCCAAGGACCCTGTGTCGATTCTGCCAAGTCCCTGCATCGTTGCAGCTCTGACCTGGGCTGTTGAGGAACAGGTGCTGGAGGCTCTCCGTAACCAGCCAGGTCCCAGCACTTGCCCAGCTGACCGCCTTTTTGTCCCCGAAGACCTGAGGTCCCAGGTCGTTCAGTGGGGACATGACTCCCGCCTAGCTTGTCACCCTGGCTCCACCCGCACTTACAACCTGCTCGCCCAGAGGTTCTGGTGGCCCTCTCTGAGAAAGGATGTACGGGAATTCGTCCAAGCCTGCCCCATCTGCAACCAACACAAGTCGTCCTGCCAGCCCCCAGCCGGATTGCTGCAGCCCCTGCCTGTGCCCAGACGTCCCTGGTCTCACATCGCCCTTGACTTTGTCACGGGGCTGCCCCCTTCAAGTGGCATGACCGTCATTCTCACCATAGTTGACCGTTTCAGCAAGATGGCACACTTCATTCCCCTCCCCAAGCTCCCAACCGCCAAGGAGACCGCCCAGGTGGTCCTGGAACACGTCTTCCGGATCCACGGACTGCCAAAGGATGTAGTTTCTGACCGTGGTCCACAATTCTCCTCCGCTTTTTGGAAGGAGTTCTGTCACCTGCTGGGAGCCACAGTCAGTCTGACTTCCGGATTCCATCCCCAATCCAATGGGCAGTCAGAGCGGGCTAATCAGGAGCTCGAGAAGGCACTGCGATGCATGACTTCACGCAACCCCCACTCCTGGTCGCAGCAATTGACATGGGTGGAGTACGCACACAATTCTCTGACCTGCTCTGCCATCGGTATGTCCCCTTTCCAATGTGTTTATGGATACCAGCCTCCTCTATTTGCCAGCCAGGAAGAGGAGGTTACTTGCCCATCTGCACTTGCTTTTGCCCGTCGATGTCGCCGCACCTGGTCACAAGCCCGAGCCACACTCCTCAGATCCGTTGCCAGCTACACTACCGGGGCCAACCGTCGGAGAATTCCTGCTCCCACCTACCATGTTGGTCAAAGGGTGTGGTTGTCATCGAAGAACCTGCCACTCAGGGTGGAGTCGCAGAAGCTGGCACCTCGGTTCATTGGCCCATTCCCTATCATAAGAGTGATTAGCCCAACTGCTGTCCGGCTCCAACTGCCTAATTCCCTGAGGGTGCACCCCACTTTCCATGTGTCTAAGATTAAGCCCATCCATGAGAGTCCGCTGGTCCCTGCTGCGCCTTGTCCTCCTCCTCCACGGCTCGTCGATGGTGGTCTGGTTTACACCGTCCGCCGCCTGCTTCGGTCCAGACGGAGGGGTAGGGGTCTCCAGTACCTCATTGACTGGGAGGGCTATGGACCTGAGGAAAGGACCTGGGTGCCAGCTAGTCGGATTGTGGATAGGACTCTCATCACCGCTTTCCACCAACGGCATCCTGATCAACCTGCAATCCGTAGGGGCCGCCCCAGAGGGGTCCCTAACCGTCCTGCCCGCTCGGCTTCCTGTCCTGTGCCTGATCCTGTCTCGGGACCTGTCCCATCTCCCGACCACGGTCCTCCGGCTTCCTCCGAGGATGAGGACGTTCACTCGGACCGTTCGGAGGAGTTCTAGCCCTCCTCCGGCTCCCCTCCTCCCGCCCGGCGTGGTGTTGCTCTTGGGACTTCTGGGGCCGTCCCTTGGGGGGGGGGGTTCTGTCATGAGCCTCTCACTCCACCGGGTTACCACCTTAATTTTCTTCCACTCTGCTCACCACTCTCTCTACTCAGCCTAACTAGCTCCACCTGTCCCTGCTCTGCTCTGCTCTAATTACTCTGCCAGCTGCGCTGCATTACCCACTACCTCTCCCAGTATTTAAGGCCCTGTCTTTCAGCTCTCCGGTGTCAGATCGTCTGCAAAGCTCACACCCGGAACCTGTTTGCTCGCGCTTCTGGCTTACCCTGGTTTTGTGACCCTGGACCTGCCTGATTTTTGGATACTCTTCTGCCCCAGGAGATCCAGACCTGCTTCTGCCATAACGACTCCTGACTACTCTTCAATCCCGGTAACTCTGACCAGCCTTCTGCCTTGCTACTACGTATTTTGGATTTCCCTTGAACTGTACTGCTGCCTTGTTTCATTCCGCCCTGTTGTGTCTGTGTCTCCCCCCCCCAGGACTTCTGGACCACCCACCACCGGCTTCATAGGACGCATCGCTGCCACTGGGGGGGGCACAGACCCAGCACATTGGACGGGATCCCTGTTACCCCTGGAGCCTTCATTCACTCCCTACTTCCCTTTTCCCTTAAGTTTTAATAAACTTTCTGGTGTGACGCAATTGTGGTCCTCTGGTCGTCTGTCTGAACCGTGACAGGTGTGTGTTAGCGTAATTACAATTCAGAGCAGTGTGGGTATAGGATGTCTGATAATAGTGTGTGGGTACAGGATGTCTGATAATAGTGTGTGGGTACAGGATGTCTGATAATAGTGTGTGGGTACAGGATGTCTGATAATAGTGTGTGGGTACAGGATGTCTGATAATAGTGTGTGGGTACAGGATGTCTGATAATAGTGTGTGGGTACAGGATGTCTGATAATAGTGTGTGGGTACAGGATGTCTGATAATAGTGTGTGGGTACAGGATGTCTGATAATAGTGTGTGGGTACAGGATGTCTGATAATAGTGTGTGGGTACAGGATGTCTGATAATAGTGTGTGGGTACAGGATGTCTGATAATAGTGTGTGGGTGTTTGTGGAGGTGTGTTTGGCAGGTGTGTTTGTGGAGGGCTGATGCATCTTCGTTTTTTCAGGGGTGGGGGTCCAGAGGGTGGATGTGCGGAAGAATTGATGTACGCATGTGTGAGTGCACTGTATGTGAGTGCGGAGGGAGCCTGAGGGTGTGTGTGGTGTTTATCTGTGTCTGCAGGGCTGCAGCCACACTTACCATCTCTCCCTCTCTCTTTCTACTCTCTCTCTCTCTCTCTCACTCTACTCTCTCCCTCTCTTTCGCTGTCTCTCGCTCTCTCGCTCTCTAATGATGACGTTCCACCAGAGGCAGCAGCATGTGTGCAGAGAAAAGCAGAGCTGCAACAGTACGTACGTGTGATCGCCCCAAGGACACAACCCCACTGTCCCCTCCTCTCCTCCCCTGCTTATTACAACACCCACCTGCAGTGGCCAACACAACAACACAGTCAGTTGTAGTAACCCAGTGAAAGCTTCACGCATCGCATCGACGCACTCTCACCTTCCTCCTCCGAAACATGGCGCCGTTGACCAGCACCTACCGATGTGTCCGGGCTGCTCGGAGCGCGGCGATCCAGCCAGCAGACTTTCCCAGAAACCCAGGACGCCCAGTTCTCCCAGTGTGAGCTAGTAAGATTCTCTTGCTGGCGTCGTTTGAAAAGCTGACAACAAACCCTGCTGCGTGGTCCAAATCTCAGCTGCCCATATGGCCCAAATCTGTCCATCTATTCTCCGTTAGCTGATGACAGGGTACTCGCTAACGGTGAGTAATTAGTCACGTGGGTTGGCGTGTAACATTTCTTGGCCCAGGTTCATAGCTGCTCAAACAGGACTGTGGAGGACCATAGAGGACCGCTTTGGTCCTGAAGAATGTTTGATGCGTGCAATGGATTTCAATCATACCACATCAAGAATAAACTGTGAATTATTGCATTAAAATAGTAAAAATGTGAATTAGTTTGCCTGCAACATGTTATAGGTGTCATAGGAACCATTATTGAGTCTGAGCTGCTTACTGTCGATGTGAAATCAATATCAGACAACTATTTCACTCTGATCAATACGTTGAGCTGATTGCAATGTTCCAACCGTAATAGACTTAACGGGTCGGATAAAATACAGGTCTATCAGGTGAAGTCCCTTTTATAAAGTGTATTACAGACTGCAGTGCTGAGTTTAAAGTCTCACCTGTTTGTCCATAGTGGCTCTGCGTAGGGGCACGCCAGGGGGGTCCGTGGGATGCATAGCACTTCCTGTGGTGTGACATGATCCATTGACTACAAGGGAAAATATCATAAATGTCATTGAGATGAATGACAGATTAAACCCGCTACTTACTGAATCAGTTCAGAACGATAAGCACCCTGGGGAATATACAACTCCTTCATGTGAAGGACTGTGTATCAATCCATTATAGTGAAAAGGTCATCTTGTGCTTATGTCTTAATGTGACATCTTAATGTTATGGAGCTATTTGCATCCTAACATTAGGGAATAATACATCCTCATTCATCTTCCAGACAGAAAGCGGTTTGCACTCCCCCCTTATATTCCTTCCTTGTCCCAGCTCCAGTTCATCTCACTGGGCTACGGCTCAGTACACAGCATATCTCATAGGTGTTTCAATCGCCTTCTCACTCTGGCCAATAAGAAAACAATGGCCTTACAATAATGCCAACGGCCTTAAGGGAGATGTTCCTGTGTGTCTGTATGTGTGTGTGTGTGTGTGTGTGTATGTCTGGGTTTGTGTGTGTGTGTCACAGCCCTGCATATGTCTATGGTAATATCCCTACTCACATCCTATCCTACAGGGTTCTAATGGATCCTCATCGGCTGTGATTCATGGCCTGTCCACTTGCTGCATATCAAGGCAGCCCATTTCCAGCTGAAGGTAAACACATGAGCTAGAGCATTATTACATCAGCATGACTCCTGAGGGAAGCTGAGCACCACAGCCATGTAAAGACACAACATAATGACCCCTGAGGAAAGCTGAGCACCAGAGCCATGTAAAGACACAACATAATGACCCCTGAGGGAAGCTGAGCACCACAGCCATGTAAAGACATGAAATAATGACCCCTGAGGGAAGCTGAGCACCACAGCCATGTAAAGACACAACATAATGACCCCTGAAGGAAGCTGAGCACCACAGCCATGTAAAGACATGACATAATGACCCCTGAGGGAAGCTGAGCACCACAGCCATGTAAAGACATGACATAATGACCCCTGAGGGAAGCTGAGCACCACAGCCATGTAAAGACACAACATAATGACCCCTGAGGGAAGCTGAGCACCACATCCATGTAAAGACATTAGATAATAACCCCTGAGGGAAGCTGAGCACCACAGCCATGCAAAGACACAACATAATGAGCCCTGAGAGAAGCTGAGCACCACATCCATGTAAAGACATTACATAATGACCCCTGAGGGAAGCTGAGCACCACAGCCATGTAAAGACATGACATAATGACCCAGTTCTACCTCACACATAATGGAGCAGGGACCAGGGGAATAGTGATCAGAGGGGGATACTGTGTTAGAGAGACATATACATAAATATATATCACGGAATCAGAACTACAAAAGTGTGTTGAAATGGAACGGTATGAAGTGTCACTAGGTGGGAATCTGCGGTATCATCAACAGAATGCTCAGCCCCAGATAGGGAGCCCATGGCGTTGCCGTCATACTTATTCTAGAGCCCATGGCTGTCTCCATGAATGCTTTGTATTATCCAAGCAGACTGAGTTATGGACTCAGATACAGGCAGTGTAATCTGAGCCCACTTCCTGTTCAACACTACTTCGCCCTCTCTAACCTTACCCCCAATCCCCCCAATCTCTAACTTCCTGGGGCTCCTCTCCAGTGCCGGGCCGGGGCATCCGGAGCCCAGGGAGGAGCCAGGCTGGACTAGCCAGGCAGAGAGATCTCTTAACCTGGGCTTCATTACTGCCTGCCTCCCCTGGGAGGATTAGCCTTGTCTGGTCTGTATTGACAAATCCCTACAGCTGGATGTTCTCTCCCTGGTTGTTATCCCAGTGTGTGGAGAGAACACACCAGCAGTGGAATACCACCTACTGGCCTGGGATGGTGTTCCTCTGACATAATCAGAGGCAGCACCTGAAATGCCCCTAAATAAGCCAACAAGGGTTCCAGCTAGCTAGGCCAAGTTAGATTGCTAAGGCTTCAGTTGTAGAGCTACTACACAGTGAAGAAGAGGAATTGCTATATCTATGTAGCAACATTTCTGGCACTTATTTAACTCGATAGATATGGTAGATTTAAATCAGAAGAGGCTTGATGTTACCTTCGGGTAAGGAGTTCCTTTGTGCCGGTGGTCTCACTGGGGTCCCATAAGAAGCAGAGGGCCGTTCCCATGTTGTTTCTGGAATGACACACGAATGGTTAAAGCCATAGGAGGCGTAAAGCACAATGGACACACAGTTCCACAGTTTCCCTGAACGCTGAATGAAACTCTAAAGAACACAGGGGGAGAGCACAACTATTGAGAAATTTTCAAAAAGTATTGTAGAGGACATGGTCACACGTCACTACAGCGAGCGACTACAGTGTACTCAAGGTCTGATAGTCAGTGTTCTCTTTCAGTTGAGAACAGAGGAACAGGAAGAGAATACTTTAAATGAAAAGTATTGAAATGAATTATTCATTTGCTGAAAAAACATTTGAGATTCTTGACATGCTCTCAGAATGTTCCCGGGGCATCAAACAAACATAATTCCAGTTAGTGGAGCAAGAAGTACTTTGACATCTGGACAGTGTTAGAGATGCTTTCTGACTATCAATCAGGCAGAGACATTGTATCTACAATGGAGAGCTGATAACATCGGTACATTACATGCTCTTGTGTAATAAAAGTGTTAGAATTGCTTGAAAATACAACTGAGTGCCCTTTAAAAATAACATCTCTAATCAGTGTAATTAAAAAACACATTTTAATCATTATGCAGTTGAATTAAAGTCCATAATAGAGTTATAACACACAGTATAATAATGAGTGTTACAGCATATGGTTTTATAAAATAGCCCCTGGGCCTTTCTCTCTACTACAGTGTGTGGTGTGCCAAGGTGCAGTGTTCTGCCAGAGTGTTGGAGCTGCCGTGGGTGAATCCTGGCTTTGTCCTGTGGGAAACAGTCTTTCTCTCTGGCTCCTATGCCATTGAGGGGCACACACACACACACACACACACACACACACACACACACACACACACACACACACACACACACACACACACACACACACACACACACACACACACACACACAGACAAACACACACAGCTCTATCTGTGTAGTGCAGAATCATGCCACAAAATTAAAAGGTTCCGATAAGCATCTCTATTAAAGGTCGGCTGCCTATTAGCCCTGGTATTAAACAACATTGTGTTTTTTCTGTCTAGTAAACAGGGGTTGTTTAAATGTCATTACACAGGAAGGCTCTGTGGAGTTCCTCAGAACACATAGGTTGAGCTGCTGAGGTACCTGCAGCAGTGGCTGCCATCACCACACATTTGGGCTAATCAGATTAAAGTGGATGAGATGTTAGGCCCTCCTTCAAATGAATGGGCTGGAGAGATGTTGATGATGGGGAATGGTAATGAGCTCTCTGAGCTGGCAGCATTTCACGGCAGAACTGGAAACTATGGTTACCAAACAAAACACTGACAAATGGAACTGATGGTTTCTGATTGAAAAAGATTTGAACCTATACACTGGAGAAGGCTGTTAAGCCAAACATCTGTGTATGCTATCAGTAAAAAAAATTAAGTAAGCTTTATGCGTCATCTTTATGAGGGTGGACGCATCACACATTTTTGCTAGTCAAATGATGAAATATGTATTGGTTCCAGCATAATCATGCAGATTATATAGCTACAGTAATAACGCCGATATATACATCATATATACATAGTCAGGGGCATTGTAGAAATCTATGGTGCTGGCAGAAGGTGAATCACAGCAAATAGGAATGGAGGATCTGCCAGATTTCTTCCATCATCCTCATAATATTGATCCTCCTCTCACATGAGTGAGCATGTCAGTAGGGTTGTGGTGGAGCTGTGTGCCTGGCTTACCTTTGCTGGCGGTGTTGATGTAGTACCTGCATCCCTCGGGTGACATGTGACATCTCCAGCCTTGGGGAAGAGGGACAGTCTTGATCTCATCCCCCGGTGCAGGGCTGGCGGCCACTGGCTTCTGTCACAAACACACCACTCCTTTCACTACCAGATCATTCACATACGCTGTCACTGTTACCCAGTCTTGCTCATATAAATGGTGAATGCAACTATTAACAATTCATTGAGAAATGTTGATTTTGTTCTCTTTTTTTTTTTTTTTTTACTGTAATTGATTTACCCACTTGATTAATCTACATAATATTCCATATTATGTACAGTATCTACATATCAAGGAGGGCTGCATCAGCCTCTAATTTTCCCAATTAGCAGTGTCTGCTAATTTCCACCCAGTTACAGTACAAAGTACTCCCACATTTCTGAAGCAGGCTGATTGCAGGCACAGACACAGCTACTGTATGTAGAAAATATATGTTTTAATTAGTAGGAACAATGTAATAATGAATGTAATGTTTAATTCAGGAAATATTGAACTGTGGCAAGGAATTGGAAAGCTTGTTTGATTGTAGGAAGGGTGTTCTTTTCTTTGAATGATTCATGTGGTCGTTGGTAAACATAGAAAGACCCCACTGCTGAAAGAGACACAAGAAAGCCCCATTTCACTCTGTCACCTAAACAGGCCTAATGAACCAAATTAGAGCTCTTTGACAACACAGATCAGCCTTATGTTTACCGATGACCAAATGAAGCAATCAAAGAAAAGAACACCCTCCCTATAATGAAACATGGGGGAGGTTTGATAATGCTGTGGGGTTGCTTTGCTGTCTCTGGTACTGGGGGCCTTGAACGTGTGCAAGACATCATGAAATCAGCAGATTATCAAGGTGTTTTGGAGTGCAATGTTCAACCCAGTGTCCAAAAACGGTGTCTCTGTTGAAGGTTGTGGGTCTTCCAGCAGAACAACAACCTAAACACACATCAAAAAGCACCCAGGAATGGTTCAAGAATAAACACTGGACTGTTCTGCAGTGGCCAGCAATGAGTCCAGATCTGAATCCCATCATAAACCTAAGGTGAGATCAGAAAAATTGGAGCAATTTGCAGTTGAAGGGTGGGCCAAATTGCCATGTGCAGCAAGCCCATTGATGATTACAATAAGTGTTTTTTTACTGTTATGTTCGCCAAAGGCTGTTTAACCAAATATTAGCTCCTGGGTGCCAATTATTTTGTCCATGCCATTTGTTTGATTTTTCTTAAATAACATTGTAAACTTAAGTTTCCCCCAAAAACAATTGTTCTGCAATGTTGACAATCCAATAAAACATTTTTTTCCCATTTTAACTTATTTTAAAAGTGCAAGGGTGCCAATATTTTTGGCCGCCACTGTACATGTTCCCTTGAAATGTATAAACAACATCCGTTCCGATGTGCTGTTATTATTTAGAAGTTATTCTTTTCGGCTCACAGTGCTTTCTTCAGGATCTTACACTTCCCTAGCTTGAAGGATGTTATTCACAATGGTCCACTATCTGGATAAATAACAATAACAGCTTCTTGGACCTTATCAGCATTTCCCAGCAGGCTCACACACACCCATAAAGCTCCTGGTCACATTGCGGCTGCAGAATTTACTGCAGTGTACTTTACAAGGAAAAAGTCCCCTTTAGTCTAAAGGGATGGCCTGACCGACGATTCATTGTCATTAGCAACAGTGTGTTGCCCAGTCAAAGCTGTCTGCTGTATCTGACAGAGGGCCTGCTGAACTCTGCATGTACCTCCTCTAGCATGGTGACTGGCTGCTAGTCACGACCCTACCCCAGATCCACTGAGGAGTGTGGGGACAGAGGGGAGGAGAGGGGGAAAGGGAGGAGAGGAAGGGAAGGGTCTTAATGAAATGATAAAGCAGAGAGATCATGTATTCTACAATGCTACAGCCAGGCTGCCAGATTCTCTCTGTCTCTCTCTCTGATATAAAGCACTGGGCTTGCAGTTGGCAGTGAGTACAATACAAAACGCCTCATCTTTCATTGAGGAGCCGTGCTGTGCTGCAGTAAACTGCAGTACTTGCCATTTGACTTCATTCAGACAGGTCATTTACTGCACTGATAACACGTCGTCAGTCATTTATCATGAGCTCATAAAATGCATTATCCTTCCTCAAGCTCCCAATAAGGACATACTGTATGTGATTACACTATGTCAGACAATATCATGAACATATCAGCAAGGAGCACAATGTCCATTAGCTTAACATAAATCAGACTTTATACTGTATAATGGACACTACTAACCCTGACCTAATGCATCTTAGGCAGCATACCATCCTCTGAACCATGGAATAGCAGTGAACTGTTACTTTTTGCCGGAGACCTGAATCGTTAACTAATTAATCCTCCTAGAGAGATTAAAAATGACAGCTTATTTTCTTGACATTTGTATCATTTGTGATTTATCTAACTTCCCTGAGCTGTAGTGATTTCACATGTCCCCTGGCAAAAAACTGTCTACTAAAGCGAAACGCCGTCCAAGCTTTCACAGAATCTAAAAACACAAAATCCTCTGGATTCTCCTGCCAAATCCCACAATCCTCTGGTGTGGTGCTCCCACTGCAACCCCTGGGAGGAGGCTCTTTATAGAGTATACTCCCTTCCAGTTTCCTTAGTTCCCCTTGAATACCAAGAAAGCAACAGGACAGGCCCTCTCCCACCACTACAGAGGAGAGTCTGGGCTCTTGCTGTTAGCATGCCCTTCTGTGGCTTCATTGGTATGACTGGGAATGAATGAGGGCGTTAATCCCACTTTGTGCTACCTGCAATAGGGGGATTATTATAGTGCAGCACCTGAGGCTGGTTAGAGACAGGGGTACTAAAGGAAAGGCCTAGTGTTAAATCCTCACTGCTGACTGATTTTCACTACACTCATCCCTGCATGTCAATGTATCCCTCTGCCTATTGTATCCATCCTACCTAGGGCCTATCTCTCTCTCTCAGTGGTGTGGCCCGGTGGGCAAAGCCCTCTCACTGTCACTCCAGGAAGTCTCAGTGGTGCACTGATTGCCCTGTAACAGTTTTAAACTCCAAGTTGCTTTCAACAGTATATGACCATTCGCTAAGCTCTGTGCCAGAATTTTGAGCAACCAATTGCAGTGCGACAACTGTCGAGTCCGACACCTTGGACAAGCTCACTTTTCAATTGCTTGAAAGCCAGTGGGATATGGCAAAAACTGAGATTTTTTAAAATATTTTTTAATGGCTAAATAACTGTGCAACGGGAGTACTTGCTACTGTGATTCCTGAAATGCTGAGCCTGTTGGAGTATTTTTCAAATACGAAATTATACTTTTGTTACATTGTATAACTTGTTTTCTCAAAATGTATGTTAGCTAGCATGTTAACAATGTTATGAATACAAATCTTCTGTCGACATCAGGATACGATTTGAGAGCCCTAGTTAGCTCCAGAAGTGGTTATAGCTTTGACTGCATGCTAAGTGAATTCAGAGCCATTCAGTGGCTAGCTACACTACAAACATTACCAGGTTCCCTTGAAGCATTTGTAATGACAGTCCACTCAACATAACCAAGAGTTTCCTGATTAGTAAGGGGTAGTCTGTGTTTAACCCACTGAGGTAGGGTTTAATTTCATTGTGTATTTGAAACAGTTTGAGATCCTTTAGAGAGGATTTTGCCAATGGTTGAATGGGGAATTGGGCTTCCCAGAAAAATGTTGTACAGTAACCAAGGGGGGCGGGGCTTAGCGAAGGGTAAATTGGGAAATGATCCAGAGAGCGAGCGAGGCAGGAATAGATGAAATCCCACTGCAAATTTGGTACTTGTGCTAGCTTTGAGTCATCAGTCAATCGAGTTTATCGTCATTGTATGACCCTTTGTTTAAAATGTCTACATACTGAGGTGATTTCAAAAACACTGCATCTGTAATGATGCAACCTGCTACCTCAGGCTCTGCTAGGCACACAATGTCTTCCATTCTGTCCGATCAAATCAATTAAAACAAAGGCACTATGGTGCTTGTTGCCAGTCCCCCACATTTGTGTACATGTTAAATAATATATTGCAACAAAAAAAATTGCATCCCAGTTCAGTATGGTAAGTGACTCAATCGGAAACATTCACAAAATAGTAGACTAAATGTAATTTGTTTTTACATGGTTTTCTCTGTGGCTCCAGGGCATGTACAGTACTAACTGTACTGTAAGTTTCAGTAATTATGAGAAAAGTATTGTAAAAGAACATACCGTAACTCTACACATGATAATGATAAAAAGGGGCGAACATGGAAAAATCAGTGAGCCCTGCTTCTTGCACTGGCTAATGAACGTGACAATAAACAATCTTTTGACAAGTTCTGTTATTTTCTTTCAAGGGAAACAGAGCCTTCCTGAAGACACAGAAGAAGAGGGAAGATTTGACTGAGCTACTGTAGGAGAGAACGGCGGCTGTGCTGTGAACAGAGGGACATTTAAAACCACATTGTGCTGCAGAAGAAGTGGGATATGAGAGCTATATCTGGACAGAGACAGACAGACCATGTCTAAGCAGAACAAAAATCCACCAAACTCAAAAGATGAGAAATAAAATACAACTACATCCGACACAAAGGCTTGAACGGAGCCAACGAATCTCCTGTACCCATTCTGTGTGACTACCACAATTGTTCCACTGAAGCAACAGTGGTCCATTGAAGCAATTCCCAAATCTGTCAAAAAATGTAACACCGCACATAAAGTACTGTCAAAAATGCAATTGATAACAGAGACAGATAATAATAGCATTAAAAACAAAGCCTTACCATGTTAGGCTGAGACTATTTCGTAAGGAAGCAAACAGCCAAATCAGAGAAGTGTCCGTTAAAGAGTCACAGTGAACATTGAGAGGGACAAGGCTCTTTTAGAACCAGGAGGAGGAAACGTTTGTCACACATATGGGTTCTCATTACTGGCCAGAGTGACCCGGCGCCCAGGGTCAAAGCTAAGACATGGAAGGAATGGACAGACACTGAACATCTTTCAACTCTGCCTCTTTTCTTTATTTACAAGACAAAGAATAAAACGGTCCAGGAAGCACATCTTATGGTATGAGACGTTTTCTATGAGTCTTTGTTAGTGTCTAGCAGATGTAAGGGTCCGGAGGCCTTTCCCAGATGCAGCCAGGGTCCTACTTCATGGCAGGCCACACAATGGCCAACACTGTGAGGCAGAGCTGTGAGGCACTCGCAGGCAACAAGGCCCGTTTTGTGTTGGTCCGTCCCTCCATTTCTTATAAATCAAATTGACCCTGTGTGCAGTGTGTTCGAGCTGCCACACTCCCCTCTGATACTGACTGATTGTGACTGACTATCTCTAAGAAGGGATGCAGCCGGCCAGGCAGCATCGTCTGGCAGCTGGCTAGACACATATCTAAATGAAAAAGCAATAAGAACCAGAGAAGACAGCAGACACATTTTCAATCTTTAGAAAGCCCCCTTTCAAACAGAGTCGTCCTGTTCAACATCAAGTTCATTTACAGCCAGGATGTCTGACATGTCCTTAAGAACTCACCAAGGCCATGTGGGACTATTTGTGTGCAATATGTTTATATGGGGTAACCAATGGAAACAGACAGGCCTATTTATTTTGTCCTTCTCACAAAAAACATTAGATGCAATCTGCTTCTTTGGGTAATCACTCAGCTTAATGCAAATCAGAACAAAGGCTTACAGTATCTATAAACAGATACAGAACTCATACTCAGCATTAAGTTATCAAAGCCTGTTACAGTAGTATATTTGGTAGGCAATGTGCACTATAGGGACGGCTTCATGATGAGATTCTTGAGATGTTGATGATTGACAACACATGATAATGTCTGAAAAGAACACGTTGTCCTCCTGCGTTTTTAATATGAATCAGAAGAACACATAAGCTGACACTAAACGTTCCATAAATGAGGACACAGTGTTTCTTATTGACTGAGCTTGTTGACAAGTGGCAAAGCAGCGTTTATTAGCTCCAGAGCATACTGGAGCATCGTTGACTGATGTGACTGGAGTGTTTCATGTTAGCAAACAATCTTCACTGAAGGAGCAGCAAGAATTCAACGTTGGCTCTCTCATCTGATATGAGGGGCATAAAAGACAAACGTGCCTACAACAGCTGTGGAGTATCTGTATCTGATCAGTTGATGAGTTGATCAGACTGATCAGTAAATTAGTTAATGAGTTGATCAGACTGATCAGTTAATGAGTTAATGAGTTGATCAGACTGATCAGTTAATGAGTTGATCAGACTGATCAGTTAATGAGTTAATGAGTTGATCAGACTGATCAGTTAATGAGTTGATGAATTGATCAGACTGATCAGTATATCACACCCTGATCAGTTTCACTTGTCTTTGTGATTGTCTCCACCCCCCTCAAGGTGTCGCCCATCTTCCCCATTATCCCCAGTGTATTTATACCTGTGTTCTCTGTTTGTCTGTTGCCAGTTCGTTTTGTTTCGTCAAGTGTACCAGCGGTTTTCCCCTTGCTCCTGTCTTTCTCAAGTTCCTGTTTTCTAAATAATAAATAAATAATATGCCATTTAGCAGACGCTTTTATCCAAAGCGACTTACAGTCATGCGTGCATACATTTTTTTTTTTTTTTTGTGTATGGGTGGTCCCGGGGATCGAACCCACTACCTTGGCGTTACAAGCGCCGTGCTCTACCAGCTGAGCTACAGAGGACCACTAGTTTTCCCAGTTTTGACCATTCTGCCTGCCCTGACCCTGAGCCTGCTTGCCGTTCTGTACCTTGTCACACCATCCTGGATTATTGACCTCTGCCTGCCCTGACCCTGAGACTGCTTGCCGTTCTGTACCTTTTGGACTCTGATCTGGATTATTGACCTCTGCCTGCCCTTGACCTGTCGTTTGCCTGCCCCCTGTTCTAGTAATAAACTGTTGTTACTTAGACACTGTCTGCATCTGGGTCTTCCCTAAAACGTGATAGTTAATGGATTAATCAGACTGCAGAGCACAATAGTCCATTTTCATGTCGCTCAACTTTCAAATACACTTCATATACTGTACCTTTGATCACTATTGTAAAGTGTACTGTATATACATATAGGTATATTGTGTGTGTGTGTGGAGGAGGCCTTCTAGTCAGGCAGGCCCTATTACTGTACAGTTGGGAGTGGGACAAAAGTGGAAATTAAGGACGACAGGTATGAAAGGCTTGCTTATTGTCATCGACATCTTGTACTACAAAAGCTTTTCACAACAGAATGTGATTGATGTAGCTACGTTAAGAACAAGTAGTTGCTTAAGCTCAGTCAGTAAGCACCCTCTTGTGGAAGATAATGGTGAAACAAGCAGTGTGATGCTTTCACTCATACAGAATTAAAAGGAATAGCCTTTAGAATATTTGATTTGACTATTTAAAATCCATATAATGTTACACCAAGCAACAGATGCATACATAAATACAGTATCTGACATCTCAATACATGATCTGTAATTCTTCAAATTGAATAACTTTTGTCACCCCAAAGCACAATATACAGTTTCCAACAACGTGAACTAAAATGTCTTAATTGATCGTTCTCAGTTTATGTATGTATTAATTAATTTATTATACAATACATTAATTGTGTAAGGACATCTTGTGTGTGACTATTAAGTTCAAAGCCCTTGCAGACTAGGCTATCCTGATGTCCATGACATATCAAATGTTCAATCAAAGTGAAATACAAATCCTGCTTCATTAATTTATTGTTGGCATACACTTGGATGTCACTATGTGAGTACACTGTCCTGTCGCTCACCTTGCTGTGACATTGCACTCTACAGTCACATCGTATAATAACATTCTGATAAAGCCTCGTCTTAAAGGGATTCTTCGGGACTTCCCCAGAGTCAGATTAACGCGTGGATACCATTTTTATGTCTCTGCGTGCAGTTTAAATGAAGTTGCTAACTAGCGCAATTGCAAACTAGCGTTAGCTCAATGACTAGAAGTCTATGTGTATCTGCTATCATGCTAGTAGATACCCATAGACTTCCAGTCATTGAGCTAACGCTAGTTAGCACTGGCTTACGAAACTACCTCTAACTTCCTTCATCCTGGAAACAGAAACATCAAAAAGTTAATCTGACTATGGGAAAGTAGATAAAGGGCCTAATTGCCAAAATCCTGAAGTATCCCTTTAACAATGAACAAAAAGTCACATGAAAATGATTAACTTCAATTATTTGTGAATATTATGGTCATATAAGTTATGCTGGTTAATTCTGCCATTCTGATGAACAGGAGAAGAACAGGGTTCATCCTGTAACTGCTGTTTGGATTGGACTGTGGCCATGTACTTATTGTTAAAACAGCTGTATCCAAGCCCGGGGCTTTGTACGCCAGTATTTCCGTCCCAATTAACCTCAATTATCCTTTAAAAAGAAGGGAAACAATCATTTTCAAATCTGCTTGAACATGTCTGAGTAATCATGTTACTTTTCTACAATCACCAAAATAGCAACCACACTAAGACAGTCATTAAACAAGCTGCTGGTTATCAGATGTCTCTGATATATCACATTTCCCGGTGTAGAGGAAAAAGGGACAAATCTATTAGCCCATGATTCATATAGTTTGCTCATAACTATGGTACGAAAAGTTGTCTTTGGCCAATGTTAATAATAATAAATAATAATAATATGCCATTTAGCAGACGCTTTTATCCAAAGCGACTTACAGTCATGCGTGCATACATTTTTTGTGTATGGGTGGTCCCGGGGATCGAACCCACTACCTTAGCGTTACAAGCGCCGTGCTCTACCAGCTGAGCTACAGAGGACCACAAGTCTGATACGGAATATTTAGTAGAGTACCCCTACTTTATTTTAAATGTAGCCTAGTCTATGAAATTGGATCTTGATTAGTGCAACAACCTGGATGAATGAATAGTGAGTGTGTCCAAAGTGCCTACTAAGCACACCTCAGATTTATAGCTTTGAGGTTATTTACAAATGCTCTTCTCAACAACAGCAGATTGATGCTTTGACAGATATTACTGGTGCAAATGTTTCCCCCCCTATCTTTTGGCTTGCATTGTTACTATATCATCTTTATATGTAGGTTACAGTATTTCAGCCAGTTTTTCATCTGTGAAATATTGTGAGTATCATGTAATATCGTCATTCCTATGTAAATTGTCATTCCTATCCATGGCTCTATATCTTATTATATGTATAGAGAGAGAAATGTATGACCTGATTACTGAGCATAGAGCTAAACAGTCAAAGTTCATTGCAATCTCTTTTAGTTGTGGTTAATAATGCATTGATGGCAGGTTCTTTATTGAATGGAAATGTGACATATTATAGTGTGTGAGTGCTAGGCCTAAATATAACCATAGAGTACCTTGTGCTTAATGGAGTTATCCATGGGCAACAGGTTCATGCAGCTCAAACAATGCATGCCCATATAAAGGAAGTAGGATTCTCACCAAGGACAATGGCACAGTATAAATGGAGCTACTGCAGCAGGCTATGCTTACCTTCTCAGCATCAGCAACAAGGTAAGTCTCCCCCTGTGCTTGACAAGAATAGCTGAAATATTTGAACTTCATGTTAAAAAGCAGATTTCCATGTAATGCGGTTGCATTATCTCACACGCTTCTGAACCGTTCTAGGGCACAGGGGATTGGTGTCGGGGGATTCAGTGATTGCAGTAAGCTGCAATAAGTAGGTAAGTAGAACGACAAATGACAATTTCATCTTTGACTTTCAAGGGAGAAAAAGCCTGAGATGAAATGTGTTCTGTTATACTGCATTCTTAGAGGTCAGAATGAGCGGGGATGGAGAAATGTCCATCTTCGGGCCAGCTGCCCAGTACCTGAGGAAGTCAGAGAAGGAGAGGATCGAGGCTTAGTCTATGCCCTTTGACGCCAAAACGGCCTGTTACGTCAGTGATGACAAAGAGCTCTATGTGAAGGGGCTCGTCCAGAACAAAGACGGGGACAAAGTCACTGTCCAGACCCTGGATGACAGAGTAGGTCAACGGTGGAACCAATGTCGTAGCAATCAGTGGCAACATGGGCTCATTCCCATTCAATGTGCCAAATTGGAGGCTTGCTTTCAGTAGCTTTCATAACCCTGCTGTATTCTGTTTATATTTTCCAGACTGTAGTAGTCAAGGAGGACCAAGTGTTCCAATGAACCCTCCCAAGTTCGAGAAGATGGAGGACATGGTTATAATGACCCACCTCAATGAGCCCGCTGTGCTGTATAACCTCAAAGAGCGTTACGGAGCATGGATGATATATGATATCTTTTTTGATATGAAGTATTTTACACTGATACACAATATTTCACCCAAAAAAATGTAATTGATAATCTCATTGTTAAATGTATCTAACAAGGGCATATACACTACCGGTCAAAAGTTTTAGAACACCTACTCATTCAAGGTTTTTTCTTTATTTTTACTATTTTCTAGTGAAGACATCAAAATTACGAAATAACACATATGGAATCATGTAGTAACCAAAAAACTGTTAAACAAATCAAAATATATTTTATATTTGAGATTCTTCAAATAGCCACCCTTTGCCTTGATGACAGCTTTGCACACTCTTGGCATTCTCTCAACCAGCTTCATGAGGTAGTCACCTGGAATGCATTTCAATTAACAGGTGTGCCTTCTTAAAAGTTAATCTGTGAAATGTTTTCCCTTCTTAATGCGTTTGAGCCAATCAGTTGTGTTGTGACAAGGTAGGGGGGGTATACAGAAGATAACCCAATTGGTAAAAGACCAAGTCCATATTATGGCAAGAACAGCTCAAATAAGCAAAGACAAATGACAGTCCATCATTACTTTAAGACATGAAGGTCAGTCAATACGGAACATTTCGAGAACTTTGAAAGTTTCTTCAAGTGAAGTCACAAAAACCATCAAGCGCTATGATGAAACTGTCTCTCATGAGGACCGCCACAGGAATGGAAGACCCAGAGTTACCTCTGCTGCAGAAGATAAGTTCATTAGAGTTACCAGCCTCAGAAATTGCAGACCAAATACAGTGGGGAAAAAAAGTATTTAGTCAGCCACCAATTGTGAAGTTCTCCCACTTAAAAAGATGAGAGAGGCCTGTAATTTTAATCATAGGTACACGTCAACTATGACAGACACATTGAGAAAAAAATCCAGAAAATCACATTGTAGGATTTTTAATGAATTTATTTGCAAATTATGGTGGAAAATATGTATTTGGTCACCTACAAACAAGCAAGATTTCTGGCTCTCACAGACCTGTAACTTCTTCTTTAAGAGGCTCCTCTGTCCTCCACTCGTTACCTGTATTAATGGCACCTGTTTGAACTTGTTATCAGTATAAAAGACACCTGTCCACAACCTCAAACAGTCACACTCCAAACTCCACTATGGCCAAGACCAAAGAGCTGTCAAAGGACACCAGAAACTAAATGGTAGACCTGCACCATGCTGGGAAGACTGAATCTGCAATAGGTAAGCAGCTTGGTTTGAAGAAATCAACTGTGGGAGCAATTATTAGGAAATGGAAGACATACAAGACCACTGATAATCTCCCTCGATCTGGGGCTCCACGCAAGATCTCACCCCGTGGGGTCAAAATGATCACAAGAACGGTGAGCAAAAATCCCAGAACCACACGGGGGGACCTAATGAATGACCTGCAGAGAGCTGGGACCAAAGTAACAAAGCCTACCATCAGTAACACACTACGCCTCCAGGGACTCAAATTCTGCAGTGCCAGACGTGTCCCCCTGCTTAAGCCAGTACATGTCCAGGCCCGTCTGAAGTTTGCTAGAGTGCATTTGGATGATCCAGAAGAGGATTGGGAGAATGTCATATGGTCAGATGAAACCAAAATAGAACTTTTTGGTAAAAACTCAACTCGTCGTGTTTGGAGGACAAAGAATGCCGAGTTGCATCCAAAGAACACCATACCTACTGTGAAGCATGGGGGTGGAAACATCATGCTTTGGGGCTGTTTTTCTGCAAAGGGACCAGGACGACTGATCCGTGTAAAGGAAAGAATGAATGGGGCCATGTATCGTGACATTTTCAGTGAAAACCTCCTTCCATCAGCAAGGGCATTGAAGATGAAACATGGCTGGGTCTTTCAGCATGACAATGATCCCAAACACACCACCCGGGCAACGAAGGAGTGGCTTCGTAAGAAGCATTTCAAGGTCCTGGAGGGGCCTAGCCAGTCTCCAGATCTCAACCCCATAGAAAATCTTTGGAGGGAGTTGAAAGTCCGTGTTGCCCAGCGACAGCCCCAAAACATCACTGCTCTAGAGGAGATCTGCATGGAGGAATGGGCCAAAATACCAGCAACAGTGTGTGAAAACCTTGTGAAGACTTACAGAAAACGTTTGACCTGTGTCATTGCCAACAAAGGGTACATAACAAAGTATTGAGAAACTTTTCTTATTGACCAAATACTTATTTTCCACCATAATTTGCAAATAAATTCATTAAAAATCCTACAATGTGATTTTCTGGATTTTCTTTTCTCATTTTGTCTGTTATAGTTGACGTGTACCTATGATGAAAATTACAGGCCTCTCTCATCTTTTTAAGTGGGAGAACTTGCACAAATGGTGGCTGACTAAATACTTTTTTTCCCCACTGTAAATGCTTCACAGAGTTCAAGTAACAGACACATCTCAACATCAACTGTTCAGAGGAGACATCTCAACATCAACTGTTCAGAGGACTCCAATTTGGAGTCCAAATTGGAGATTTTTGGTTCCAACCGCCGTATCTTTGTGAGACGTGGTGTGGTTGGACGGATGATCTCCGCATGTATATTTCCCACCGTAAAGCATTGAGGAGGAGGTGTTATTGTGTGGGCGTGCTTTGCTGGTGACACTGTCTGTGATTTATTTAGAATTCAAGGCACACTTAACCAGCATGGCTACCACAGCATTCTGTAGCGATACGCCATCCCATCTGTTTTGGGCTTAGTGGGACTATCATTTGTTTTTCAACAGGACAACGACCCATCACACCTCCAGGCTGTGTAAGGGATATTTTACCAAGAAGGAGAGCGATGGAGTGCTGCATCAGATGACCTGGCCTCCACAATCCCCCAACCTCAACCAAATTGAGATGGTTTGGGATGAGTCAGATCGCGTTACCTTAGATTGGCGTTACCTTACTTGGTGTTACCTTAGATTGTAAACTATCATGGTCAAAACATATAGATTCAATGGTTGTAAAGATGGGGAGAGGTCTGTACGTAATAAAGAGATGCTCCACACTCCAAAAGGCAAGTTCTGCAGGCTCTAGTTTTGTCTAATCTTGATTATTGTCCAGTCGTGTGGTCCAGTGCTGCAAGGAAAGACCTAGTTAAGCTGCAGCTGGCCCAAAACAGAGCGGCATGTCTTGCTCTTCATTGTAATCAGAGGGCTGATATAAATACTATGCATGCCAGTCTCTCTTGGCTAAGAGTTGAGGAGAGACTGACTGCATCACTTCTTCTTTTTATAAGAAACATTAATGTGTTGAAAATCCCAAATTGTTTGCATAGTCAACTTACACACAGCTCTGACACACACAAGTACCCCACCAGACATGCCACCACGGGTCTTTTCACAGTCCCCAAATCCAGAACAAATTCAAGAAAGCGTACAGTATTATATAGAGCCATTATTGCATGGAAGTCCGTTCCATCTCATATTGCTCAAATAAACAGCAAACCTGGTTTCAAAAAACAGATAAAGCAACACCTCACGGCACAACGCCTCTCCTCTATTTGACCTAGATAGTTTGTGTGTATGTATTGATATGTAGGCTACGTGTGCCTTTAAAAAAAATGCATGTAGTTCTGTCCTTGAGCTGTTCTTGTCTATTAATGTTCTGTATTATGTCATGTTTCATGTTTTGTGTGGACCCCAGGAAGAGTAGCTGCTGCTTTTGCAACAGCTAATGGTGATCCTAATAAAATACCAAATACCAAAATACCGCAGAGTGAAGGAAAAGCAGCCAGCAAGTGCTCAGCATATGTGGGAGCTCCTTCAAGACTGTTGGAAAAGCATTCCAGGTGAAGCTGGTTGAGAGAATGCCAAGAGTGTGCAAAGCTGTCATCAAGGCAAAGGGTGGCTATTTGAAGAATCTCAAATATAAAATATTTGTTTAACACTTTTTTGGTTACTACATGATTCCATATGTGTTATTTCATAGTTTTGATGTCTTCATTATTATTCTACAATGTAGAAAATAGTACAAATAATGAAAAACGCTGGAATGAGTAGGTGTTCTAAAACTTTTGCCCGGTAGTGTATGTTTCTTCAATATTGACAGACCTACTCTGGGCTGTTCTGTGTGACTGTGAACCCATATAAGTGGCTCCCAGTCTACAACCCAGAGGTGGTGAGCGCCTACATAGGGAAGAAGAGGATGGAGGTCCCACCTCACATCTTTGCCCTCTCTGATAATGCTTATCAGCTCATGCTAACAGGTATTTCACCCACTGCTTTAAATGTCTTTTGATTACATATTGTGACTTTGAACATCCAACTTATTGTGCTTATTTTTCTTTAGATCGGGAACATCAGTCTATCCTAATCACGTAAGTATCATCTTTTTTTTCTTTTTTTTAATGCAGATATAATAGTTGCCAGTTAAATATATTCTAATGACACTGTCATGAGCCCTCTCACTCCACCGGGTTACCACCTTAATTTGTTTCCACTATCTTCCACTCTCTCTACTCAGCCTAACTAGCTCCACCTGTCCCTGCTCTGCTCTGCTCTAATTACTCTGCCAGCTGCGCTGCATTACCCACTAACCTCTCCCAGTATTTAAAGCCCTGTCTTTCAGCTCTCCTTTGTCAGATCGTCTGCAAAGCTCACACCCGGAACCTGTTTGCTCACGCTTCTGGCTCACCCTTGTTTTGTGACCCCGGACCTGCCTGATTCTTGGATACTCTTCTGCCCCAGGAAAACCAGACCTGCTTTCTGCCATAACGACTCCTGACTACTCTTCAATCCCGGTAACTCTGACCAGCCTTCTGCCTTGCTACAACGTATTTGGATTTCCCTTGAACTGTACTGCTGCCTTGTTTCATCCGCCCCGTTGTGTCTGTGTGTCCCCCCCCCCCCCAGGACTTCTGGACCACCCACCACCGGCGTCATAGGACGCATCGCTGCTACTGGGGGGGGCACAGACCCAGCACATTGGACGGGATCCCTGTTACCCCTGGAGCCTTCACTCACTCCCTACTTCCCTTCTCCCTTAAGTTTTAATAAACTTTCTGGTGTGACGCAATTGTGGTCCTCTGGTCGTCTGTCTGAACCGTGACAGTACGATCTGACCATCATGGACTCAGCGCACACTTCCCCCGACATGGAAACCGACGAACCTGAGCAACCCACTGCCATGCTACGCCTGGAACACACTGAGAGAGGGCTAGCCCGCATGAGCGGCGACATCACCTCTCTGCTTCAGGTCGGCCACCAACAGCATCAGCAGTTCCAGCAGCACCAGCAGCAGTTCCAGCAGCAGCAACAACAACTCGCCATGATCATCCAACTCCTCACCAACCTTACCCCAGCCACTCCGCCCACCGGCCCGTTTCCAGGCAGTCTGCCCACCAGCCCTGCCTCCGAGTTACCTGCCCCGGTCATTGCAGCCGCTGCTCCGGAACCCAAGATTGGAAACCCCGAGCGGTTCAACGGCGATTCTACCCAGGTCCGGCCATTCCTGACTAGCTGCCGACTTCAGTTCTCCTTGCAGCCAAGGACCTTCGCCACGGAGGGGGCTAAAGTTGGGTATGCCATCACTCACCTGACGGGCCGAGCTCGACTCTGGGGAACAGCAGAGTTCGAACGTCAAACCCCCGCATGTGCAACCTTCGACCTGTTTGCTGAGGAGATGCTGAAGGTGTTTGACCTGGATTCACCAACCGCAGAGGCGTCTCGTGAACTGTTCAGTATTCGACAAGGCAGACGTACAGTCGCAGACCATTCCATCGACTTCCGAACCCTGGCAAGACGAAGTTCTTGGAACACACCATCGTTGGTGGACGCGTTCTTCCATAGCTTGGCTGACTATATCAAGGACGAGTTGGTCTCCCATGAACTGCCTTCCACTCTTGATGAAGCCATCGCACTGACTGTCCGGATCGACAGAAGGATACAGACCCGTCGTCGTGAGAGGGGGCGCCAAGGTCCACCAACTACCGGCATTCGGAGAGATCCGACTGGGCTCCTGTCATCTACTGCCACTCACCTAAGTCAGCTTGATCAGTCTGAGCCTATGGAGATTGGGCGAGCCTCTCTCACTCCTGCAGAGCGCCAGCGCCGCTTCACCTCAAACCTCTGCCTCTATTGTGGAGGTGATGGACATCGTGTGGTAACCTGCCCTTTAAAAGCCGAAGCTCACCGGGCATAGGGGGAGTCCGGTTGAGCTCAATGACCTTCCAGTCCTCCGACCGCAAACCCCTGCTGCAAGTTCACCTCCGCCTCTCTGACTCAACTCACACCCTGGCTGCTCTGGTGGATTCTGGCGCCGAAGCCAACATAATGGACATCAAGCTGGCACGCCAACTGGGACTGGAGAACCTCCGTTTGACACCTCCTATTCCTGCCCGGGCACTGGACGGACACTTACTCGGGTCGGTCACTCATGTCACGGCCCCGGTCTCGATGGGTCTGTCCGGAAACCATCAAGAAACTATCCAGTTTCACCTGCTCCCCTCTCCAGGCCAACCCCTCATCCTGGGTTACCCATGGCTCCGCCGGCACAACCCTCAGCTCGACTGGGTGACCGGGGTGATCAGGGAGTGGGGAGAGGACTGCCACCGAACCTGCCTGCTTGCTGCCGCACTACCCCCTCGGCCAGTACCTACTAACTCCGCTCCTGACCTCTCCAATGTCCCAGAATGCTACCATGGTCTCAGAGAAGTGTTTAACAAAGCAAGAGCCACATCTCTGCCCCCTCACCGACCGTACGACTGTGCCATCGACCTCCTCCCTGGAACAGCCCCTCCAAAGGGCCGTCTTTATTCGTTGTCTGCTCCTGAAAGAAAGTCCATGGAGGACTACATCAATGACTCTCTGTCCGCAGGATTAATCCGTTCATCTTCATCTCCTGCTGGTGCTGGCTTCTTCTTTGTGGGGAAGAGGGATGGATCTCTTCGCCCCTGCATCGACTACAGGGGACTCAACGACATCACTGTGAAAAACCGTTACCCTCTGCCTCTGCTCACCTCTGCTTTTGAGTTGCTCCAGGGAGCCACTGTTTTTACCAAGTTGGATCTCAGAAACGCTTACCACCTAGTGCGGATCCGGGAGGGAGATGAATGGAAAACCGCATTCAATACACCCACAGGCCACTACGAGTATCTGGTTATGCCTTTTGGCCTCACCAATGCTCCTGCTGTGTTCCAGGCTCTAGTGAATGATGTACTGCGGGACATGTTAAACAAGTTTGTCTTCGTTTACCTGGATGACATCTTAATCTACTCCAGAAACCTGTCTGAACACACCCGCCATGTCCAGCAAGTCCTTCATCGTCTTCTGGAGAATTCCCTCTACGCCAAGGCAGAGAAATGTGAGTTTCACGTCAAGACAGTGGCCTTCCTGGGGTACATAGTGGCAGAGGGAAGTATCCAAATGGATCCTGCCAAAGTATCAGCAGTCACTTCATGGCCAGTTCCGGAGAACAGAAAGAAGCTGCAACAGTTTCTGGGGTTTGCTAACTTCTATAGAAAGTTTATCCGGAACTACAGTACCGTTGCTGCCCCTCTCACTGCTCTAACCAGCACCAAGCAACCCTTCACCTGGACCCCAGCAGCCGACAAAGCCTTCAGTACCCTCAAGGTAAGGTTCACCTCCGCTCCCATCCTCCAGATGCCTGATGTGGACCGGCAATTCATTGTGGAGGTGGACGCCTCGGATGTGGGAGTTGGTGCTGTGATTTCTCAGTGGGCTGCGGAGGATAGGAAGCTCCATCCCTGTGCCTTTTTCTCACGTCGGTTGTCCCCCTCTGAGTGCAATTACGACATAGGGAACCGAGAGCTGCTGGCTGTGAAGCTTGCCTTGGAGGAGTGGCGTCACTGGCTGGAGGGGTCCACCATTCCATTTCTCGTTTGGACCGATCATAAGAACTTGGAGTACATCCGCACGGCCAAACGGTTGAACTCCAGGCAGTCCCGCTGGGCCCTGTTCTTCACCAGGTTTAATTTCACTCTGTCATACCGGCCTGGATCACGCAACACCAAGCCAGACGCCCTCTCCCGTCAATTCCAGAAGGATGACACCCCCTCCAAGGATCCTGTGTCGATTCTGCCAAGTCCCTGCATCGTAGCAGCTCTGACCTGGGATGTTGAGGAACAGGTGCTGGAAGCTCTCCGTAACCAGCCAGGTCCCAGCACTTGCCCAGCTGACCGCCTTTTTGTCCCCGAAAACCTGAGGTCCCAGGTCGTTCAGTGGGGACATGACTCCCGCCTAGCTTGTCACCCTGGCTCCACCCGCACTTACAACCTGCTCGCCCAGAGGTTCTGGTGGCCCTCTCTGAGAAAGGATGTACGGGAATTCGTCCAAGCCTGCCCCATCTGCAACCAACACAAGTCGTCCTGCCAGCCCCCAGCCGGATTGCTGCAGCCCCTGCCTGTGCCCAGACGTCCCTGGTCTCACATCGCCCTTGACTTTGTCACGGGGCTGCCCCCTTCAAGTGGCATGACCGTCATTCTCACCATTGTTGACCGATTCAGCAAGATGGCACACTTCATTCCCCTCCCCAAGCTCCCAACCGCCAAGGAGACCGCCCAGGTGGTCCTGGAACACGTCTTCCGGATCCACGGACTGCCAAAGGATGTAGTTTCTGACCGTGGTCCACAATTCTCCTCCGCTTTTTGGAAGGAGTTCTGTCACCTGCTGGGAGCCACAGTCAGTCTGACTTCCGGATTCCATCCCCAATCCAATGGGCAGTCAGAGCGGGCAAATCAGGAGCTCGAGAAGGCACTGCGATGCATGACTTCACGCAACCCCCACTCCTGGTCGCAGCAATTGACATGGGTGGAGTACGCACACAATTCTCTGACCTGCTCTGCCATCGGTATGTCCCCTTTCCAATGTGTTTATGGATACCAGCCTCCTCTATTTGCCAGCCAGGAAGGGGAGGTTACTTGCCCATCTGCACTTGCTTTTGCCCGTCGATGTCGCCGCACCTGGTCACAAGCCCGAGCCACACTCCTCAGATCCGTTGCCAGCTACACTACCGGGGCCAACCGTCGGAGAATTCCTGCTCCCACCTACCATGTTGGTCAAAGGGTGTGGTTGTCATCGAAGAACCTGCCACTCAGGGTGGAGTCGCAAAAGCTGGCACCTCGGTTCATTGGCCCATTCCCTATTATAAGAGTGATTAGCCCAACTGCTGTCCGGCTCCAACTGCCTAATTCCATGAGGGTGCACCCCACTTTCCATGTGTCTAAGATTAAGCCCATTCATGAGAGTCCGCTGGTCCCTGCTGCGCCTTGTCCTCCTCCTCCACGGCTCGTCGATGGTGGTCTGGTTTACACTGTCCGCCGCCTGCTTCGGTCCAGACGGAGGGGTAGGGGTCTCCAGTACCTCATTGACTGGGAGGGTTATGGACCTGAGGAAAGGACCTGGGTGCCAGCTAGTCGGATTGTGGATAGGACTCTCATCACCGCCTTCCACCAACGGCATCCTGATCAACCTGCAATCCGTAGGGGCCGCCCCAGAGGGGTCCCTAACCGTCCTGCCCGCTCGGCTTCCTGTCCTGTGCCTGATCCTGTCTCGGGACCTGTCCCATCTCCCGACCACGGCCCTCCGGCTTCCTCCGAGGATGAGGACGTTCACTCGGACCGTTCGGAGGAGTTCTAGCCCTCCTCCGGCTCCCCTCCTCCCGCCCGGCGTGGTGTTGCTCTTGGGACTTCTGGGGCCGTCCCTTGGGGGGGGGGTTCTGTCATGAGCCCTCTCACTCCACCGGGTTACCACCTTAATTTGTTTCCACTATCTTCCACTCTCTCTACTCAGCCTAACTAGCTCCACCTGTCCCTGCTCTGCTCTGCTCTAATTACTCTGCCAGCTGCGCTGCATTACCCACTAACCTCTCCCAGTATTTAAAGCCCTGTCTTTCAGCTCTCCTTTGTCAGATCGTCTGCAAAGCTCACACCCGGAACCTGTTTGCTCACGCTTCTGGCTCACCCTTGTTTTGTGACCCCGGACCTGCCTGATTCTTGGATACTCTTCTGCCCCAGGAAAACCAGACCTGCTTTCTGCCATAACGACTCCTGACTACTCTTCAATCCCGGTAACTCTGACCAGCCTTCTGCCTTGCTACAACGTATTTGGATTTCCCTTGAACTGTACTGCTGCCTTGTTTCATCCGCCCCGTTGTGTCTGTGTGTCCCCCCCCCCCCCCCCCAGGACTTCTGGACCACCCACCACCGGCGTCATAGGACGCATCGCTGCCACTGGGGGGGGCACAGACCCAGCACATTGGACGGGATCCCTGTTACCCCTGGAGCCTTCACTCACTCCCTACTTCCCTTCTCCCTTAAGTTTTAATAAACTTTCTGGTGTGACGCAATTGTGGTCCTCTGGTCGTCTGTCTGAACCGTGACAGACACAATAATCTGATATTTTTCTTCAACAGTGGAGAATCCGGTGCAGGCAAGACTGTAAACACCAAACATGTCATCCAGTACTTTGCGACAATCGCAGTGTCTGCAGACAAGAAAAAAGAACCAGCCAGCAAGATAAAGGTAAGCTTATGCCTTTTGTAGTGCAGTGGCTTTGACTGGTGCTGTACAGGAATGGACTTTGACTGGTGCTGTACAGGAATGGGCTTTTACCGGAGCTGCACAGGAATGGGCTTTGACTGGTGCTGTACAGGAATGGGCTTTGACTGGTGCTGTACAGGAATGGGCTTTGACTGGTGCTGTACAGGAATGGGCTTTTACCGGAGCTGCACAGGAATGGGCTTTGACCGGTGCTGCACAGGAATGGGCTTTGACCGGTGCTGCACAGGAATGGGCTTTGACCGGTGCTGCACAGGAATGGGCTTTGACTGGTGCTGTACAGGAATGGATGTCAGATACATTTCCTTTCTTGTGGCAGGGAACCCTGGAGGATCAAATCATCCAGGCCAACCCTCTGCTGGAGGCTTTTGGGAATGCCAAGACTGTGAGGAACGACAACTCCTCTCGCTTTGTGAGTGAAACCAGAATCCAACAGAATTGTTTTTTACACAGAAGTGTAGCAATAAGAGCTGAACAATGTTAAACTTACAGTAAGACATTTTTATTTTCTCAAAAAGGGCAAATTCATTAGAATACACTTTGGCACAACGGGTAAACTGGCCTCAGCAGATATTGAAGTGTGTAAGTACAACATTTGCTTTGTTGCTAAAATGCATTTCCTAAATTGATCCATATACTGTATGAGTCATGTTGAATTTATTCTGCTTTGTTACTGAAAGATCTGCTGGAAAAATCTCGAGTGACATTTCAATTGGGTGCTGAGAGGAGCTACCATATATTCTACCAGCTTACTTGCAATAAGAAGCCAGAGCTTATTGGTATGTAAAATCTTGACATACTACATTATCTCTCTTACTGAGTCTCACACACACACACACACACACACACACACACACACACACACACACACACACACACACACACACACACACACACACACACACATGAGCAAATAATACGGAAATCCGATCATACTTGACCACCTTCATACGGGACCCCCCATCATATGGGACCCCCATCGTTAGCAAAAAAAAGGTTTTCATATGTCTTGTCATCAGGTGAATCATAACTCCAAATACATTTTTGCTAAGAGCAGCTGGTTAGCTGGTTAAAGGCCCAGTGCAGTCAAAACATGATTTTCCAGTTTTATATATATGTATTTCCACACTATGAGGTTGAAATAATACTGTGAAATTGTGAAACTTATGATAATATCCTTTTAGTTTAAGAGCTGTTTGAAAAGACCACCTGAAATTTCAGCCTGTTTTGGTGGGATGGAGTTTTAGCCTTCCATGGTGACATAATTTATTAATTAATAGACCAATAGGAAAGAGAGTTCCAAACCTCTCTGCCAATAACAGCGAATTTTCCTCACTCAGACCATATTCTTTTTGACCATTTGAAATTAAAACAAATAACAGTAAGGTACTTAATTGTTACCCAGAAATGATTTGATATTGAGATAAAAATGCACTGGTAGCCTGTTTACGGGTGCTTTTTCAAAGCCTACGTATGTCAGATGAGTGTAATTGGCTCCAATGAGTGTAATTTGCTCAATATTAGGAGTAGAGAAATAAAGTAGACATCATTAGAACTGTCACGTTCGTTTACAGACGGGTCAGACCAAGGCGCAGCGTGATATGCATACATGTTTATTTGGAACGAATAAACAAGCGACAAAACAACAAACTAAACGAAACGTGAAGTCCACGGTACACAAACAACATACCTCACACGGAACAAGATCCCACAACACACTAGTGCCAATAGGCTGCCTAAGTATGGTCCCCAATCAGAGACAACGAGCTACAGCTGCCTCTGATTGGGAACCACACCGGCCAACATAGAAATACACAACATAGAAAATCACACCCTGACTCAACAAATAAGAGTCCCCAGAGTCAGGGCGTGACAGTACCCCCCCCAAGGTGCGGACTCCGACCGCACAACCTTTACTTAACAGGGTAGGGGCCGGGTGGGCATTCCGCCTCGGAGGCGGATCCGGCTCCGGGCATGACAACCACCTATTCTCCGCCTCCCTGTTGCGCCCCCGGTCTGGTCTGGACCTCGGCGCGCTGCTTCCCCTCTCCTTCCTCCCACTATACTCCAAGCCCTGTCTGGACCCCGGTGTGGGAGACCCCGAACCTGGAGAGGGGCTGACGTCTGGGTCTGGACTGGAGCCGCTGACCGGAGCTGGACCGGGCACCGGTGGAGCGGACTGCTCAGGTTCCGGACTGGAGCCATTGACCGGAGCTGGACTAGGCACCGGTGCAGCGGACTGCTCTGGCTCCGGAGTGGAGCTGCTGACCGGATCTGGACTGGACCCCGGTGGAGCGGACTGCTCTGGCTACGGAGTGGAGCCGCTGACCGGAGCTGGATCAGGCACCGGTGGAGCGGACTGCTCTGGCTCCGGAGTGGAGCCGCTGACCGGAGCTGGACTAGACCCCGGTGGAGTGGATTGCTCTGGCTACGGAGTGGAGCAGCTGACCGGAGCTGGATCAGGCACCGGTGGAGTGGACTACTCTGGCTCCGGAGTGGAGCAGCTGACCGGAGCTGGATCAGGCACTGGTGGAGTGAACTGCTCTGGCTCCGGACTGGAGCAGCTGACCGGAGCTGGATCAGGCACCGGTGGAGCGGACTACTCTGGCTCCGGACTGGAGCAGCTGACCGGAGCTGGATCAGGCACGGGCCGGACCGGACTAGGAACACGCACCACTGGCTTGATGCGAGGAGCAGGAACGGGCCG
This sequence comes from Coregonus lavaretus, assembly GCF_964263955.1. Lineage (NCBI taxonomy): Eukaryota > Metazoa > Chordata > Actinopteri > Salmoniformes > Salmonidae > Coregonus > Coregonus lavaretus. The sequence goes on along the minus strand of NC_140015.1, from coordinate 23,711,182 downwards.
GGCCGGGCTGGCGACGCGCACCACTGGCTTGGTGCAAGGAGCAGGAACAGGCCGGGCCGGACTGGCGACGCGCACCACTGGCTTGGTGCGAGGGGCAGGAACGGGCCGGGCCGGACTGGCGACGCGCACCACTGGCTTGGTGCGAGGGGCAGGAACGGGCCGGGCCGGGCTGGCGACGCGCACTACTGGCTTGGTGCGAGGGGCAGGAACAGGCCGGGCCGGACTGGCGACGCGCACCACTGGCTTGGTGCGAGGGGCAGGAACGGGCCGGGCCGGGCTGGCAACGCGCACCACTGGCTTGATGCGAGGAGCAGGAACGGTGCGGGCCGGGCTGGCGACGCGCACCACTGGCTTGGTGCGAGGAGCAGGAACGGGCCGGACCGGACTGCGAAGGCGAACTGAAGGTCTGGAGCGGAGAGCTGGCACAACCCGTCCTGGCTGGCTGCCCACTTTCGCACTACACGTGCGGGGCGCTGGCACAGGACGCACTGGGCTGTGCACGCGCACTGGCGATACAGCTCGTAGAACTGCCGCAGGATATGCGTGACCGAGGAGGCGTACTGGAGACCAGGAGTGTTGAGCCGGCACACCCCGTCCTGGCTGGATGCCCATCTTCGCACGGCACGTGCGTGGTGCAAGCACAGGACGTACAGGACTGTGCCGGCGCACTGGCGACACAGTACGTAGCTCCGCATAACACGGAGCTTGCCCAGTCATACGCCTTCTCGCGTGAGTACGGGGAGTTGGCTCTGCTCTAACACTAGGCTCCGCCAACCACCCTTTTAGCCCCCCCCAAAAAATGTTCTTGGGGCTGTCTCTCGGGCTTCTTCCTCGACCGGCTTCCTCTGTGTTGCCGTTGCTCCTCTCCTGCCTGGGCATCTACCTTCGCCAATGGTCCTTTCCCCGCGAATATCTCCTCCCATGACCACAAGTTGGCCACCTGTGACATGGCCATCCGCTCTGCCTGGACTCGCTGCTTGGTCCTCGTTTGGTGGGATCTTCTGTCACGTTCGTTTACAGATGGGTCAGACCAAGGCGCAGCGTGATATGCATACATGTTTATTTGGAACGAATAAACAAGCGACAAAACAACAAACTAAACGAAACGTGAAGTCCACGGTACACAAACAACATACCTCACACGGAACAAGATCCCACAAACCACTAGTGCCAATAGGCTGCCTAAATATGGTCCTCAATCAGAGACAACGAGCTACAGCTGCCTCTGATTGGGAACCACACCGGCCAACATAGAAATACACAACATAGAAAATCACACCCTGACTCAACAAATAAGAGTCCCCAGAGTCAGGGCGTGACAAGAACGAAGATATTGTCCTCTTTTCTAAATTTGTCTATTCTGTTGTTGCTAGCGATATTCATAAAAACATTGGGGAAAACATTTCTTTAAAAAAATAATCTTTGCAGACCCCAGTTGAATACCCCTGCTCTAATTTAATTTCCCCCTTTCAGATATACTTCTCATCACCACCAACCCCTATGACTTTGCCTTTATAAGTCAAGGAGAAATCACTGTGAAGAGCATAGACGTTGCAGAGGAGTTGATAGCTACTGATGTGAGTTGAGTTAAGGGAATCAAATATGCATGGTTTCTTTTCAGATAGCTTTGATTTGATGTCCCTCTTTTATGTCACAGGAAGCCATTGATATCCTGGGTTTTACTGCTGATGAAAAAGTGAGCATCTACAAGCTGACTGGTGCCATAATGCATTATGGGAACATGAACTTCAAGCAGAAGCAGCGTGAGGAACAGGCAGAACCTGATGGCACCGAGGGTGAGGGGGACATCACTCTAGAAAATGTTCATCACATGATCGTGTATATCATAACTGAATCAAATACAATTAATCAGGTAGTGATCAATCTTTGTCATACAGAACAGGTATTAACAAAAGAAAAGTTGTAATGTAATGAATTGATGGTTGTCTCCTCTGTTTGTAAAGCATTGTTATGTGTTCGCCATACAGAAGCTGATAAAGCAGCATACCTGATGGGCTTCAACTCTGCTGACCTGCTCAAAAATCTCTGCTATCCCAGAGTAAAGGTTGGGAATGAGTACGTCACCAAAGGATAAAGCGTTCAGCAAGTAAGGCAACAAGACATGGACAATACGTGTCTTTAGACTAAGCAATGGTTAACTAAGAGGATATTTTCTATACATTATAGGTGTATAACTCCATTGGAGCCCTTGCCAAATCAGTCTATGAGAAGATTGGATGGTCTTAAGGATCAACCAACAACTGGATACAAAGCAGTCCAGACAACATTTCATTGGTGTTCTGGATATTGATGGATTTGAGATCTTTGAAGTATGGTTCCAACATATTGATACCTTTCATTACTAATGTTTTGTGAAATGATACAAGCATACATTGATCCTCAGGCATTTATTTTCATGCTACTTTCATATTCCCTCAGTACAACACATTGGAACAGCTCTGCATCAACTTCACTAATGAGAAACTGCAACAGTTTTTCAATCACCACATGTTTGTGTTGGAACAAGAGGAATACAAGAAGGAAGGGATAGAGTGGGAGTTCATTGACTTTGGAATGGACTTGGCTGCCTGCATTGAGCTTATTGACAAGGTACTGTCAAAAACCATATACATTGATTGAATAATGTTGAATGCCCTGCATTTGACCAGTTCTTCTGCATATGACCAGTTCTTCTCAGTAATTAATCATCTCTTGTCGACCAGCCAATGGGCATCTTCTCCATCCTTGAAGAGGAATGTATGTTCCCTAAGTCAACAGACACTTCTTTCAAGAACAAACTCTACGACCAGCATCTTGGAAAGAACCAAGCTTTCCAAAAGCCAAAGATTGTCAAAGGCAAACCTGAGGCCCACTTCTCCCTGGTGCACTATGCTGGTAATGTGGACTACAGTCTCACTGGCTGGCTAGAGAAGAACAAGGACCCATTGAACGAGTGTGTTCTGCAGCTGTACCAGAAGTCATCTGTCAAAATACCGTGTATGCTTTATGCGACCTTCTCTCCAACAGATGGTAACCATGCATTTAAAGTTTATATTACCTGATCAAATTAGATCAACTGACCATGAAGGTCATCTTTATTAATCTCCCATAGCTAAAATAACATGCCATGCATTATTTATCATTATTTCAACATCGTTTCTTCAGAGCCTGCGGCAGGTGGTGCGGCCAAGAAAATTGCTAAGAAGAAGGGAGCATCGTTCCAAACAGTTTCCGCTCTGTTCAGGGTAAAGTGTTGATCTATGTGCGGTGCTGCATAGACAAAAGAAGACACACTTCTCTCCCCACATGAGCTATTGTATATAGCCTATATACCTATACTTCCTGATACATTTTTGTGTCACATATTTTCAGGAGAACCTTGGCAAGCTCATGACAAACTTGAGAACAACCCATCCTCACTTTCTGCGGTGTTTGATTCCAAATGAGACCAAAACACCAGGTACTCAGGATAATCTGCTTGATTTCAACCGCAGAAAATTTTACTGCCTTGAGATACTGCTAAATGTCATTTTATGCTTTCATCATAGGTGCCATGGCAAACCAATTGGTTATCCACCAGCTACGCTGGAACAGTGTGTTGGAGGGTATCAGAATCTGCAGGAAGGGATTCCCAAGCAGAATCCTTTATGGGGACTTCAAGCAGAGGTAAATTGAGAGGCACATGTTAGAGTAATTGAGTTAAAAATGTGCCTTAAGCTCACTCCACAGCTAGCTTGAAATGTTGCCGATGGAGCTATCCAATTGGTACCTTTTGTATAGCTCAAACGGTTGGTAAGTTGTCAAGGAGGGCAGCTGTATGTGAGAAGAGGATCACTGGTTCGAGCTCGGTATGGGGATAGCGACAGTGGAGGAAGCTAAACTGTTAGCAGCACACTGACATCGGTTTCGTTAGGGACTACTTAGTATACTGTATCTAGTGTATTCAGTACTAATGCTTGGTCCCATGTGTTTCAGGTACAGGATCCTGAATGCCAGTGCTATCCCAGAGGGACAGTTCATGGACAACAAGAAGGCTGTGGAGAAACTGCTAGGCTCCATTGATGTGGATCATACTCAGTACAAGTTTGGCCACACCAAGGTGCACTTTTCACACTGTATACAAAATCCACACTGTAATAGTAATGCACAAACACTATATTGATAGTAAACCAAACTCCTCTTTTTCAGGTGTTTTTTAAAGCTGGTCTCCTGGGTGCTCTGGAGGAGATGAGAGATGAGCGCCTAGCCCATGTTGTGAGATCCACTCAGGCACTGTGTCGTGGATACGTTGTCAGACTGGAGTACCAGAAGAGGATTGCCAGAAACTAAGGCAACACGGGTCTATTGCAATCTCACAGCCTAAACTCTGGGATATCATATAAGTCCATTTTGAATGAAAACTAACAGAATAATCTTGATTTTACTTTGATAGGGAGTCCATTTACACCATACAATATAACTTCCGTTCATTCATGAACGTGAAACACTGGCCATGGATGAAGCTATATTTCAAACTCAAGCCTCTTCTGAAGAGTGCAGAATCTGAAAAAGAGACGGCCCAAATGAAGGTCGACTTCACTAAGTGCAAGGAGGATCTGGCCAAATCAGAAAGCAGGAGAAAGGAGCTTGAGGAGAAGATGGTCTCCATTGTCCAAGAGAAGAATGACCTTCTCCTTCAAGTTCAGGGTGTAAGTATTCCCAAATTAGGTTAATAAATAGTGAAATACATCTGCAACTAACATTATAACACTTTAGTAGTTGTTATTATATAAACAAAATTTTATTATTTCTGACTAATTAGGAATCAGATAATCTGCTGGATGCTGAAGAGAGATGTGAGGGCCTAATCAAAAGCAAGATCCAGATGGAACAAAAACTTAGGAGGTAACAGAAAGACTGGAGGATGAGGAGGAAGTGAATGCTGAGCTGACTGCAAAGAAGAGGAAGCAGGAGGATGAGTGCTCTGAGCTCAAGAAAGACATGGATGACTTAGAGCTCACCTTAGCCAAAGTGGAGAAGGAGAAACATGCCATAGAGAACAAGGTAGTCCACCTACTTCCATTAGGCTTTCTCAGGGTTCAAACCATTTAAACAGTTTCACAACAACACTTCATAATGATTTCAGGTGAAAAATCTTACGGAAGAGATCATGTCCCAAGATGAGAATGTTGCTAAACTGACCAAAGAGAAGAAAGCCCTCTAAGAGACCCACCAACAAACACTGGATGACCTGCAATCAGAGGAGGACAAAGTCAACACTCTGAACAAAGCCAAATCCAAGCTGGAACAGCAAGTTGATGATGTGAGTTAGTTTATTAAATGAACACAGGCGTGATGATGTGTGAAATGTAAAATAAGGTACATGTACAGTATTCAGTATTTTATTTGTATGTATGTAGCTTGAAGGTTCCCTGGAACAAGAGAAGAAGGTTCGTATGGACCTCGAGAGAGCCAAGAGAAAGCTGGAGGGTGACCTGAAGCTGTCTCAGGAGACCTTAATGGACCTGGAGAATGAGAAGCAGCAGCTGGATGAGAAGCTCAAGAAGTATGACAACTTTTTCCCTCAAACACATGCACAAAACAGGATTAAACCTTAAACATAACACACAAAATCCCCCTATAACTAAAACTACACCAATATTGTATGAACCTCACAGTACTTTGACATTGTCTAATGTTGCATTGAATAGGAAAGACTTTGAGGGGTCACAGCTGCTGGGTAAGGTTGAGGAGGAACAGTCTCTTTCTGCACAACTTCAGAAGAAAATCAAAGAGCTTCAGGTGAAGAAAATCTTACTGTATTTGTCTAATGGCTTAATTAACTTATGGATAAATGCACCATGGGTGTGCTAGGATATATATACATTATACACAGAGGAAGTGTTACCAACATTTATTTTACTGTAAACTGAACATAGTTTGTCAACCTGTAGGCTCGTATCGAGGAACTTGAGGAGGAAACTGAGGCTGATCGTGCTGTTCTGGCCAAGGTAGAGAAGCAGAGGGCTGACCTCTCCACGGAAATTGAGGAGATCAGTGAGAGACTTGAGGAGGCTGGTGGAGCCACTGCTACTCAGGTTGACATGAACAAGAGGCGTGAGGCTGAGTTTCAGAAGCTGCGTCGAGACCTGGAGGAGTCTTCGCTACAGCATGATGCTACCTCTGCTACTCTGCAGATTGACAACCTCCAAAGAGTTAAGCAGAAACTCGAAAATGTCACGGTTTCGGCCGAGGCTGCTCCTCCTCCTTGTTCGGGCAGGTTTCGGCGGTCGTCGTCCCCGGAGTACTAGCTGCCACCGATCTATGTTTCATGTTCGTTTGGTTTTGTCTTGATGTTGTACACCTGTGTCTAGTTAGTCCTCATTAGTGTCCTATTTAGTTCTCGTTGTGTGTGTATGGTGTTGTGTGTGATTGCTCTTCTGTTTGGTGTTCTGAGCTACGTACTTCCCTCCGTTGTTTGGAGAGGTTTTCGCACATGTTAGTGCACCTTTTGTTTGACGCCTGTGTGCACCTTTATTCCACCTCCGGGCTTATTGTGCTCGTGTACTACGTGAATAATTCACTAAAGTCTTTTGGACTTAGCTTCTGCGTCCTGCGCTTGATTCCTGCACCACACCCACCTTCAGCACCCCTGACAGAATCACACACCTATATGAATGGAATCAGCAGGAGCAACAGTCACGCCTGAGTCGCTGGAGGAGCATGTCCGCGGCCAGGATGACCAGATCAGACAACTGGGGACCGCTCTACAGGACGTCATCAACACCCTGCAACGATGGGAGTCCAGAGGGGTACCTACACCTCCACCTACCCTGCCACCCCCATCGGCCGGTCCACCAGTCCCAGGTCCGGAACCCAGTGGGATTCGGCTCTCGCTCCCGAGGGCGTATGACGGAACAGCTGCCGGGTGTCAGGGGTTCCTCCTGCAGGTGGAGCTCTACCTGGCCACTGTACACCCGGTGCCCTCGGGACACGAGAGCGTTTCCGCCCTCATCTCCTGTCTCACGGGCAAGGCGTTGGAATGGGCCAACGCCGAGTGGAGGAGGATGGACGCCACCACCATCTCCTACGCCAAGTTCTCCCGTCGCTTCAAGGCCGTGTTCGACCATCCACCTGAGGGCAAAGCGGCGGGGGAGCGTCTATTCCACCTGAGACAGGGGAGGAGGAGCGCACAGGCGTTTGCGCTGGAGTTCCGGACTCTAGCGGCAGACGCAGGGTGGAATGAAGGGGCCCTCATCGACCATTTTCGATGTAGCCTACGGGAGGACGTTCAACGTGAGTTGGCCTGCAGGGACACCAATTTCACCTTCAACCAGTTGGTCGATATGTCCATCCGTCTGGACACCCTGCTGGCCACCCGTGGACGTCCCGAGTGGGGTCCGTCCATTCCACCCTCCGGCACCTCCGAGCCGAGCCCTATGGAGCTCGGGGGTGCTGGCGCTAGAGAAAGGAGGAGGAGGAGCCAGAGGGGGCCTGTCCCCTGCACCAAGTGCGGTCGTGGAGGGCACACTGCGGCCAGGTGCTGGGGAGGGTTCCCCGAGGGAGGAGACAACAGGCCACGCACTGGGGAGCCTTCCCAGGTGAGTAGACACCCCACTTACCCAGAGCTCTCTGTTGCGCACTTTTGTATACCTGTTTGTTTTCCACAGGTTGCACCTCATTCCCAGCATAAGGCGGTAGTAGATTCAGGCGCAGCTGGGAATTTTGTTGATCGGAAGTTTTGTTTAGATTTAGGGATCCCTCTCCTGCCTGTTGACAAACCTTTTCCCGTTCATGCTTTAGATAGCCGCCCGTTGGGGTCGGGGTTGATTAGGGAAGTCACAGCGCCACTTAGGATGTGTGCGCAGGGGGGTCATGAGGAGACTATACAGTTGTATCTGATCGACTCTCCTGCGTACCCGGTGGTGCTGGGAATTCCCTGGTTAAGCACCCATAACCCTGCTATTTCGTGGCAACAGAGGGCTCTCAATGGGTGGTCTGCTCAGTGTGAGGGGCGATGTCTGGGTGTTTCCGTAGGGGCGACTTCGGTGGAAAGTCCAAACCAAGTGCCCGCACTGCACATTCCGCCTGAATATGGGGATTTAGCTCTCGTGTTTAGTAAAGCTAGGGCGACGCAGTTGCCTCCTCATAGACAGGGGGATTGTGCGATTGATCTCCAGGCAGGAGCAGCGCTCCCACGGAGCCACGTGTATCCTTTGTCTCAAGAGGAGAGAAAAGCTATGGAAACTTACATAGCCGAATCTTTGAGACAGGGATACATACGGCCCTCCACTTCTCCCGCCTCCTCGAGCTTCATTTTTGTGAAGAAAAAAGATGGAGGGTTGCGCCCATGCATCGATTACCGTGGTCTCAATCAGATTACTGTGAAATACAGTTATCCACTCCCTCTGATTGCGACCATGACGGAGTCATTGCATGGAGCGAGGTTTTTCAAAAAACTGGATCTCAGGAGCGCGTATAACTTGGTGCGCATTAGGGAGGGCGACGAATGGAAAACAGCGTTTAGTACCACGTCAGGTCATTTCGAGTATCTCGTCATGCCATATGGGTTGATGAATGCTCCATCAGTCTTCCAATACTTCGTAGATGAGATTTTCCGGGATATGCAGGGGCAAGGGGTGGTCGTGTACATTGATGACATTCTAGTGTACTCGTCTACCCGAGCCGAGCATATAGCCCTGGTGCGTCGTGTATTGAGGAGGCTGTTGGAGCACGACCTATATGTCAAGGCAGAGAAATGTCTGTTTTTCCAGGAGTCGGTCTCCTTTTTGGGTTATCGGTTGTCCGCGTCAGGGGTGAGAATGGAGGTGGATCGTGTGTCAGCTGTGCGTAATTGGCAAACCCCAACCACTGTCAAAGAGGTGCAGCAGTTCTTGGGCTTTGCGAATTACTACCGGAGGTTTATCCGGGGTTTTGGACAGGTGGCAGCTCCCATCACGTCCCTTCTGAAAGGGGGTCCGGTGCGCCTGCAGTGGTCAGCTGATGCGGACAGGGCCTTTAGGAGACTGAAGGACCTGTTTACGTCGGCTCCGGTGCTGGCGCATCCGGACCCCGCATTACCCTTTCAGGTCGAGGTGGACGCGTCTGAGGCCGGTATAGGGGCCGTACTCTCTCAACGGTCCGGCACGCCACCTAAACTCCGCCCCTGTGCTTTTTACTCAAAAAAGCTCAGCCCGGCGGAGCGAAATTATGACGTCGGGGACAGGGAGCTGTTAGCTGTAGTTCAGGCCCTTAAGGTGTGGAGGCATTGGCTTGAGGGGGCTCAACACCCTTTCCTCATTTTGACTGACCATCGGAACCTGGAGTACATCCGGGCAGCGAGGAGACTGAACCCTCGCCAGGCTCGATGGAGTATGTTTCTCGCCAGGTTCGTATTTAAAATCACGTACATCCCTGGGTCCCAGAATGGTAAGGCAGATGCGCTGTCCCGGCGGTATGACACGGAGGAGAGGTCCGTTGAGCCTACTCCCATACTACCGGAGTCTTGTCTTGTGGCACCGGTGGTGTGGGAGGTCGATGCTGAAATCGAGCGAGCGTTGCGTACCGACCCCAGCCCTCCACAGTGTCCTGTGGGTCGGAAGTATGTTCCGCTCGAGATTCGGGATCGACTCATTTACTGGGCTCACACGTCACCCTCCTCTGGACATCCGGGTATTGGCCGGACAGTGCATTGTCTTAGCACTAAATACTGGTGGCCCACGTTAGCCAGGGATGTGAGGGTTTATGTCTCCTCCTGCTCGGTGTGCGCCCAGTGTAAGGCGCCCAGACACCTGCCCAGGGGTAAGTTACAACCCCTGCCCGTTCCACAACGACCATGGTCCCACCTCTCGGTGGATTTTGTGACAGACCTTCCCCTCTCTCAGGGGAATCCCACCATCCTGGTCGTTGTGGACCGGTTCTCTAAGGCCTGTCGTCTTCTCCCTATGTCGGGTCTTCCTACTGCCCTACAAACCGCAGAGGCACTATTTACCCACGTCTTCCGGCATTACGGGGTACCCGAGGATATAGTGTCTGATCGAGGCCCCCAGTTTACCTCCCGAGTATGGAGAGCGTTCATGGAGCGTTTGGGGGTCTCGGTGAGCCTTACCTCAGGGTACCACCCGGAGAGTAACGGGCAGGTAAAACGAGTCAACCAGGATGTGGGTAGGTTTCTGAGGTCGTATTGCCAGGACCGGCCTGAGGAGTGGGCTCGGTACATTCCCTGGGCCGAGATGGCCCAGAACTCTCTCCGCCACTCCTCTACCAACCTAACCCCCTTCCAATGTGTGTTAGGTTACCAGCCGGTTCTGGCACCTTGGCAGCAGAGCCAGATCGAGGCCCCTGCGGTGGATGATTGGATGAGGCGCTCGGAGGAGACGTGGAACGCTGCACACGTCCACCTGCAGCGGGCCATCCGTCGTCACAAGGCGAGCGCCGATCTCCACCGCAGTGAGGGGCTGGTGTACGCACCCGGAGATCGAGTCTGGCTCTCTACCAGAAACCTACCCCTCCGCCTGCCCTGCCGGAAGCTGGGTCGGCGGTTTGTGGGGCCTTTTAAAGTCCTGAGAAGATTGAACGAGGTGTGTTATAGGTTACATCTGCCTATTGAATATAAGAATATTAACCCCTCGTTCCATGTGTCTCTTCTCAGGCCGGTGGTAGCTGGTCCACTCCAGGAAGGTGAGATAGGAGAGACTCCTCCGCCCCCACTAGACATCGAGGGGGCTCCGGCGTACACCGTTCGGTCCATCTTGGACTCAAGACGCCGGATGGGGGGTCTCCAGTATCTCGTGGAGTGGGAGGGGTACGGCCCGGAGGAGCGGTGCTGGGTGCCGTGGAGGGACATCCTAGACCCATCTCTCCTGTCGGAGTTCCACCGGGACCATCCCGCGCGCCCTGCTCCGCGCCCTCCTGGTCGTCCCCGAGGCCGGGGTCGGCGCACGGCTGGAGCCGCGCATCAAGGGGGGGGTACTGTCACGGTTTCGGCCGAGGCTGCTCCTCCTCCTTGTTCGGGCAGGTTTCGGCGGTCGTCGTCCCCGGAGTACTAGCTGCCACCGATCTATGTTTCATGTTCGTTTTCAAGCCAGAAAGCTCGACTGCAGACAGAAAATGGTGAAAACTTCACGTCCAAATAGTCAAAGCCAATGTTCACATTTACATATTTCTGAACTTCTATTTTGATCATTTTCAGGGGAGATGTCACAACAGCTTGAGGAGAAGGATTCCTTAATGTCACACCTAACTCGCGGCAAACAAGCCTATGTCCAACAAATAGAAGAGCTGAAAAGGCAGAATGAGGAGGATGTTAAGGTCAACATAATATATGCTACTAAAATGTTATGTTTGTGAAGAAAAAGCCCATGACATTTCCTTTCCATATTAGGCTAAGAATGCCCTGGCATATGGTTTACAATGAACCCGCCATGACTGTGATCTGCTCCGGGAGCAGTATGAGGAAGAGCAGGAGTCCAAGGCTGAGCTGCAGAGGAGCATGTCCAAGGCCATCAGTGAGGTAGCTCTGTGGAGAACCAAGTATGAGACTGATGCCACCCAGCGCACTGAGGAACTTGAAGAGGCCAAGTAAGATCCAACACAATTGATCTATTTTGTCCACGTGATCGCTTCAACCAAAGGGAAAGGTATTATGGAATTTCACGTTTCCCACTACAGGAAGAAGCTAGCCCTACGTCTTCAGGAAGCAGAGGAAGCTGTTGAGGCAAACAACTCCAAGTGCTCCTCATTGGAGAAGACCAAGCAGAGGCTGCAGGGGGATGTGGAGGATCTGATGATGGATGTTGAGAGAGCCAACTCTGCTGCTGCCACTCTGGACAAGAAGCAAATAAACTTTGATAATGTGCAAGATGGCATACCTACTATTTTAGAAATACATGTTTATGATGCTTTACCATGTGTTTATTTATATGACAAATATAGCCTGTCTATGTAATATTTCGTAATTTGTAGATCCTGGCAGAAATGGAAGCAGAAATTTGAGAGTCAGGCAGAGCTGGAGGCATCCTTGAAAGAGGTTCGCTCCATGGGCACTGAGAACTTCAAAATGAAGAATGCCTATGAGGAATCTCTTGAACATCTCGAAACACTCAAACGTGAAAACAAAAACATGCAACGTATGTCAAGGATCTTTATTTAGTAAATGCTCTCATACCACACACAATCTTTAAGTATAGAAACATTATATAGAAACAATTAAGCTTACTGAGAAATGTTTTTTTTCTTCTAGAGGAAATTATGGATCTCACTGAACAGCTAGGGGAAACAGGAAAAACCATTAATGAGCTTGAAAAGTCAAAGAAACTGTCAGAACGCTGCGTGTGGATGTGGTGCAGGGAATCAAGCGCAGGAACAAGGGTGTTCGTCAACAGACTTTAGTATATCCAAACAGGCATGAGTCGCCAACCCAACCGGGTGGCACGAACAAATTACGCACAAACAACAGTGCGAAAACAAGAAAAAAGCGCACGCAGTGCGAACTCTCAAATACAACGATATGAGAGAGGAAACTCCTCAATGGCAACAGCTGACAATAATAATCACACATAACACCTGACCCAACACACGATAACTAAATAGGAAACAAAATCAAACACTAACAAGGGACAGGTGTACAACCAGACAAAACCAAACAAACATGAAACATCGAACGGTGGCAGCTAGTACTCCGGGGACGACGACCGCCGAAGCCTGCCCGAACAAGGAGAAGGAGCAGCCTCGGCCGAAACCGTGACAGTACCCCCCCCTTGACGCGCGGCTCCAGCCGTGCGCCGATCCCGGCCTCGGGGACGACCAGGACGACGCGGAGCAGGGCGCGTAGGATGACCCCGATGGAACTCGGTCAGCAGGGACAGGTCTAATATGTCCCTCCTCGGCACCCAGCACCGCTCCTCCGGGCCGTACCCCTCCCACTCCACGAGATATTGGAGACCCCCCATCCGGCGTCTCGAATCAAGGATGGACCTCACAGTGTACGCCGGAACCCCCTCGATGTCCAACGGGGGCAGAGGAATCTCCTCTATCTCATAATCCTGGAGTGGACCAGCTACCACCGGCCTGAGGAGAGACACATGAAACGAGGGGTTAATATTCCTGTACTCAATAGGCAGTTCTAACCTGTAACACACCTCGTTCAACCTCCTCAGGACTTTAAATGGCCCCACAAACCGCCGACCCAGCTTCCGGCAGGGCAGGCGGAGGGGCAGGTTTCTGGTCGAGAGCCAGACTCGATCTCCAGGTGCGTACACAGGCCCCTCACTGCGGTGGAGATCGGCGCTCGTCTTATGCCGACGGATGGCCCGCTGCAGATGAACGTGGGCAGCGTTCCACGTCTCCTCCGAGCGCCGCACCCACTCATCCACCGCAGGGGCCTCGATCTGGCTCTCGTGCCAAGGTGCCAGAACCGGCTGGTACCCTAACACACACTGGAAAGGGGTTAGTTGGGTGGAGGAGTGGCGGAGAGAGTTCTGCGCCATCTCGGCCCACGGAACGTATCTCGCCCACTCCTCCGGCCGGTCCTGGCAATAAGACCTCAGAAACCCCCCCACATCCTGGTTGACACGTTCAACCTGCCCATTACTCTCCGGGTGGTAACCCGAGGTAAGGCTCACCGAAACCCCCAACCGTTCCATAAACGCTCTCCACACTCTGGAGGTGAACTGGGGGCCTCGATCAGACACTATATCCTCGGGTACCCCGTAATGCCGGAAGACATGGGTAAACAGAGCCTCAGCGGTCTGTAGGGCAGTAGGTAGACCCGGCATGGGTAGGAGACGACAGGCCTTCGAGAACCGATCCACAACGACCAGGATGGTAGTATTCCCCTGTGAGAGGGGAAGGTCTGTAACAAAATCCACCGAGAGGTGGGACCAGGGTCGTTGTGGAACGGGCAGGGGTTGTAGCTTACCCCTGGGCAAATGTCTGGGCGCCTTACACTGGGCACACACCGAACAGGAGGAGACATAAATCCTCACATCCCTGGCTAACGTTGGCCACCAGTACTTAGTGCTAAGGCAGTGAACTGTCCGGCCGATACCTGGATGTCCAGAGGAGGGGGACGTATGAGCCCAATAAATGAGGCGATCGCGTACCTCGAGCGGAACGTACGTCCGACCCACAGGACACTGGGGAGGACTTGGGTCGGTGCGTAACGCCCGCTCGATCTCGGCATCGACCTCCCATACCACCGGTGCAACCAGACAAGACTTCGGTAGTATGGGAGTGGGCTCAACGGACCTCTCCTCCGTGTCATATCGCCGAGACAGGGCATCTGCCTTCCCGTTCTGGGACCCAGGGATGTAAATGATTTTAAACACAAACCGGGCTAGAAACATAGTCCAGCGGGCCTGGCGAGGATTCAGTCTCCTAGCTGCCCGGATGTATTCCAGGTTACGGTGGTCAGTTAGAATGAGGAAAGGGTGTTGAGCCCCCTCAAGCCAATGCCTCCACACCTTTAGGGCCTGTACCACGGCTAACAGCTCCCTGTCCCCTACGTCATAATTCCGCTCCGCCGGACTGAGCTTCTTAGAATAAAAAGCACAGGGGCGGAGTTTAGGTGGTGTGCCAGACCGTTGTGAGAGAACGGCCCCAATACCAGCCTCGGACGCGTCTACCTCTACCTGGAAAGGTAAAGCGGGATCCGGATGCGCCAACACCGGCGCTGAGGTAAACAGGTCCTTCAGTCTCCCAAAAGCCCTGTCCGCCTCAGCTGACCACTGCAAGCGCACCGGACCCCCCTTCAACAGAGACGTAATGGGAGCTGCCACCTGTCCAAAACCCCGAATAAACCTCCGGTAATAATTCGCAAAGCCCAAGAACTGTTGCACCCCTTTCACAGTGGTTGGGGTTTGCCAATTACGCACAGCTGACACCCGGTCAACCTCCATCTTCACCCCTGACGCAGACAACTGATAACCCAAAAAGGAGACCGACTTCTGAAAGAACAGACATTTCTCTGCCTTGACATATAGGTCATGCTCCAACAGCCTCCTCAACACTCGGCGCACCAGGGCTACATGCTCAGCTCGGGTAGAACTGTACACCAGAATATCGTCTATGTACACGACTACTCCCCGCCCCTGCATGTCCCGGAAAATCTCATCTACAAAGGATTGGAAGACTGAGGGAGCATTCATTAACCCATATGGCATGACGAGATACTCGTAATGACCGGAGGTCGTGCTAAATGCTGTCTTCCATTCATCGCCCTCTCTAATGCGCACCAAGTTATATGCGCTCCTAAGATCCAATTTTGTGAAGAACTGAGCACCGTGTAATGACTCCGTCATAGTCGCAATCAGAGGAAGTGGATAGCTGTACTTCACTGTAATCTGATTGAGACCGCGGTAATCAATACACGGGCGCAGACCTCCATCTTTTTTCTTCACAAAAAAGAAGCTTGAGGAAGCGGGTGAAGTGGAGGCCCGTATGTATCCCTGTCTCAGAGACTCGGCGATGTAAGTTTCCATTGCCTTCCTCTCCTCTTGGGACAAGGGATACACATGGCTCCGCGGGAGGGCTGCTCCTGACTGGAGGTCTATCGCACAATCCCCCTGTCTATGAGGCTGCAGCTGCGCCGCCCGAGTCTTACTGAACACCAGTTTCAAATCCTCATACTCAGGGGGAATCTGCAGTGCTGGCATTAGATTCGGACTCTCCACCGAGGTCGCCCCTATGGAAACACCCAGACACAGCCCCACACACTGAGCAGACCACCCTGTAAGAGCTTTCTCTCGCCACGAAATAGTAGGGTCATGGGTAATTAACCAGGGAAGCCCCAGCACCACCGGATACGCAGGAGAGTCAATCAGATAGAGCTGAATCGTCTCCTCATGACCCCCCTGCGTCACCATCTTAAGAGGCGCTGTGACCTCCCCAATCAACCCAGATCCTAACGGACGGCTATCTAGGGCATGTACAGGGAAAGGCTTATCAACGGGACGGAGGGGAATCCCTAACTTTACACAGAACTGGCGATCTACAAAATTCCCAGCTGCGCCTGAATCTACCAGCGCCTTATGCTGGGAACGAGGTGCAACCTGTGGGAAACAAACAGGCAAGGTTAGGTGAACGACAGAAAGCTCTGGGTAAGTAGGGCGCCTACTCACCTGGGAGGACTCCCCAATGCCTGGCCTGACCTCACCTCCACCAGGGGACCTTCCCCAACACCTAGCCGCGGTGTGCCCTCCACGGCCACAGTTGGTGCAGGGAACGGCCCCCCTCGGGTTCCTACTCCTCCGTTCCCTAGCGCCAGCACCTCCGAGCTCCATAGGGCTCGGCTCGGAGGTGCTGGAAGGTGGAATGGGCAACCCCCACCCGGGACGTCCACGGGTAGCGAGCAGGGTGTCCAGCCGAATGGCCATGTCGACCAGTTGGTCAAATGACAACGTGGTATCCCTGCACGCCAACTCTCTCTGGACGTCCTCCCGGAGGCTGCAGCGGAAGTGGTCTATGAGGGCCCGCTCATTCCACCCTGCATCTGCCGCTAGAGTCCGGAACTCCAATGCAAAAGCCTGTGCGCTCCTCATCCCCTGTCGGAGGTAGAACAGACGCTCCCCCGCCGCCTTCCCCTCCGGTGGATGGTCAAACACGGCACGGAAGCGGCGGGAGAACTCCGCATAGGTAACAGTAGCGGCGTCTATTCTCCTCCATTCGGCGTTGGCCCACTCCAACGCCTTGCCGGTGAGACAGGAGATGAGGGCGGAGACGCTCTCGTGTCCCGAGGGAGCCGGGTGTACGGTGGCGAGGTAGAGCTCCACTTGCAGCAAGAACCCTTGACACCCGGCAGCGGAGCCGTCGTACGCCCTCGGGAGGGAGAGCCGAATCCCGCTGGGTTCCGGAAGGGGGACAGGAGGACTGACCGATGGGGATGGTCCGGTAGGTGGGGGCGTGGGTACCCCGCTGGTCTCCCATCGGTGGAGAGTGTTCATCACCTGATCCAGGGCGTGACCGATCTGGTTGATCCTGTCCTCCTGCCCACGAAGACGGTCTTCCATAATGTCCGTTGGCGCGGCTGCTCCTGCTGATTCCATAGTGGGATGTGTGATTCTGTCAGAACGCTGCGTGTGGATGTGGTGCAGGGAATCAAGCGCAGGAACAAGGGTGTTCGTCAACAGACTTTAGTATATCCAAACAGGCATGAGTCGCCAACCCAACCGGGTGGCACGAACAAATTACGCACAAACAACAGTGCGAAAACAAGAAAAAAGCGCACGCAGTGCGAACTCTCAAATACAACGATATGAGAGAGGAAACTCCTCAATGGCAACAGCTGACAATAATAATCACACATAACACCTGACCCAACACACGATAACTAAATAGGAAACAAAATCAAACACTAACAAGGGACAGGTGTACAACCAGACAAAACCAAACAAACATGAAACATCGAACGGTGGCAGCTAGTACTCCGGGGACGACGACCGCCGAAGCCTGCCCGAACAAGGAGAAGGAGCAGCCTCGGCCGAAACCGTGACAGAAACAGTCTGAACAGGAGAAGACAGAGGTTCAGACTGCCCTGGAGGAGGCAGAGGTAATAGTAAAACTTGTAAAGATGGTACCTCATATTTATCCCGATTCCCAACTACAATATCTTCCTGTCTATTCTGACTATACATTAACTCCCATTCAGGCATCTATAGAGCATGACGAATCTAAGATCCTCTGTGCCCAGCTGGAGTTGAACCAGGTGAAGTCTGAGGTGGACAGAAAGATTTCTGAAAAGGATGAGGAGATTGACCAGTTGAAGAGAAACAGCCAGAGAGTTATTGATTCCATGCAGACCAATCTGGACGCTGAGGTCAGGAGCAGGAATGATGCCCTGCGAGTTAAGAAGAAGATGGAGGGAGACCTCAATGAGATGGAGATTCAGCTAAGCCATGCTAATAGGCAGGCCAGTGAGTCACAAAAACAGCTGAGATATATCCAAGATCAGCTCAAGGTTAGCTGATGGAAACAAACATACATGAAATATACTGTTTGTTTTGCAGTTATAGGAGAAACTTCACCATTTCCATTTACTTTGATCAATTCATTCCCCCGTAGGAAGCACAACTCCACCTTGATGATGCTATTAGAGGACAGGATGATACGAAGGAGCAGGTTGACATGTCTGAGCGCAGGAGCAACCTGTTGCAGGCTGAAATTGATGAGATGAGGGGTACTCTGGAACAGACTGAGAGAAGCCGTAAAACAGCTGAGCAAGAACTAGTGGGTGCTAGCGAGAGAGTGCAGTTACAGCACTCACAGGTACAGTACTCGACTTTCTTAATCACCTCAGCCCTAAAGCAACAACTCATTTAATCTAAAAATACAAAATGTCCCCATGGTGATTTGCTGAATTACATATTTTACAGAATACAAGCCTGATCAACATTCGCAAGAAACTTGAGGCTGATCTCGCCTCAATTCAGGATGAGTTGGAAGACAGTATTCAGGAGGCCAGAAACGCTGAGGAGAAGGCCAAAAAGGCTATCACTGATGTACGTCTATGTTCCGCCTTATTTACTGTAAGTGTCCCTGATGGCAGAGGAGCTGAAGAAGGAGCAGGACACAAGTGGTCACCTTGAGAGAATGAAGAAGAATCTGGAGATCACCGTCAAGGACCTGCAGCACCGTCTAGTTGAAGCAGAGAATATTGCCATGAAGGGTGGAAAGAAGCAACTCCAGAAACTGGAGACAAGGGTAGTGTTTGTATAGTTAATATTATAATAGAACCTTAACTATTATTGAAGATGCAGATGACAATGTTATGCTTGTATTATGTGGTGGTAATAGTTGTTGGTTTCCATCAGGTGAGAGAGCTGGAGATTGAGCTAGAGTCAGAGCAGAAACACGCCTCAGATGCTGTATGAGCACAGAATCAAGGAGCTCACCTATCAGGTAAATGTCAGCTGGATGGATACACTGCATGCAAAACTGCACCGTTGAATTCCTCATCACCACAGTTCTTTGGTGCATGGCAATTTTAAGAATTCTCCATAATAGGCCATAGGCTGCATAAAATGTGTCCTGTTTTAAAACAGTCTGAGGAGGATAAAAATAACATCATTAGACTTCAAGAACTGGTGGACAAGTTACAGCTGAAGGTCAAAGCCTACAAGAGACAGGTGGAGGAGGCTGTGAGTACAACTCAATCCAGACCAGTTTACACACATGGTTTTTAACCTCCCTTCAAAATGTTGACACTTAATCCAATTTCATTTTATAGGAGGAGCAAGCCAATACCCACCTGATCAAGTTCAGGAAGGTGCAGCATGAGTTGGAGGAGGCTGAAGAGCGTGCTGACAATGCTGAGACCCAGGTCAACAAGATGCGGGTTAAGCGTCGTGACATGGGCAAGGTGATTGGATGGCCTAGCAAACTTACTGCATTCATACAATAAATCTGACTAACCATACCTGATATACTGAAGTGGTATACAAATAAATCCTTACTATTTCTTATTTTACAGGGAAAAGACAGTGGAGAGTAACCGATGGCATTTTGAAGGAAAAGTGGACAATACCTGCAACATTAAGCAACATACTCTTAACCAACAACTTCCAAATACCTCCTCATTTGTTTAGTCTAATGGATATCTATGAGAACTGTAAGAAAATGGTCAAGAGGTGAAATGTAAAAGTTGTAGATTATTTTGGTTTGTCGCTCTATAATAATAAACTCTCAACATGATTTATGTTAATTGATTCATTGTCTGGATACACAAAAGTTAGCCTATGCTATTTGACAAAATCAGTAGTAAAACAAAAAATAGTAGCCTAGTATTTGTTACTACTCTATCCCATTTCGAATGGCGCAAAATGCACTCAACATTAGGGCCTACCTACACAATACAGGCAGAGAAAAATGTAAGTTCACAGTTGACAGACCTAGGTCTTGCGTTCCATTTGCTTATATTAGGGGAACATGCAGGAGTGGAATTTGGGAAAAACAAAAAAACAGAGTGGCTCACCGGGCATTCAGCTCAAAAAAACATGTCAAAATGTCCCTACAGAAACATTTTCACTTTTTACATTCACATTCCGCCCCCCACGTCCACCCTTAGCCATGCAGTATCTTAATGGAATTCCTATTGCTGCAAAATAAACTAAAAAATAACGACTTAATAAATCCAACACATAAAATTATTAATGATTTGGTGAACTCATAACCTGGCCTAGCACGGTTACGTCATGACTATACCCACTGGGCACAAACTGGTTGTATTGTGACACAATGTATTGTGATGTGGAATCTATGTGGAAAATACATTGAATTTGAAAACAACGTAAACTGTTATTTTGAGGGTGAAATTTCAACCACATGATTACGTCATCATGGTAACCAAATGTCAACATAGACAAACCTTGTATAAAATATGTTGAATTTGTACCTTTAAAACAATGTCAGATATCTACGTTATATCTACAACGTTATACAGTGGGGAAAAAAAGTATTTAGTCAGCCACCAATTGTGCAAGTTCTCCCACTTAAAAAGATGAGAGAGGCCTGTCATTTTCATCATAGGTACACGTCAACTATGACAGACAAAATGAGAAAAAAAATCCAGAAAATCACATTGTAGGATTTTTAATGAATTTATTTGCAAATTATGGTGGAAAATAAGTATTTGGTCAATAACAAAAGTTTCTCAATACTTTGTTATATACCCTTTGTTGGCAATGACACAGGTCAAACGTTTTCTGTAAGTCTTCACAAGGTTTTCACACACTGTTGCTGGTATTTTGGCCCATTCCTCCATGCAGATCTCCTCTAGAGCAGTGATGTTTTGGGGCTGTCGCTGGGCAACACGGACTTTCAACTCCCTCCAAAGATTTTCTATGGGGTTGAGATCTGGAGACTGGCTAGGCCACTCCAGGACCTTGAAATGCTTCTTACGAAGCCACTCCTTCGTTGCCCGGGCGGTGTGTTTGGGATCATTTTCATGCTGAAAGACCCAGCCATGTTTCATCTTCAATGCCCTTGCTGATGGAAGGAGGTTTTCACTCAAAATCTCACGATAGATGGCTCCATTCATTCTTCCCTTTACACGGATCAGTCGTCCTGGTCCCTTTGCAGAAAAACAGTCCCAAAGCATGATGTTTCCACCCCCATGCTTGAGTTTTTACCAAAAAGTTATATTTTGGTTTCATCTGACCATATGACATTCTCCCAATCCTCTTCTGGTCATCCAAATGCGCTCTAGCAAACTTCAGACGGGCCTGGACATGTACTGGCTTAAGCAGGGGGACACGTCTGTCACTGCAGAATTTGAGTCCCTGGAGGCGTAGTGTGTTACTGATGGTAGGCTTTGTTACTTTGGTCCCAGCTCTCTGCAGGTCATTCACTAGGTCCCCCCGTGTGGTTCTGGGATTTTTGCTCACCGTTCTTGTGATCATTTTGACCCCACAGGGTGAGATCTTGCGTGGAGCCCCAGATCGAGGGAGATTATCAGTGGTCTTGTATGTCTTCCATTTCCTAATAATTGCTCCCACAGTTGATTTCTTCAAACCAAGCTGCTTACCTATTGCAGATTCAGTCTTCCCAGCCTGGTGCAGGTCTACCATTTTGTTTCTGGTGTCCTTTGACAGCTCTTTGGTCTTGGCCATAGTGGAGTTTGGAGTGTGACTGTTTGAGGTTGTG
Source organism: Coregonus lavaretus (assembly GCF_964263955.1). NCBI lineage: Eukaryota > Metazoa > Chordata > Actinopteri > Salmoniformes > Salmonidae > Coregonus > Coregonus lavaretus. The sequence goes on along the minus strand of NC_140015.1, from coordinate 23,689,567 downwards.
GACAGGTGTCTTTTATACTGATAACAAGTTCAAACAGGTGCCATTAATACAGGTAACGAGTGGAGGACAGAGGAGCCTCTTAAAGAAGAAGTTACAGGTCTGTGAGAGCCAGAAATCTTGCTTGTTTGTAGGTGACCAAATACTTATTTTCCACCATAATTTGCAAATAAATTCATAAAAAATCCTACAATGTGATTTTCTTGAAAAATAAATCTAAATTTTTCTGTCATAGTTGACGTGTACCTATGATGAAAATTACAGGCCTCTCTCATCTTTTTAAGTGGGAGAACTTGCACAATTGGTGGCTGACTAAATACTTTTTTCCCCCACTGTATCTACTATTAGGAGAAGAAAAATAAATAGGTTGGGCAGCACCTCCTACTGGAGAATTGATCTACCTACAGCTACCCTTTGGTCTCCCATCCAGGGTTTTAACAAAGCCCAGCTTAGCTTTGATAATTGTCACTTACTATTAACCATGTGCTATCATGAGAATGATTGGTGAGAGATCTCCACTTAAAAATGGGTAGGTTAAACAGAGCAAATGAAATGTGAACATACTTTACCACTCATATATCATCCATGATGCTATTTAAGCCTATACAGTGCCTTGCAAAAGTATTCATCCCCCTTGGCATTTTTCCTATTTTGTTGCATTACAACCTGTAATTTAAATGGATTTTTATTTGGATTTCATGTAATGGACATACACAAAATAGTCCAAATTGGTGAAGTGAAATGAAAAAAATAACTTGTTTAAAAAAATTCAAAACAATAAATAACGGAAAAGTGGTGCATATGTATTCACCCCCTTTGCTATGAAGCCCCTAAATAAGATCTGGTGCAACCAATTACCTTCAGAAGTCACATAATTAGTTAAATAAAGTCCACCTGTGTGCAGTCTAAGTGTCACATGATCTGGCACATGATCTCAGTATATATACACCTGTTCTGAAAGGCCCCAGAGTCTGCAACACCACTAAGCAAGGGGCACCACCAACCAAGCGACACCATGAAGACCAAGGAGCTCTCCAAACAGGTCAGGGACAAAGTTGTGGAGAAGTACAGATCAAGGTTGGGTAAAACATTTTTATCTGAAACTTTGAACATCCCACGGAGCAACATTAAATCCATTATTAAAAATGGAAAGAATATGGCACCACAACAAACCTGCCAAGAGAGGGCCGCCCACCAAAACTCACGGACCAGGCAAGGAGGGCATTAATGTGAGACTGGGACGGAGGTTCACCTTCCAGCAGGACAATGACCCTAAGCATACTGCTAAAGAAACACTTGAGTGGTTTAAGGGGAAACATTTAAATGTCTTAGTCAAAGCCCAGACCTCAATCCAATTGAGAATCTGTGGTATAACTTAAAGATTGCTGTACACCAGCGGAACCCATCCAACTTGAAGGACCTGGAGCAGTTTTGCCTTGAAGAATGGGCAAAAATCCCAGTGGCTAGATGTGCCAAGCTTATAGAGACATACCGCAAGAGACTTGCAGCTGTAATTGCTGCAAAAGGTGGCTCTACAAAGTATTGACTTTGGGGGGGGGTGAATAGTTATGCACGCTCAAGTTTTCAGTTTTTTTGTCTTATTTCTTGATTGTTTCACAAGAAAACATAACAAAGTCAAAGAATATAACTAAATTAAATCAAACTTTATTTAAAGTGCATTTAAAGTTTGATTTGATTTAGTCTTATTCCTTAACTTTTATTTTTGGTTGAGATGGAGACGTGAATCCAACATAGCCTATCAATTTGTAGACAAATTGCAATTAATGTCAGACTAAGTCAGTGGCACAAATATCCAAGCAGAAGATACATCTCCTTCAAATGTTGATATTTGGTTGCGTTGACAACCAAACACAATTCAATATCACTTTTGCAATACAATAAATAGCCTATTAACTTGTCGACAACTGAAGTTAATGATATGTTGTTGGATTCATGTCTCCAACTCAACCAAAAATAAAAGTTAAAGAATGGGATTCAGCCAGTGGCTCAGATGGAACTATGCAAGCAGTAGATACATCTCCTTTAAATGTTGATATTTGATCATGTTGTTAACCAAACACAATTCAATATTACTTTTGTAATACTACAGTACATAGCTTAAAGTTAAGGCTATTTTACAAGCTAATATAACATTCAACCTTAAAATGAGTAACATATCCACGGCCACATTGAGGTTACTGTAACTACCTATAACTATAAATGTTTTCTTATGTAATCATACAGTATAAAGAGTGCATGTTCAAGAAAGCGCAGAATCTCGAATGGCATTGATCACTTGCACCATGTACTTTTAATGTAATCTCAACTGCAATCGGTTCCGCTATTAGATGAAGCACAGTGATAACACATTAAGTTGTTGTATAAATAAACAAAATGTCTGACAATGTCAGGGTTGAGTGTAGAGGTAACGTGGAATCACACGCAGGACACACAGAGATTCGAAACAGATGTCTCTAGTGAAGTCCGAAAATACAAGCCAAACACGGCAACAGGCCACAGGCGAAACACACGCACACTGGTAAGAACCAAAGTAGATGCGCACAACGTGCAGGACTCTCTCAAACAAAACGAAATACAGAGAGCACAGAACAGCGAACCAACTACTACACGTGACATCGAACAATTACACACAACACCTGACCAAACACAAGAGAACTAAATAGGACGCATAATGAACACTTAACAATGAACAGGTGTAACAAACAGACAAAACCAATCAAACATAGAAACATAGAACGGTGGCAGCTAGTACTCCGGAGACGACGACCGCCGAAGCCTGCCCGAACAAGGAGAAGGAGCAGCCTCGGCCGAAACCGTGACAGACAATGTATTCCCATTTTAACTTTGCTGTGCTTTTAGACGGTGGAAAGCACAGTGATAACACATTGGAAACTTTTGGCTGTCTTTTTTAGTAACTATAGGTTGTAATCAGTGATCAACATCTCAACCAAATATTACCCAATTATCCACGTTGAAATGACGTAGTGTGCCCAGTAGGTAATATCCATAGGCCTACTTGGCAGATTAATTATCCTACCTGTTCTTCCATACTCTTTTAACCTTGATCTTATCCAGTTTGCACAAGCTCAGAGGCTTTTCCGCTCTCATGCGTGACAGCTGTTCTGAAGCTTCTTTTTATTTGCGTCTCCTGAGGCTTTGTTTCTATAGATAGATCATGTTTGACTCAACTCACCGACACAGGACAACATTCACAGACCTCAGTTGGGAGAGACTGAGAAAGCAACAATAATGTAAATTCATCTGCGGTGTCAAGTCCAATTTCTATTCAGCATGTGCAGAAAAATTATTGGCAAAACCATAGGCTGTATATTATATTAAACAAACCATGTTATTGAATAGGTTTGTGAAGACTACTTTTACATGGTGTGACTATAGGCAGTAGGTCTACCTACACTGCATTTGATTTGAACAACGATGTGGAGTCTTCTCAGTCTTGACCTTAAAACATGAGACATTATCTTCTATCTAGGCCAAGGACAGCAGATAATGTGATAGATCCCATGTCATTCATCTTGTCTGTGTCAGGGGCTCAAGGTATGATTTTGAGTATGATATTGAACAGCATAAGGAGCCATCAATCTAAGTAATATTTATTGATATTCTAATCATCGTACAGAATTATTTGTTCTAACTAGTATAATTACAGTAGGACATGTACAACATGAAAGGTGAAAACAATATGACTGAATTTAAGGTAATGCTATTTATTTAGGAACTTCAAACTTTGTTAGAGTCAGAACATGATATTGGCACAATATTAGTATTGCTAATGAAAATTGATTAATTATTTGAAAGTTAGTTTGTTCATTGATTTCTGAATGTGACACTCTGGCTCCATGGACTTTGATATTTGAGCCAGGGTTGTTCATTTTCATTTGTTTGGGTGTATGTCATTTGGTGGTGTTGGGGATGGGTGAGTTTCATGTTGTTTGTGTCTAGTGGTGATTGGTCTATGACTCCCAATCGGAGGTAACGAGTGTCAGCTGTCGGCTCGTTATCTCTGATTGGGAGCCATATATATTCTGTGTGTTTTCTCCTTTGTTTTGTGGGTTATTGTTTCCGTGTTGCTGTTAGTCTGTATCAGTATTTGAACTTCACGTATCGTCATTTGTTGTTTTTTCGTGGTTGCTTTTATTAATAAAGTCATCATGTTCACTCACAACGCTGCGCATTGGTCCGCTCCTTCAGACGATCGTGACAGAATAACCCACCACAAAAGGACCAAGCAGCGCGTCCAGGAGCAAAGGGTCTGGACATGGGAGGAGGCGCCGGGTCAGGAGAGAACGTTGGTGGATGTCCTCCTCGGCTGGGGACATATTACCCAGGAGGAGGCCGTCCGGTACCGGAGGGCGATGAAGGGGGAGAACCTGGCAGGAGAGGAGCAACGGCATCGGCAGGTGTTTCGTCGGAAGGACGAGAGGCAACCCCAAGAAATTTTTTGGGGGGGGCACATGGCTTGGGCAGCTGAGCAGCAGGAGGCTGTCACAAGGCAGATTCAGAAGGCTACCAGGTTAAGGGGGCTGACGGAGGCAGAGAAGGGAAGGATTCAGGAGGCTACCAGGTTAAGGGGGTCACTGGCCAGAGTAGGGAAAGGAGATGTAGAGGCACGGCGTGAGAGACTGAGGTGTGTATCCAGTCCGGTCCGGCCCGTTCCAGTCCCCGGGGTAGAGCCAGTGGTGTGTGCCTCCAGTACGGTCCGGCCTGTTCCGACCCCTCGCACCAAGGATATGGTGCGCTTCGCCAGCCCGGCCCGGCCTGTTCCGGCCACTCGCACCAGGGAAACGGTGCGCGTCGCCAGCCCAGCCCGGCCTGTTCCTACTCCACGCACCAGGGATACGGTGCGCTTCGCCAGCCCGGCCCGGCCGGTTCCGGCCACTCGCACCAGGGATACGGTGCGCGTCGCCAGCCCAGCCCGGCCTGTTCCTACTCCACGCACCAGGGATACGGTGCGGTTCGCCAGCCCGGCCCGGCCTGTTCCGGCCACTCGCACCAGGGATACGGTGCGCGTCGCCAGCCCAGCCCGGCCTGTTCCTGCTCTCCGCACTAGGCGTGAGGTGAGTCCCCAGGGTCCAGCATGCCCTGTTCCGGCTCCCCGCACTAGGCGTTATGGGAGTCCCCAGGGTCCAGCATGCCCTGTTCCGACTCCCCGCACTAGCCCTGAGATGCGTGTCCTCAGCCCGGTACCTCCAGTTCCGGCACCACGCATCAGGCCTACGGTGCGTCCCCAGGGCTAAGCATGCCCTGTTGCTGCTTCCCGCACTAGCCCTGAGATGCGTGTCCTCAGCCCGGTACCTCCAGTTCCGGCACCACGCATCAGGCCTACGGTGCGTCCCCAGGGCCAAGCATGCCCTGTTGCTGCTTCCCGCACTAGCCCTGAGATGCGTGTCCTCAGCCCGGTACCTCCTGTTCCGGCACCACGCACCAGGCCTACGATGCGCCTCAGACGGCCAGAGTCTGCCGTCTGCCCAACGGGGCCTGAACTGCCCGTCTGCCCAAAGCCTGCAAAGCCGCCCGTCTGCCATGAGCCATCAGAGCCGTCCGCCAGACCGGAGCCGCTAGAGCCTTCCGCCAGACAGGATCAGCCAGAGCCTTCCGCCAGACAGGATCAGCCAGAGCCTTCTGCCAGACAGGATCAGCCAGAGCCTTCTGCCAGACAGGATCAGCCAGAGCCTTCCGCCAGACAGGATCAGCCAGATCCGTCAGTCGGCCATGAGCAGCCAGATCCGTCAGCCAGCCATGAGCAGCCAGATCCGTCAGCCAGCCATGAGCAGCCAGATCCGTCAGCCAGCCATGAGCAGCCAGATCCGTCAGCCAGCCATGAGCAGCCAGATCCGTCAGCCAGCCATGAGCAGCCAGATCCGTCAGCCAGCCATGAGCCGTCCAGCCAGGATCCGCCAGAGCCGTCCAGCCAGGATCCGCCAGAGCCAGCCAGCCAGGATCCGCCATTTAGTCAGGTGCTGCCCCTTAGCTCGGTGTTGCTCCTTATCCTGTTGCTGTCCCTTATCCTGGTGCTGTCCCTTAGCCTGGTACTGCCCCTTAGTCCGGTACTGCCCCTTAGTCCGGTACTGCCCCGTAGTCCGGTGCTGCCCCTTAGCCCGGTGCTGCCCCTTGTCCCGGTGCTGCCCCTTATCCCGGTGCTGCCCCTTATCCCGGTGCTGCCCCTTAGGCCGATGCTGCCCCTTAGTCCGGTGTTGCCCCTTAGTCCAGGTGGGGTTAGTTGGAGGGTGGTCATTGAGAGGAGGCTACCGAAGCAGGTTGTGACTGTGGTGGGGTGGGGATCACGACCGGGGCCAGAGCCGCCACCGTGGACAGACGCCCACCCAGACCCTCCCCTAGTCCTGATGTTGGTGCGCCCGGAGTTCGCACCTTTAGGGGGGGGTACTGTGACACTCTGGCTCCATGGACTTTGATATTTGAGCCAGGGTTGTTCATTTTCATTTGTTTGGGTGTATGTCATTTGGTGGTGTTGGGGATGGGTGAGTTTCATGTTGTTTGTGTCTAGTGGTGATTGGTCTATGACTCCCAATCGGAGGTAACGAGTGTCAGCTGTCGGCTCGTTATCTCTGATTGGGAGCCATATATATTCTGTGTGTTTTCTCCTTTGTTTTGTGGGTTATTGTTTCCGTGTTGCTGTTAGTCTGTATCAGTATTTGAACTTCACGTATCGTCATTTGTTGTTTTTTCGTGGTTGCTTTTATTAATAAAGTCATCATGTTCACTCACAACGCTGCGCATTGGTCCGCTCCTTCAGACGATCGTGACACTGAATGGCCTGTGTATATTTAATGGAGGTGAATATGTATGTAATTAAAATGTTTTGAATTTCTCACTAAATAATATATTACTATTTTAATGGGGCACACATGTTGTTTGAATGACAATTTGTTTTGGTTGATAGAAAATATGATGCAATAGTTGATTGGTTGTGTTGACTGTATAATGTGTTTGGTTATTTGTTATGATGGAGACGCTATTTTAACATATCACTGGTTTTGCAATTCATCCAAGATGGTAGGACTATGATAGGCTATTAACAAAAAAAACAAAAAACATGTATGCACTCACTAACTGTAAGTCGCTCTCGATAAGAGCGTCTGCTAAATGACTAAAATGTAAATGTAACTACCTAGTAACCTCATGCAGTTGTGAATACAAAGAGCATGCATCTTCTGGTACTCAATGGGGGACAACCTCTGCTACTCCTCCATTCCCTCTTGGCCCTGTATTGAAGAAGACTGATTAAAGCATGTAGCAGCAAAGAAAGGTGATTAAAAATGTTTGATTGCTACTAAGACCATAATCACATATCCATTGATTGCTCATATATAGCTCTTATCAAATATTGTCTATTATATTGACAAGATATACAAGTGACTGCTCTAACAATTGAAATACATGTCCTCAAAGATGGAAGGCAGGCGGGAGGAGGCGAGCTCAGGTGAGACCATTCTAGCCTATGAGAGGGCAGATACGCGTGTAAACAACAGGCCATAGAGATAGATATAGGACTCATCTTTGTATCTGTGCCAGTTTAGAGTCTGACAGCATGGGCAGCTCCATTGATCCTATCTCAATTTTAAAGTAGTACATTTTCTTCTCCATTGGCGGATTGCTCCAAACTCACAGGAATCCCCACCCAGTTGACTACTTTAAAATGGTGGAAGCCCTCAATGTCAATGTCCATGCTAAAATGCGTTATATCCATGATTAATCCTCTATCTATCTCTATGACAACAGGCACAACTCTGATATAAAGTCAAGTTTCCGTAACGCCACGTGCGTCCACTTATATCAGTGCATTTGTAACAACCTAACCATTACAAAACTTCTATTAGATAAAATAAGCCTCACGTAGCAAGTTAGTAATTACATTTTTTGTTGACCAAATTCGACACTCCAAATCCTTCACATGGTGGGCTTATTTTCGTGGACAGATTTCGGGCGGAGTAAAACCTCTTGCTTCGCCTCTTCTTCTCTGCTCTTATATGTATTTAGACACTCACAGAGTACCCTCTAGTGTTTACGATTGGAAGGGACAAGGCCATTATCTTTGGTGTTGAATTGGAACTCAAAACAAAACTGTATACTTCAAACATATCAATACCTTTGTTCCCATGTCACGGTTCTTGGTTCTAATCTTGTTGACCTGGGACTCAGCAATGTCAGCACGCTCGTTAGCCTCTTCCAGCTCATGCTGCACCTTTCTGAATTTGGCCATATGAACATTAGCTTGCTCCTCCTGCAATTGAATGAGATGCAATGTAGGTTAGCCTACATTAATTATTGCAGCCAGAGCCCACCCTTCACTTGAACACTCAAAATCTAGTGGAGAATGGTCCTTGGTATGTCATTTGCTTACAGCTTCCTCGGACTGTCTTTTGTAAGCCTTCACTTTGATCTGTAATTTATCCACCAAATCCTGGAGTCTAGTAACATTCTTCTTGTCTTCCTCAGTCTGAAAGAAATCACTGGTGTCAGTTTATTTTTTCAAAAATTGTTTTCAGGACAATGCGATAAGTGGATTGCAATTTCATTTGAAGCTAGGGCTATGCCCATGAATGGAAAATAAATACATCTCTGTTAAAATGATCATGGAAACGCAACCAATTTCTGTGACAATATGACTTTAACTCCTGATTATAAGGTACATTAATACATTCTTATTTCTTACCTGATAGGTGAGCTCTTTGACCCTCCTCTCAAATTTCCGAACTCCTTTGATAGCATCAACTCCCCGCTTTTGCTCAGCCTCAAGCTCATTTTCCAGATCACGGACCTAGATAATAGAGATGTTTTTTTCAATGTTTTTAAATCAGTCTGCAATACAGTTTTATAATTAACTTAGCTACATACCCTGCCCTCCAGTTTCTGGAGTTGCTTCTTTCCACCCTTCATGGCAATATTCTCTGCTTCATCTAGACGGTGCTGCAGGTCCTTGACGGTGATCTCCAGGTTCTTCTTCATCCTCTCCAGGTGACCACTCGTGTCCTGCTCCTTCTTCAGCTCCACTGCCAACATGGCAGCCTGAGAATGGGACAAGATTTGAATGAAACTCATTTAGCTTGTGGAAGTTTGTGTTAAAGAGACAGCTTGTGGACTGTAGAACTTACATCAGTAATTGCTTTCTTGGCCTTGTCCTCTGCATTTCTTGCCTCTTGAACAGCATCTTCCACTTCTCCTTGAAGTTGAGTTATGTCTGTGTCAAGCTTCTTCTTGGTGTTCAAAAGGCTGGTGTTCTATTTGGAATAGAGAGGTTTAGTTCAATTGTAAAGTGAGTAAACTGTCAGGTTTGATTAATCATATCACACAACCAACCTGGGAGTAGAGAAGCCCTGCTCGCTCACTAGCTTCAATCAGCTCCTGCCCGGCCACTTTGCGGCCTCTCTCTGCCTGCTCAAAGGCTTCTCTGAGTTCCTCAATCTCAGCATGCATCAGGACGGTCCTGCGCTCCACCATGGTGACCTGCTCCTTCATATCATCCTGTCCTCTGACAGCGTCATCAAGATGCAATTGAGCATCCTGGAATGGTTTAATGATCAGTACATAGCTTAAAGTTAAGGCTATTTTACAAGCTAATATAACATTCAACCTTAAAATGAGTAACATATCCACGGCCACATTGAGGTTACTGTAACTACCTATAACTATAAATGTTTTCTTATGTAATCATACAGTATAAAGAGTGCATGTTCAAGAAAGCGCAGAATCTCGAATGGCATTGATCACTTGCACCATGTACTTTTAATGTAATCTCAACTGCAATCGGTTCCGCTATTAGATGAAGCACAGTGATAACACATTAAGTTGTTGTATAAATAAACAAAATGTCTGACAATGTCAGGGTTGAGTGTAGAGGTAACGTGGAATCACACGCAGGACACACAGAGATTCGAAACAGATGTCTCTAGTGAAGTCCGAAAATACAAGCCAAACACGGCAACAGGCCACAGGCGAAACACACGCACACTGGTAAGAACCAAAGTAGATGCGCACAACGTGCAGGACTCTCTCAAACAAAACGAAATACAGAGAGCACAGAACAGCGAACCAACTACTACACGTGACATCGAACAATTACACACAACACCTGACCAAACACAAGAGAACTAAATAGGACGCATAATGAACACTTAACAATGAACAGGTGTAACAAACAGACAAAACCAATCAAACATAGAAACATAGAACGGTGGCAGCTAGTACTCCGGAGACGACGACCGCCGAAGCCTGCCCGAACAAGGAGAAGGAGCAGCCTCGGCCGAAACCGTGACAGACAATGTATTCCCATTTTAACTTTGCTGTGCTTTTAGACGGTGGAAAGCACAGTGATAACACATTGGAAACTTTTGGCTGTCTTTTTTAGTAACTATAGGTTGTAATCAGTGATCAACATCTCAACCAAATATTACCCAATTATCCACGTTGAAATGACGTAGTGTGCCCAGTAGGTAATATCCATAGGCCTACTTGGCAGATTAATTATCCTACCTGTTCTTCCATACTCTTTTAACCTTGATCTTATCCAGTTTGCACAAGCTCAGAGGCTTTTCCGCTCTCATGCGTGACAGCTGTTCTGAAGCTTCTTTTTATTTGCGTCTCCTGAGGCTTTGTTTCTATAGATAGATCATGTTTGACTCAACTCACCGACACAGGACAACATTCACAGACCTCAGTTGGGAGAGACTGAGAAAGCAACAATAATGTAAATTCATCTGCGGTGTCAAGTCCAATTTCTATTCAGCATGTGCAGAAAAATTATTGGCAAAACCATAGGCTGTATATTATATTAAACAAACCATGTTATTGAATAGGTTTGTGAAGACTACTTTTACATGGTGTGACTATAGGCAGTAGGTCTACCTACACTGCATTTGATTTGAACAACGATGTGGAGTCTTCTCAGTCTTGACCTTAAAACATGAGACATTATCTTCTATCTAGGCCAAGGACAGCAGATAATGTGATAGATCCCATGTCATTCATCTTGTCTGTGTCAGGGGCTCAAGGTATGATTTTGAGTATGATATTGAACAGCATAAGGAGCCATCAATCTAAGTAATATTTATTGATATTCTAATCATCGTACAGAATTATTTGTTCTAACTAGTATAATTACAGTAGGACATGTACAACATGAAAGGTGAAAACAATATGACTGAATTTAAGGTAATGCTATTTATTTAGGAACTTCAAACTTTGTTAGAGTCAGAACATGATATTGGCACAATATTAGTATTGCTAATGAAAATTGATTAATTATTTGAAAGTTAGTTTGTTCATTGATTTCTGAATGGCCTGTGTATATTTAATGGAGGTGAATATGTATGTAATTAAAATGTTTTGAATTTCTCACTAAATAATATATTACTATTTTAATGGGGCACACATGTTGTTTGAATGACAATTTGTTTTGGTTGATAGAAAATATGATGCAATAGTTGATTGGTTGTGTTGACTGTATAATGTGTTTGGTTATTTGTTATGATGGAGACGCTATTTTAACATATCACTGGTTTTGCAATTCATCCAAGATGGTAGGACTATGATAGGCTATTAACAAAAAAAACAAAAAACATGTATGCACTCACTAACTGTAAGTCGCTCTCGATAAGAGCGTCTGCTAAATGACTAAAATGTAAATGTAACTACCTAGTAACCTCATGCAGTTGTGAATACAAAGAGCATGCATCTTCTGGTACTCAATGGGGGACAACCTCTGCTACTCCTCCATTCCCTCTTGGCCCTGTATTGAAGAAGACTGATTAAAGCATGTAGCAGCAAAGAAAGGTGATTAAAAATGTTTGATTGCTACTAAGACCATAATCACATATCCATTGATTGCTCATATATAGCTCTTATCAAATATTGTCTATTATATTGACAAGATATACAAGTGACTGCTCTAACAATTGAAATACATGTCCTCAAAGATGGAAGGCAGGCGGGAGGAGGCGAGCTCAGGTGAGACCATTCTAGCCTATGAGAGGGCAGATACGCGTGTAAACAACAGGCCATAGAGATAGATATAGGACTCATCTTTGTATCTGTGCCAGTTTAGAGTCTGACAGCATGGGCAGCTCCATTGATCCTATCTCAATTTTAAAGTAGTACATTTTCTTCTCCATTGGCGGATTGCTCCAAACTCACAGGAATCCCCACCCAGTTGACTACTTTAAAATGGTGGAAGCCCTCAATGTCAATGTCCATGCTAAAATGCGTTATATCCATGATTAATCCTCTATCTATCTCTATGACAACAGGCACAACTCTGATATAAAGTCAAGTTTCCGTAACGCCACGTGCGTCCACTTATATCAGTGCATTTGTAACAACCTAACCATTACAAAACTTCTATTAGATAAAATAAGCCTCACGTAGCAAGTTAGTAATTACATTTTTTGTTGACCAAATTCGACACTCCAAATCCTTCACATGGTGGGCTTATTTTCGTGGACAGATTTCGGGCGGAGTAAAACCTCTTGCTTCGCCTCTTCTTCTCTGCTCTTATATGTATTTAGACACTCACAGAGTACCCTCTAGTGTTTACGATTGGAAGGGACAAGGCCATTATCTTTGGTGTTGAATTGGAACTCAAAACAAAACTGTATACTTCAAACATATCAATACCTTTGTTCCCATGTCACGGTTCTTGGTTCTAATCTTGTTGACCTGGGACTCAGCAATGTCAGCACGCTCGTTAGCCTCTTCCAGCTCATGCTGCACCTTTCTGAATTTGGCCATATGAACATTAGCTTGCTCCTCCTGCAATTGAATGAGATGCAATGTAGGTTAGCCTACATTAATTATTGCAGCCAGAGCCCACCCTTCACTTGAACACTCAAAATCTAGTGGAGAATGGTCCTTGGTATGTCATTTGCTTACAGCTTCCTCGGACTGTCTTTTGTAAGCCTTCACTTTGATCTGTAATTTATCCACCAAATCCTGGAGTCTAGTAACATTCTTCTTGTCTTCCTCAGTCTGAAAGAAATCACTGGTGTCAGTTTATTTTTTCAAAAATTGTTTTCAGGACAATGCGATAAGTGGATTGCAATTTCATTTGAAGCTAGGGCTATGCCCATGAATGGAAAATAAATACATCTCTGTTAAAATGATCATGGAAACGCAACCAATTTCTGTGACAATATGACTTTAACTCCTGATTATAAGGTACATTAATACATTCTTATTTCTTACCTGATAGGTGAGCTCTTTGACCCTCCTCTCAAATTTCCGAACTCCTTTGATAGCATCAACTCCCCGCTTTTGCTCAGCCTCAAGCTCATTTTCCAGATCACGGACCTAGATAATAGAGATGTTTTTTTCAATGTTTTTAAATCAGTCTGCAATACAGTTTTATAATTAACTTAGCTACATACCCTGCCCTCCAGTTTCTGGAGTTGCTTCTTTCCACCCTTCATGGCAATATTCTCTGCTTCATCTAGACGGTGCTGCAGGTCCTTGACGGTGATCTCCAGGTTCTTCTTCATCCTCTCCAGGTGACCACTCGTGTCCTGCTCCTTCTTCAGCTCCACTGCCAACATGGCAGCCTGAGAATGGGACAAGATTTGAATGAAACTCATTTAGCTTGTGGAAGTTTGTGTTAAAGAGACAGCTTGTGGACTGTAGAACTTACATCAGTAATTGCTTTCTTGGCCTTGTCCTCTGCATTTCTTGCCTCTTGAACAGCATCTTCCACTTCTCCTTGAAGTTGAGTTATGTCTGTGTCAAGCTTCTTCTTGGTGTTCAAAAGGCTGGTGTTCTATTTGGAATAGAGAGGTTTAGTTCAATTGTAAAGTGAGTAAACTGTCAGGTTTGATTAATCATATCACACAACCAACCTGGGAGTAGAGAAGCCCTGCTCGCTCACTAGCTTCAATCAGCTCCTGCCCGGCCACTTTGCGGCCTCTCTCTGCCTGCTCAAAGGCTTCTCTGAGTTCCTCAATCTCAGCATGCATCAGGACGGTCCTGCGCTCCACCATGGTGACCTGCTCCTTCATATCATCCTGTCCTCTGACAGCGTCATCAAGATGCAATTGAGCATCCTGGAATGGTTTAATGATCAACTTTAACTGAAACCCTAGGCACTCATTTGCAATTCAATTTAACCTACTGTCACATCCATGGCTATCAATGCCTATTAGGTATGCACACCATCTTAATGTTGCAAAACGCAGCAGCACTCACCTTGAGCTGTCCCTGGACATTCCTCAGTTGTTTCTGGGCTTCAGCAGCCTGCCTATTAGCATGGCTCAGCTGAATCTCCATCTCATTGAGGTCTCCCTCCATCTTCTTCTTAACTCGCAGGGCATCATTCCTGCTCCTGACCTCAGCGTCCAGAGTGCTCTGCATGGAATCAATAACTCTCTGGCTGTTTCTCTTCAGCTGGTCAATCTCCTCATCCTTGTCAGCATGCTTCCTGTCCACCTCAGACTTCACCTTGTTCAACTCCAGCTGGGCACAGAGGATCTTAGATTCCTCATGCTCTATAGATGCCTTCAAAAAGAAAATGTATATTGATTATTGTAAACCTTAAAATCTGTTGATTTGGCTTAATTGTGTAATTTTTTAAAAACATTGTGCCTGTTGAGTAAATTTTTAAAAATAATGTTACCTCTGCTTCCTCCAGTGTAGATTGCATCTCACTTTTCTCTGTTTCCACTTGTTTTCTGACTTTCTCCAGTTCATGGACACTCTTTCCACTCTCACCAATTTGCTCCGATTGGTCTGATATCTCCTCTGTATTTTGAAAGCCATACAGTACATGTCAAAAGACAATATCAGGTCATTTGATATTGTAAAACCTTAAGGATTTTATGTGTTGTGACTATTATGTCATGGATTGTCACATTTCATAAATTGGACTTACGTTGCAGGTTTTTATTCTCCCTTTTGAGAGTTTCCAGATGATCCAGAGCTTCTTCAAAGGAGTTTTTCATTTTGAAAAGATCCGTGCTTTGTGATCGAGATTCTTTCTGAGCACTTTCCAGCTCCGACTGTGACTCCTCATACTTCTGCTTCCAATCAACTAAAATCTAAAACCATGTATCGTCATCAATACATGAATGTTCAGGCTTTTAGAAAAAAATCAAATCAAACTTTTTTATTACCTTGTCAAAGTTTCTCTGTTTCTTATCAAGGTTAGCAGCCATACTATTGGATCTCTCCACATCAACCATGAGATCCTCCATTTGACTCTGCAGTCTCTGCTTAGTCTTCTCCAGTGAAGCACATTTTGCGTTCACCGCCTCAATTTGTTCCTCAGCCTCTTGGAGACGTTGGGCAAGCTTTTTCCTGCGCAAAGTGAGACCAATCATTTGTCAATATCATGCATAGGGTAATTTATGGCAAACAAGTAGAAAATCTATAAAAAGTTGGCAATTACTTGGCCTCTTCAAGTTCCTCAGTGCACTGGATGGCATCAGTCTCATACTTAGTTCTCCACAGAGCTACCTCACTGTTGGCCTTGGACATGCTCCGCTGCAGCTCAACCTTGGCCTCCTGCTCCTCCTCAAATTGTTCTCGGAGGAGGTCGCTTTCGTGACGTGCTGATTGTAAACTATGGGCCAGGGCATTCTTAGCCTTGGGATGAAAACAGTATACACTGAGTGTACAAAACATTAGGAACATTAGGCTCTTTCCATGACATAGACTGACCAGGTGAATCCAGATGAAAGCTATGATCCCTTATTGATGTCACTTGTTAAATCCACTTCAATCAGTGTAGATGAAGGGGGGGAGACAGGTTAAAGAAGGACTTTTAAGCCTTGAGACAATTGAGACATGGATTGTGTATGTTTGCCATTCGGAGGGTGAATGGGCACCAACTCAATATTAGAAAGGTGTTCCTAATGTTTGGTATACTCAGTGTAAAGTAGGTATTGGGCATAGTAAGATTTTCAATGTATTCAATGTAGTATGGTAACAATACTAGGTGATCTTACTTTTATTTCCTCATCAAGATGTCTCTTCAGGTCATCTATTTGTGTGGTGAACCCATGCTTGGCTCTTGTCAGTTGTGAAATGAGACCTTCCTTATCCTCCATTGTCCGATTAAATTCCCCTACAGAATCAAATAAACATTAGAATAAGTGTTTAGGTAGTGTTTATGTTTGTTTCTCCTCCACATGTAAAAGGAAGGATGTTTACCATTCTCAGTTTGGAGACGGGACTTTTGATTACTGATATCATTGAGCTGACGTACATTCTCCTCATTCTTGGTCTTCAACTCGATTAACTGATCCTCAAGAGAGTGGCACATTTTTTCAAGGTTGACCTGTATTGTAATAATATTGAGATTTTGTCAAATTAACCATGAAAGCATAGATGACAATGGAATTAATTTGATGCTATTTGTACAATGTGGAAAAAAAGTATTTAGTCAGCCACCAATTGTGCAAGTTCTCCCACTTAAAAAGATGAGAGAGGCCTGTAATTTTCATCATAGGTACACGTCAACTATGACAGACAAATTGAGGAAAAAAAATCCAGAAAATCACATTGTAGGATTTTTTATGAATTTATTTGCAAATTATGGTGGAAAATAAGTATTTGGTCACCTACAAACAAGCAAAATTTCTGGCTCTCACAGACCTGTAACTTCTTCTTTAAGAGGCTCCTCTGTCCTCCACTCGTTACCTGTATTAATGGCACCTGTTTGAACTTGTTATCAGTATAAAAGACACCTGTCCACAACCTCAAACAGTCACACTCCAAACTCCACTATGGCCAAGACCAAAGAGCTGTCAAAGGACACCAGAAACAAAATTGTAGACCTGCACCAGGCTGGGAAGACTGAATCTGCAATAGGTAAGCAGCTCGGTTTGAAGAAATCAACTGTGGGAGCAATTATTAGGAAATGGAAGACATACAAGACCACTGATAATCTCCCTCGATCTGGGGCTCCACGCAAGATCTCACCCCGTGGGGTCAAAATGATCACAAGAACGGTGAGCAAAAATCCCAGAACCACACGGAGGGACCTAGTGAATGACCTGCAGAGAGCTGGGACCAAAGTAACAAAGCCTACCATCAGTAACACACTACGCCGCCAGGGACTCAAATCCTGCAGTGCCAGACGTGTCCCCCTGCTTAAGCCAGTACATGTCCAGGCCCGTCTGAAGTTTGCTAGAGTGCATTTGGATGATCCAGAAGAGGATTGGGAGAATGTCATATGGTCAGATGAAACCAAAATATAACTTTTTGGTAAAAACTCAACTCGTCGTGTTTGGAGGACAAAGAATGCTGAGTTGCATCCAAAGAACACCATACCTACTGTGAAGCATGGGGGTGGAAACATCATGCTTTGGGGCTGTTTTTCTGCAAAGGCACCAGGACGACTGATCCGTGTAAAGGAAAGAATGAATGGGGCCATGTATCGTGAGATTTTGAGTGAAAACCTCCTTCCATCAGCAAGGGCATTGAAGATGAAACGTGGCTGGGTCTTTCAGCATGACAATGATCCCAAAAACACCGCCCGGGCAACGAAGAAGTGGCTTCGTAAGAAGCATTTCAAGGTCCTGGAGTGGCCTAGCCAGTCTCCAGATCTCAACCCCATAGAAAATCTTTGGAGGGAGTTGAAAGTCTGTGTTGCCCAGCGACAGCCCCAAAACATCACTGCTCTAGAGGAGATCTGCATGGAGGAATGGGCCAAAATACCAGCAACAGTGTGTGAAAACCTTGTGAAGACTTACAGAAAACGTTTGACCTGTGTCATTGCCAACAAAGGGTATATAACAAAGTATTGAGAAACTTTTGTTATTGACCAAATACTTATTTTCTACCATAATTTGCAAATAAATTCATAAAAAATCCTACAATGTGATTTTCTGGATTTCTTTTTCTCATTTTGTCTGTCATAGTTGACGTGTACCTATGATGAAAATTACAGGCCTCTCTCATCTTTTTAAGTGGGAGAACTTGCACAATTGGTGGCTGACTAAATACTTTTTTTCCCCACTGTATGTTGTATGATACCTTGGATTTGGCCACGGCTTCCATGTTGCTGGCCAAGTCATCAATTTCCATCTTGTATTCACTCTTCTCCTTCTCCAGTTTCTGCTTAACTCTCTGAAGGTTGTCAATTCTTTCTCCCAGTTCTGCCATACTGTCTGCCTGCTTCTTGCGGAGAGCGGCAGCGATGGACTCATAATGCAAGGTGGACTCCTCCAGGTCTCGACGCAGCTTCTGAAACTCAGCCTCCCGCTTCTTGTTCATCTCAATTTGAGAAGCAGTGGCTCCACCAGCCTCCTCAAGCCTCTCACTGATCTCCTCAAGTTCCCTGGAGAGATCAGACCTCTGCTTCTCTATCTTGGCCCGAGCAGCACGCTCAGACTCAATTTCTTCTTCGAGTTCCTCAATACGAGCCTTGAGAGAAAACATACAATTTTAAACCAAACAATCTGCCAAGTTTGCGCTAATCATTTTAAAGATATTTCATTTTTTACTGTATTACATCATGGTCCTTAATCTTCTTTTGAAGCTGGGAGCTCAGTGTTAGCTCATCCTCAATTTTGCTTTGCAGCTGGGCTGTTTCAAAGTCTTTCCTACAAAGAGGAAATATATTAAGTACATTTGACCACAACAGAGGAAATCTTGCTTATTACTTCAGCGGTTTCTGATTTTACTTCTTAAGTTTTTCATCTGACTGCTGCTTTTCATTCTCCAGATCCATTATGGCTTCATGTGTCTGTTTGACATCACACTCAAGCTTTCTCTTGGCTCTCTCAAGGTCCATGCGAATCGTCTTCTCTTGCTCCAGAGAACCCTCAAGCTGTGGTATGAAAACAAGTAGCGATATAATTAAGTAAAAGCATTACAATGCAATGCTTTTCTACTGATAATGTGTTACTGACATCATCCACTTGTTGTTCAAGCTTAGCTTTTGCTTTTGTCAGAGTGTTGACTTTGTCCTCCTCTGCCTGGAGATCATCAAGGGTCTGCTGATGTGCCTCTTGGAGGGCTTTCTTCTCCTTGGTCAACTTGGAAAGGATTTCATCCTGACCAGACATCTCCTCTGTGAGGTTTTTAACCTGCAATGGCATAGTCATGTTAGTAAAAGACATGCAAAGAGGATGATGGATACTGCAGCTTCATATGAAAATGCAAACCTTGTTTTCAGTGGCATGCTTCTCCTTCTCCACGTTGGCCAAGGTGAGCTCTAAGTCATCAATATATTTCTTCAGCTCAGAGCACTCATCCTCCAGCTTCCTCTTCTTGGCAGTCAGCTCAGAATTGATTTCGTCTTCATCATCCAGTCTCTCGGTCAACTCTTTCAGTTTGGCTTCAAGCTGTATTTTGCTTTTTATGAAAGCCTCACATCTCTCCTCTGCATCCGAAAGAGTTTCGGAATCCTAGGAAAATCGATTGTCCAGTCAATGTGTCTGTCTAATGGAACACATCTTAAACACTACAATGAACAAACTGATATAACAGTACCCCTCAGGTGACTACAATAATGACCGTGTCTGTTTAAAAACAGTGATAGTTCATGTTGACAATTCTAATAGCACTTACAGATTGAACTTGTAACATGAGGTTTTGTTTCTCCGAGAACAGAGAAACCATATTCTCCTCCAGTTCCTTTCTCTTGGCCTCTGCCTTTGCCAGGTCCTTCTTACATTTGACAAAGTCCTCCTTCATCTTTTCCACCTCCTTTTCACTCTCTGCACTCTTCAGAAGGGGCTTAATCTTGAAGTACAGCTTCATCCATAGCCAGTTTTTCACGTTCATGAATGAGCGGAGGTTGTATTGCAGAATGAACACACAATCTCTGAAAAATAGGTAATTGTAATGCCCAGTTCTAATGTTCTAAGCATGTACTTTCTTTTAAAGATAAGGATAAGAATATTTCAATTGATGGGTTGTCTTACTTCTTTATAGCCAGCTGAGAAAATTATTTTCTCATGAGGTACCCACGGCACAATGCTTGAGTGCCTGTCACCAGAGAGGCCAGTTTTTCATCTCGCAACTCCTCAAGAGTGCCCAGCAGACCAGCTTTAAAAAAGACCTGCAATAACGTTGTTTACTGAGACACAGATGCTGTTGATATACTGTAGGTGTATATACAGTGCCCTCCGTAATTATTGGGACAGTGACACTTTTTCTTAGAAGTGTTTAGAAACATATTCTATTCTTATTTTAATAAAAGTGACTCCAAAATGACACAATACATTATTTACTATTAATTTCTATTGGGCACAAAATAATCTGAAACACAACCAAAACAAACAGAAAATGCATCCAAATTTGTAGTCACAAGCTTGATGTAGCCATTGTGTGCTAGGAATATGTGACCAAATACTAAACTTTGACTACTTTAATACACATATAAGTGAATTTGTCCCAATACCTTTGTCCCCTAAAATGGGGGGACTATGTACAAAAAGTGTTGTAATTTCTAAACGATTTCAAATCGTATAGAGCCAAAAGAAGAAAAATGCTTCACTGTCCCAATAATTACAGAGGGCACTGTATAAACACCAGGTGAAAATCAACAGAGATTAATGGCTATGTGGTTTTGCTAACAAGAGCATGTTTATACAGTGCCTTGCAAAAGTATTCATCCCCCTTGGCGTTTTTCGTATTTTGTTGCATTACAACCTGTAATTTAAATGGATTTTTATTTGGATTTCATGTCATGGACATACACAAAATAGTCCAAATTGGTGAAGTGAAATGAAAAAAATTACTTGTTTAGATAAATTCAAAAAATTAATAACAGAAAAGTGGTGTGTGCATATGTATTCATTCCCTTTGCTATGAAGCACCTACAGTGGGGGAAAAAAGTATTTAGTCAGCCACCAATTGTGCAAGTTCTCCCACTTAAAAAGATGAGAGAGGCCTGTAATTTTCATCATAGGTGCACGTCAACTATGACAGACAAAATGAGAATTATTTTTCCAGAAAATCACATTGTAGGATTTTTTATGATTTTATTTGCAAATGATGGTGGAAAATAAGTATTTGGTCAATAACAAAAGTTTCTGAATACTTTGTTATATACCCTTTGTTGGCAATGACACAGGTCAAACGTTTTCTGTAAGTCTGTAAGGTTTTCACACACTGTTGCTGGTATTTTGGCCCATTCCTCCATGCAGATCTCCTCTAGAGCAGTGATGTTTTGGGGATGTCGCTGGGCAACACGGACTTTCAACTCCCTCCAAAGATTTTCTATGGGGTTGAGATCTGGAGACTGGCTAGGCCACTCCAGGACCTTGAAATGCTTCTTACGAAGCCACTCCTTCGTTGCCCGGGCGGTGTGTTTGGGATCATTGTCATGCTGAAAGACCCAGCCACGTTTCATCTTCAATGCCCTTGCTGATGGAAGGAGGTTTTCACTCAAAATCTCACGATACATGGCCCCATTCATTCCTTCCTTTACACGGATCAGTTGTCCTCGTCCAAAGCATGATGTTTCCACCCCCATGCTTCACAGTAGGTATGGTGTTCTTTGGATGCAACTCAGCATTCTTTGTCCTCCAAACACGACGAGTTGAGTTTTTACCAAAAAGTTATATTTTGGTTTCATCTGACCATATGACATTCTCCCAATCCTCTTCTGGATCATCCAAATGCACTCTAGCAAACTTCAGACGGGCCTGGACATGTACTGGCTTAAGCAGGGGGACACGTCTGGCACTGCAGGATTTGAGTCCCTGGCGGCGTAGTGTGTTACTGATGGTAGGCTTTGTTACTTTGGTCCCAGCTCTCTGCAGGTCATTCACTAGGTCCCCCCGTTTGGTTCTGGGATTTTTGCTCACCGTTCTTGTGATCATTTTGACCCCACGGGGTGAGATCTTGCATGGAGCCCCAGATCGAGGGAGATTATCAGTGGTCTTGTATGTCTTCCATTTCCTAATAATTGCTCCCACAGTTGATTTCTTCAAACCAAGCTGCTTACCTATTGCAGATTCAGTCTTCCCAGCCTGGTGCAGGTTTACAATTTTGTTTCTGGTGTCCTTTGACAGCTCTTTGGTCTTGGCCATAGTGGAGTTTGGAGTGTGACTGTTTGAGGTTGTGGACAGGTGTCTTTTATAGTGATAACAAGTTCAAACAGGTGCCATTAATACAGGTAACGAGTGGAGGACAGAGGAGCCTCTTAAAGAAGAAGTTACAGGTCTGTGAGAGCCAGAAATCTTGCTTGTTTGTAGGTGACCAAATACTTATTTTCCACCATAATTTGCAAATAAATTCATTAAAAGTCCTACAATGTGATTTTCTGGATTCTTTTTCCTCAATTTGTCTGTCATAGTTGACGTGTACCTATGATGAAAATTACAGGCCTCTCTCATCTTTTTAAGTGGGAGAACATGCACAATTGGTGGCTGACTAAATACTTTTTTTCCCCACTGTAAATAAGATCTGGTGCAACCAATTACATTCAGAAGTCACATAATTAGTTAAATAAAGTCCACCTGTGTGCAATCTAAGTGCCACATGATCTCAGTATATATACACCTGTTCTGAAAGGCCCCAGAGTCTGCAACACCACTAAGCAAGGGGCACCACCAAGCAAGCGGCACCATGAAGACCAAGGAGCTCTCCAAACAGGTAAGGGACAGAGTTGTGGAGAAGTACAGATCAAGGTTGGGTTATAAAAAAATATCAGAAACTTTGAACATCCCACGGAGCACCATTAAATCCATTATTAAAAAATGGAAAGAATATGGCACCACAACAAACCTGCCTAGAGAGGGCTGCCCACCAACACTCACGGACCAGGCAAGGAGGGCATTAATCAGAGAGGCAACAAAGAGACCAAAGATTACCCTGAAGGAGCTGCAAAGCTCCACAGCGGATATTGGAGTATCTGTCCATAGGACCGCTTTAAGCCGTACACTCCACAGAGCTGGGCTTTACGGAAGAGTGGGCAGAAAAAAGCCATTGCTTAAAGAAATAAATAAGCAAACATGTTTGGTGTTCGCCAAAAGGCATGTGGGAGACTCCCCAAACATATGGAAGAAGGTACTCTGGTCAGATGAGACTAAAATTGAGCTTTTTGGCCATCAAGGAAAATGCTATGTCTGGCGCAAACCCAACACTTCTCATCACCCCGAGAACACCATCCCCACAGTAAAGCATGGTGGTGGCAGCCTGATGCTGTGGGGATGTTTTTCATCGGCAGGGACTGGGAAACTGGTCAGAATTGAAGGAATGATGGATGGCGCTAAATACTGGGAAATTCTTGAGGGAACCTGTTTCAGTCTTCCAGAGATTTGAGACTGGGACGGAGGTTCACCTTCCAGCAGGACAATGACCCTAAGCATACTGCTAAAGCAACACTCAAGTGGTTTAAGGGGAAACATTTAAATGTCTTGGAATGGCCTAATCAAAGACCTCAATCCAATTGAGAATCTGTGGTATGATTTAAAATTGCTGTACACCAGCGGAACCCATCCAACTTGAAGGAGCTGGAATAGTTTTGCCAGAAATTCCAGTGGCTAGATGTGCCAAGCTTATAGAGACATACCCCAAGAGACTTACAGCTATAATTGCTGCAAAAGGTGGCTCTACAAAGTATTGACTTTGGGGGGGGTGAATAGTTATGCACGCTCAAGTTTTCTGTTTATTTGTCTTATTTCTCGTTTGTTTCACAATAAAAAATATTTTTGCATCTTCAAAGTGGTAGGCATGTTGTGTAAATCAAATGACACAACCTGGAATTAAAATTGGGGGGTTTGTAAGGCAACAAAATAGGAAAAATGCCAAGGGGGTGAATACTTTCGCAAGCCACTGTAAAGTAATTGGATCCTCACCTTGGTATGTCCAAATTTATATTGTGTGTGATCGACATCAATTGATCCAAGAAGCTTCTCCGAAGCTTTCTTGCCATCGATTAACTGTTCCTCTGGGATAGCACTGGCATTCAAAATTCTGTATCTGTCCAGATTACAGAAGATGCAATGGCAGGCATTAGAGATTATTAAACTACCAAAATAATCTTGTGGTAGTTAAATGATGAGAATAAAGGTTTACCTCTGCTTGAAGTCAGCATATATAATCCTGCTTGGGAACCCCTTCCTGCAGATCCTGATACCCTCCAGCACACCATTACAGCGCAGCTGGTGAATAACCAGATGATTATCCATAATACCTGTATTCAACAGAAATGAAATAATAACATCACACACATGACAATTGCGCCATATTTTTGTCATGTATGCCAGCTTCCTCATTCTCGTAATTAATGTCATAAATCACATTTTTTACATCAAATCTTTTCAGTGTTTTCCTCTGTAAAGTCCTGTGGTATGATCTCTTTGACGGACTTCTAACAAAAATAGTTATCTGTCAGCAGAGCAGTACCTGGTGTCTTCACTTCATTAGGAATCAGGCAACGTACAAAGTGAGGGTGAGTGCTCCTCAAGTTGGTCATTAACTTGCCTAGATTTTCCTGTGGAGGAGAGTATTGTCATTAGTATTAAACATATCCTTAGATATTAGCTGATATAAATGTCATATGAGTTAAGTCTACTGCAGCATGATTAGGTATTAATTTACCCTGAAAACAGCAGAGACCGTCTGGAAAGAGCCACCTTTTTGCTTTTTCCCCCCTTTCTTTTTATCGCCACCACCAGCATCTTCATAAAAAAAGAGACATTTACCGTACCAATACATGTAGGATTTATCTTTTGATTACTCATTACCATCCCACTGGGCACACACTGGTTGAATCAATGTTGTTTCCATGTCATTTCAATGAAATTACGTTGAACAAACGTGGAATATCTGTTGAATTGACGTCTGCGCCCAGTGGGCTATGACGTGCATACTACCTGCATCACCAGCCGCAAAAGACGCATACAGCAAAGCCAGCAGTTTGACTGGTGACTTCTGGTACAGCTGCACAACAGACTCATTCAACGGGTCCTTGTTCTTGTCCAGCCAGCCAGTGAGACTGTAGTCCACAGTACCAGCATAGTGCACCAGGGTGAAGTGGGCATCAGGTTTGCCTTTGACAATCTTTGGCTTTTGGAAAGCTTGGTTCTTTCCAAGATGCTGGTCGTAGAGTTTGTTCTTGAAAGAAGTGTCTGAAGCCTTGGGGAACATACACTCCTCTTCGAGGATGGAGAAGATGCCCAATGGCTGTTGATGAAATCATTCTTACTTGGGGTATAGGTATTGATTTAAAAATGACATTTTCAAATTGCTGAAAGTGGGTTTTTAACATACTTTCTCAATAAGCTCAATGCAGGCAGCCAAGTCCATACCAAAATCAATAAACTCCCAGTCTATTCCCTCTTTCTTGTATTCCTCTTGCTCCAGCACAAACATGGTGTGGTTGAAAAACTGTTGCAGTTTCTCATTAGTGAAGTTAATGCAGAGCTGCTCCAAGCTGTTGTACTGAGTAATAAGAATCAAACCATTAATATTGTTGTCCACTGAATGCAGCAGTCTCAACATAGTTGCATTTAAAATTGCTTAATGCTGTTTTAAAATACATTTTAGAAAGACAAGTATAAAGAAATTAGCTTACATCAAAGATTTCAAATCCAGCAATGTCCAACACTCCAATATAGAATTGTCTTGCCTGCTTCGTATCTAGCATCTCGTTTATTCTGATGACCATCCATAAGAACATCTTCTCATAGATGGACTTTGCCAGGGCGCCAACTGAATTGACTACCTAAACAGTATGTAATGTAGAATGATGAAAACTGTGCAAAAAGTAATCAGTCAACAGAAGATTAAATCTATTTGAACTGTTGAATATAGTACCTGTTGAACTGTCTGCCCCTTGGTGACAAACTCATTCCCGACCTTCACTCTGGGGTAGCAGAGAGCTTTCACTAAATCAGCAGAGTTCAGGCCCAAGAGAAAAGCGACTTTGTCTGCCACTGGTGGATAAATATGATGATGGGTTATGAGCTGATGATGTGTGTCTTGAGATTTGATCATTTAAGTCCAAAACATTTGATAAAACGAAGATATCTCACCCTCAGTGCCGTCAGGCTCTGCCTGTTCCTCACGCTGCTTCTGCCTGAACTTCAAGTTCCCATAATGCATCACAGCACCAGTCAGCTTGTAGATGGCCAACTTCTCATCATGGTTGAAGCCCAAGATGCCAATGGCATCCTAGATAATTGAAAAACGTTGGCATTTACTATAACATGCAAGATTAATGTAACATAAAAATATGTGCATAACAAAATAATTGACTTCTCACATCTGTGGCCACCAGCTCTTCTTTGTCGTCAATGCTGGCCACAGTGATCTGACCCTGACTGATCATTGGGAAATCATATGGGTTTGTCGTGATTAGAAGCATTTCTGTCAAGGAATAAAACAATTATTATTATGTGGATTATAATTAATGGACATTTTTGTAGGGGTTGATAAATAAGGGTAAATCAAGTCAGAAATTTCAAATTGGAAATTACAAACTTTAGAAGCCTTCTTAAAACTCAAATACACTACAAGTTTACATTTCCTGCTGTGCAGCAGCAACAAACGAGTGATCAATTTAAGATCCTACATCTGTAGTAAATTTCATTTAAGAATTTTAGAAATATGGTAGGTTCATATTCACATTCTTACTGTACCGATAAGTTCTGGTTTGTGATTTGTCATGATCTGATAGAAGATATGGTAGCTCCTCTCCTCTAACAGTTGGAATGTCACTCTGGACTTCTCCAGTAAATCTAGACAGAGCAACAGTACATAGATGATGAATACTAGTTACAGGTGATCAATTTAAAGGTCATGAAATTTAAGAGAACAAAACATACATGTTTCAATATCAGCAGAAGCCAATTTTCCTGTGGTTCCGAAGTGAATTCTGATGAATTTACCCTGTTGAAGTGGAATATACGTTTTTGATTAATGAAATATCTCCTACTTCCATTTCAAGTAAAGAGAAGCTTTGAGGAAAGTTACTTACAAAACGAGAGGAGTTGTCATTCCTCACTGTCTTTGCATTTCCAAAGGCCTCCAGCAGAGGGTTGGCTGAAATTATTTGATCTTCCAGGGTGCCCTGGGGACCACATTCCATTACATACATCTGAACATCTCTTACAGTACTTGCCTTTACAGTATTCATTGTCATCTCTGCCTTACCTGTATCTTGCCAGTTTGCTCCTTCTTTTCAGTACCTCCAGCCACTGCGATTGTCGCAAAGTACTGGATAACACGTTTTGTGTTGACAGTCTTTCCTGCACCAGATTTTCCACTGTAAACACAGCGTGATTTTTACATTTTTGAATATTGAATCATCTACGCATTTTCCTCTGAATATTTAGACATTCTCAAAGCAAATGCAATTGACTCACGTAATCAGGACAGACTGACACTCACTATCTGTAGGTTAAGTGGAAACGGACAAGTATTACTGGTATATTTGCAATATCATCCACTGTGGCTAAGTTAAACCCCTCAAGTGCTTGACACTCCTTGAGGTTGCCTTAATAATGACCAGCTTAAAGAATTCAAAATTCTTACTTACCTGTAAGCATATTTTGATATGCATTATCAGAAACAGAGAAGATGTGTGGTGGGGCCTCCATACGCTTTTTGCCTCTGTAGGCTGTCACCACCGATTGGTCGTACACTGGGAGCCACTTGTATGGGTTCACAGTAGCACAGAACAGCCCGGAGTAGGTCTATAAATGACAATTGATATTATGTTACATGATATGGCAGTAACCTAAACAAACAAGTGTCTTTATTAAAGCCCTACTTACATAGATCATCCATGCTGCATAACGATCTTTGAGGTTATACAGCACAGACGGCTCGTTGAGGTAGGTCATCATGGCCATGTCCTCCATCTTATCATACTTTGGAGGATTCATCTGATGAACGTCCTCTTCCTTCATGGTTACCATCTAAAAAAGTGTGTTTAAAATGATGACACACCATGCAATGAAAAGTTATTAATGCTTTCAACGTTGTTGTAGATATTTCAAAAATTCCATTTGAAATCAAATAACTCTTGAGATTTGCAAATGGGAAAGTTTTTAACTAATTGGTCAGATACAATAGGACCCACCTCTCCATTCCCACATTTCACGGTGACTTTGCCTCCTTCTCTGTTCTGGACGACTCCTTTGATGTACAGATCCTTGACATCTGGCACGAAGCAGGCATTCTTGGCATCAAAAGGCCGGGTCTGAGCCTCAATCCTCTCCTTCTCAGGCTTGCGGAGATAGATGGCGGCTGCTCCAAAAGCGGCCATCTCCGCGTCCGAGCTCATGATGGCAGTACACTGATTTACCTAGATATTAATAAGAAAACAAAACATACTACGTTTATTGTGCTTCTTTGTAAAATTGTGTGTATAATGTATTCATGAAATATCATATTTTTTATGTATTATTATGATATTGTCATCAAAAGTATTTTTCATCAAATGTCTTTCTGCCTTAATTTACCTTCCTCACACCACAATAGAATGTACACCGGTTACAGTGTGCCTCCGTTCTGAAAAAGAAACACAAAAAGCACTATCACCAGAGTGTTAGTATAGGCTAATAAGTGGCTTTGTCTTTATCAATTTACTCCATGGTCCTGATGCTTGATTCCAGTTAAACAGAGTGCAGGACTATGCTCCCTGAACCTGACTTTGGATTGAAGACAGGCTGAGAATGGAAATGTATAGGCTCTTACCGCTGGTTAGACTAGTAGATGCCAGGCCTCTCAGTGAAGAACACAGTGCAGTTGTGGTCCTTTTATGAAGATGAATGTGCTGGTCAAGCAAAAAATGGCCCTCCGAATTTGGGCATGTAATTCTATCCAAATCTCAAGTCACATTATCAATTTCTGCTCAACACTTACATATGGAGCAGGATCTTCAAGTGGTAATGGGGACGTGTCACCAGCAACAGGTGATGATCCTCAAACTCTATTTTTACATACTTTGATCCTGTCAAACCATGCTGTTAGCTATTCACATACAGTACAGTAGGCTAATTAATGCATCTCAATTTTATGAATTGTATTTTCAAGGTTACAATAAACCAGAAGCACAGCATTTCTGTTTTTCGGGGACATTTGTAAACGTTTTAATACACTTTGTTATTAGCAGTGTTGATTTGGAGGGTGAAGGTGTCATTGTGTGTATTTCTGGCTGTAAAAGGTGTACCTTATATCACCTAATCAACACTACCCACTGGGTACACACTGGTTGAATCAACATTGTTTCCACGTCACGTGAACCAACGTGGACTAGACAGTGAATTGACGTCTGTGCCCAGTGGGTAGTGACTTCAAAATCCCTCTTCACCTAGTTGTATATCCTTGAGGAACACATGACCTTTAGTCACCTTCACGTTCAGCGACTTGGATACATGTGGGTTCCTTCAGCAATTTCACAAAATGTTTATTAGTTTGAGCAAACTCAAATCGCTCAATCATCTGTGTCACTAATTAAATCAACTCATCTTTATTCAATTACATCTCATTTGTTTGCTAGTTTCCTTGTGCGTGTAAACTGTAGTGAACCTTTGTTTCGGCAGTGTCCTATGGCTTGAGAGGGGATTCCCACAAATCCTTCTCCATCAGCTGCTTCTGTTGGAGGGGGCAGATGTGGCCCCCAGCTGGTAGTTTCTGTGGCTGGTCACATCCAAACTGCCTCTCCAGACCAATATATCACTGTCAAAGCTCTCTTGACATAATGTCTAATTTTTGAATCGTGATAAGCTGGAAGAAGCTTGGTTTGACATTCTACATCTTCTGTGGAGGACACTGTAGGTTGTTTACTGCTACATATGTAGGATCTTAATTTGATCACCCTGTTGCAGGAGAACGTTCCTGCAATGCAGGAATCTTTAAACTTGTAGTGTATTTGAGGTTTAAAAAGGCTTCTTAAGTTTGTAATTTCCATGTAGAAAAATGTCCCTTACAAAAAATGTATTAAGCCCTACAAAAATGTAAGTTAATTATAATCCACATAAAACACTACATGACCAAAAGTATGTGGATACCTGCTCGTCGAACATCTCATTCCAAAATCATGGGCATTAATATGGAGTTTGTCCCTCCTTTGCTGCTATAACAGCCTCCACTCTTCCGGGAAGGCTTTCCACCAGATGTTGGAACGTTGCTGCGGGGACCTGCTTCCATTCAGCCACAAGAGCGTTAGTGAGGTCAGGCACTGATGTTGGGCGATTAGGCCTGGCTTGCAGTTGGTGTTCCAATTCATCCCAAAGGTGTTTGATGGGGTTGAGGTCAGGGCTCTGTGCAGGCCAGTCAAGTTCTTCCAAACCGATCTCAACAAACAATTTCTGTATGGACCTTACTTTGTGCACAGGGGCATTGTCATACTGAAACAGGAAAGGGCCTTCCCCAAACTGTTGCCACAAAGTTGGA
The DNA here is from genome assembly GCF_964263955.1 of Coregonus lavaretus. Taxonomy (NCBI): domain Eukaryota; kingdom Metazoa; phylum Chordata; class Actinopteri; order Salmoniformes; family Salmonidae; genus Coregonus; species Coregonus lavaretus. The sequence goes on along the minus strand of NC_140015.1, from coordinate 23,659,225 downwards.
AGCACAGAATCGTCTAGAATGTCATTGTATGCTGTAGCGTTAAGATTTCCCTTCACTGGAGCTGAGGGGCCTAGCCCGAACCATGAAAAACAGCCCCAGACCATTATTCCTCCTCCACCAAACTTTAAATTTGGCACTATGCATTGGGGCAGGTAGCATTCTCCTGGCATCCGCCAAACCAAGATTTGTCCGTTGGACTGCCAGATGGTGAAGCATGATTTATCACTCAAGAGAACGCGTTTCCACTGCTCCAGAGTCCAATGGCGGCGAGCTTTACACCACTCCAGCCAACGTTTGGCATTGCGCATGGTGATCTTAGGCTTGTGTGCGCTGCTCGGTCATTGAAACCCATTTCATGAAGCTCCCGACTAACAGTTCTTGTACTGACGTTGCTTCCAGAGGCAGTTTGGGACTCGGTAGTGTGTTGCAACCGAGGACCCTTTCTGTGAGCTTGTGTGGCCTACCACTTTGCGGCTGAGCCGTTGTTGCTTGTAGACGTTTCCACTTCACAATAACAGCACTTACAGTTGACCGTGGCATCTCTAGCAGGGCAGAAATTTGACGAACTGACTTGTTGGAAAGGTGGCATCCTATGACGGTGCCACATTGAAAGTCACTGAGCACTTCAGTAAGGCCATTCTACTGCCAATGTTTGTCTATGGAGTTGCATGGCTGTGTGCTCAATTTTATACACCTGTCAGCAACGGGTGTGGCTGAAATAGCCAAATCCACTAATTCGAAGGGGTGTCCACATACTTTTGTATATATAGTGTAATTCACATTTTCTGTTACTGCATGATTATTTTCCTGCTGTAGCAAGCTAGCTCAAATTAAGATCCTACATCTGTAGTCAAACAATTGATTTAGCTATGACATAAGCTTTCATATTTAGTGGATGTACCTCATAAATTGCAAGGTTACCAGTTTTGAAATCAAAGGTCCTGTAATGGTTCTCTAGCTGGTTTTCAGATTAACACATTATGGTATCAAGTTTCTAGATTTCCATATTCAAGGTTGCTGAGATACATGAAAGGAACATTTAGAACAAGCATGGGGAGTCTCACAGTGTTAAGTGAGGAGTGTGAAAGGCGGACTGAGGAGTGACAGTTTGAAAACACATAACAGCATTTAAAAAAAATGTAAGATGGTTGAATGATTACACACTCACAGTAGCTCTTTTGGGGTCAATTAGAAAGAGCCAGACCCATTACATGATGAGTTTGACCTTAGGTCCTTGTGGAGAAATATCACCTTGCTTATGTCTCGGGAGTGCTCCTGCTAACTAGTGGAACACGTTCACAGCATTCTGCTGAGGCCAGAGGGCAGGGTTGCACAACAACAGTCACAGAGGGCTGTGGTGTGTGATGGTTTTGGTCCTCATCTTTTGATCAGAGACAATTTTATATCTGGGCGGAGAGAGAGTTGTTCATCCCTTCCATTGACGTTCTATTAAATCAAGCCGGCTTAGGGCTAAAGTGTTTACACTGATTTAAGAAAGGATATCAATTATGTTTATGTAGCCTATAGTTTTCTAATATAAAATAAAATCCACTAACAGAAACCTTGAGTGCATTGTGTTATGTACTGTACTGTAATGAGACACTGCAGCTGTCATTTAATGCTGCTAAGCACCTGTCTGAACTGAGTGTCCAGTTCCTCAAGTACAGGGCTTCCCCATCATGTCCCCCCCATTGCCTTTAAGTGTTTATCGTCACACTTGTTGCCTCAGCCTGTGTCAATGTGACCCAGAGTGAAAGTCACACAGCAGTAATTAACTAACCCTTCCTCAACAGGGTCAAGGACAGCTACAAATGTCATGTAAATGACAGCTGCTGCCAATTAGTGGAACTGAACGTGATGAGGGCTGTTCAAAACCAAGCTTTCAATAATCCACGCGGTACCTCGTACCTACAATGCTCACAAAATGTTGCGGCGTCATCATCTGTGCGTTAGTTAGGTGCATCAGAGAGTTACTTTTCTGGTGAGTATTTCCTCTTGATTCTTCCTTATACAGTGAGGGAAAAAAGTATTTGATCCCCTGCTGATTTTGTACGTTTGCCCACTGACAAAGACATGATCAGTCTATAATTTTAATGGTAGGTTTATTTGAACAGTGAGAGACAGAATAACAACAACAAAAATCCAGAAAAACGTATGTCAAAAATGTTAGGAATTGATTTGCATTTTAATGAGGGAAATAAGTATTTGACCCCTCTGCAAAACATGACTTAGTACTTGGTGGCAAAACCCTTGTTGGCAATCACAGAGGTCAGACGTTTCTTGTAGTTGGCCACCAGGTTTGCACACATCTCAGGAGGGATTTTGTCCCACTCTTCTTTGCAGATCTTCTCCAAGTCATTAAGGTTTCGAGGCTGATGTTTGGCAACTCGAACCTTCAGCTCCCTCCACAGATGTTCTATGGGATTAAGGTCTGGAGACTGGCTAGGCCACTCCAGGACCTTAATGTGCTTCTTCTTGAGCCACTCCTTTGTTGCCTTGGCCGTGTGTTTTGGGTCGTTGTCATGCTGGAATACCCATCCACGACCCATTTTCAATGCCCTGGCTGAGGGAAGGAGGTTCTCACCCAAGATTTGACGGTACATGGCCCCGTCCATCGTCCCTTTGATGCGGTGAAGTTGTCCTGTCCCCTTAGCAGAAAAACACCCCCAAAGAATAATGTTTCCACCTCCATGTTTGACGGTGGGGATGGTGTTCTTGGGGTCATAGGCAGCATTCCTCCTCCTCCAAACACGGCGATTTGAGTTGATGCCAAAGAGCTCCATTTTGGTCTCATCTGACCACAACACTTTCACCCAGTTCTCCTCTGAATCATTCAGATGTTCATTGGCAAACTTCAGACGGGCATGTATATGTGCTTTCTTGAGCAGGGGGACCTTGTGGGCGCTGCAGGATTTCAGTCCTTCACGGCGTAGTGTGTTACCAATTGTTTTCTTGGTGACTATGGTCCCAGCTGCCTTGAGATCATTGACAAGATCCTCCCGTGTAGTTCTGGGCTGATTCCTCACCGTTCTCATGATCATTGCAACTCCACGAGGTGAGATCTTTTATGGAGCCCCAGGCCGAGGGAGATTGACAGTTATTTTGTGTTTCTTCCATTTGCGAATAATCGCACCAACTGTTGTCACCTTCTCACCAAGCTGCTTGGCGATGGTCTTGTAGCCCATTCCAGCCTTGTGTAGGTCTGCAATCTTGTCCCTGACATCCTTGGAGAGCTCTTTTGTCTTGGCCATGGTGGAGATTTTGGAATCTGATTGATTGATTGCTTTTGTGGACAGGTGTCTTTTTTACAGGTAACAAGCTGAGATTAGGAGCACTCCCTTTAAGAGTATGCTCCTAATCTCAGCTCGTTACCTGTATAAAAGACACCTGGGAGCCAGAAATCCTTCTGATTGAGAGGGGGTCAAATACTTATTTCCCTCATTAAAATGCTAATCAATTTATAACATTATTGACATGCGTTTTTCTGGATTTTTTTGTTGTTATTCTGTCTCTCACTGTTCAAATAAACCTACCATTAAAATTATAAACGGATCATTTCTTTGTCAGTGGGCAAACGTACAAAATCAGCAGGGGATCAAATACTTTTTTCCCTCACTGTAGGTGCACTGTGCAGCCGTTTACTTCTAATTTACATTTCTCAGTTTTTTTTTTAAGAATACAACTTAGCATTACAAATCTTAGTACTATGCTATAACACAATATAGGATCCTAATTCAAATAGGATTATAGGATGTCTATGGTTATTACCTTATCATAATCCAACAAAACCCATTTTTTGCAGGGATGTGAAGTAGTGTTGTATTGTTTTTGTTCAACTGCAGAGAATGAGAACCAACAGTGTAACAGGAAGACACTGTTTGTGTACACTGAAGTGGCTGGTTGACCAATCACCAGTAAATAGAGCACTTTATAGCTTCAAACCATCCTACAAAATTATATTTTTATTCCTCCACTGCTACATATATACATGATAAGTTATCTGCAGGTGTCACGATCGTTGAGAGACGGGTCAGACCAAGGTGCAGCGTGATATGCGTACATCTTTAATTATACGAATAAACACTTGACAAAATAACAAAACAACTAAAACGTGAAGTCCTATGGGCTATACACACAACAAGCCTAACAGGAACACAAACAAGATCCCACAACTAAGGTAGGCAACCAGGCTACTTAAGTATGATCCCCAATCAGAGACAACAAGCGACAGCTGCCTCTGATTGGGAATCACACCCGGCCAAACATAGAAATGCAATGACATAGAATGTCCACATAGAAATTCCCACACATAGAATATTCACACCCTGACTCACCAACTAGCCAACTCTATGTCAGGGCATGACAGCAGGTGAAACTGTTGTGTTAACTTGTAAGAATATTTGTGTGCAGCAATAGGATAGCAATGGGTAATAAGTTGGTGTGATTCAATTAAGCATGATTTTTGTTGCCTGCCACATTACAGAATAGCTTGATTATTGTAGCTTGATGTCACTTGTTTACGCATTCACTCATTCTCTCTCTCCCGCTGTGTGGGGATGTGTGTTGGGTGGGAGTGTTGAAGACAAAGGAAGTGTCTCCATCTGTTGGTCGTTGAACAATACTACATCAAGGGAGCCAATGCAAGCAGTGAGCAACTCTTTTTGCAATCATATGAATATCTGTCATGAGTTCCATCCTTAAGGATCTCATGTTAACAGCATGTATGTCAGATTAACAAGACAGTGTTCCTTGATCTCTGTGCTTCACACATTGTACCCATCAAAACCAATGTTTTTTTCTGTCGTTAGTAAGCTCTGAGTTTGGATGTTTTAACGAGATAGGATGCATTTTATGATTAGAGTGAGCTGGGGGAGAGGTTCAGGAATTCACACAGTGATTCTGGTATGCACAGTATCTATATGTGGAGAGTAAGTGGACAATGTGTTTGCATTCTCAACGTCCTAATATCTTTTCATCTTCTAAAGTCATTGCGTATTCATGATCGTTACTGATAAAAGCAGTGGATGATTTTGATGTACTGTAGCTTCTGACAGATGTCTCTTTGATAAATGAGAGATGAGTTATTGTTTGAAGTGGACACCTCTGACATAACTCTGTATGAGGGGAAGCTAATCTCCTGGAGTATAAGTGTATCTCCAAAGATGCCTGGCATTTTAATCAAATGCTTTTGGATTTTATTTTTCTGCACTGTCTTGCCTAGAATCAAGCTGTATGTCTCCTACAGTCTAGGTCAGCTGTTGTCCAATAACTATTCCTGGAATCAGCAAGTTGAGCTGTCAATATTCACTCAAAGTTGGATCCAGAGCTGTCTCCAACATACTACAGAATGTAATTTTGCTTTTAAACTATTGTTAAAATATAGTGTCTTAACATGTCCATCTATTTGAATATAAGATAACTAAAACCCATTTGCTATATCATCTATGCTAAAAGTGTTACCTCTAATGAAACAAAGATAATAGACCAGTATGATACTGCTTTGCAGTATTTAATTATAGTTTTATAAGTAAAATTGATTTGTACTGTATTTCATTGTAATGCCATTTTCTGCTTTTAAGCAGAACATCTAAGCATGGTGGTCAAACTATAGCACAGGGAATGCTAACATACAGGTACGTACAATAGTGTAAGCAGGCATGTATCTTTGCAACAATAATAATTACTGTATCTACATTCTATGCCTGAGTTATTGTAATTCTAAACATGAATTACAGCACCATCAGCAGAAGATGCCCATATCTCTATTCTTCTCTCTTGCCACCAACATCACGACTCTTAGCTCTTAATTTGTTAACTTGGGATTCTGCTATGTCTGCCCGCTGCCCGCTGCTATGTCTGCCCGCTGCTATGTCAATTGGCCAAATTGATACTGGTCTGCTCCTCCTGTAGTTCACAGAAAAATAAAGAGACAGATAAATTAGAAGTGGTGAACAGTTGTCCTATTTATCTAATAATAAAATGTACAGTCGTTGCCAATAATATATTGTACTCACCGCCTCCTCACACTGCCTTTTGTAAGCTTTCACCCTCAGCTGCAGCTTGTTGACCAAGTCCTGCAGTCTGTCTGCATTCTTCTTGTCTTCCTCACCCTACAAACCCAGAGTTATTCATTACTCTCATATTTTATCATGATTTGGTGCAATTCAGGAATAAGCAACCAAACATATTTTACCTGATATGCGAGCTCCTTGACCTTTCTCTCATATTTCCGCACACCCTTCATGGCTTCCACACCACGTTTCTGCTCTGCCTCCAGTTCATTCTACACCTCTCTAACCTTGAGTGTAAATAATTGATTAAGAATGAATCACAAACTAAGAGAGTGTGAACTGGAAATAAAACATTTATCTTTATCCTTACATTTACATTTTAGTCATTTAGCAGACGCTCTTATCCAGAGCGACTTACATGAGCAATTAGGGTTAAGTGCCTTGCTCAAGGTCACATCGACAGATTTTTCACCTAGTCGGCTCGGGGATTAGAACCAGCGACCTTTCGGTTACTGGCACAACGGTCTTAACCACTAAGCTACCTGCCGCTACCTTACCCTGGTCTCTAGTTTCTGGAGCTCTTTTTTTTCCACCTTTCATGGCTAACTGCTCAGTCTCATCCAGAAGCTGCTGCAAGTCTTTAACAGTGACCTCCAGGTTCTTCTTCATTCTCTCCATGTGAGCGCTGGTATCCTGCTCCTTCTTCAGCTCCTCAGCCATCATGGCAGCCTATCGATAAATCATTTGTAATCGATCGAGACATTGTTTGAACGGACTTCATTTGGACTGAGATTTACACTGAGTTCGGACTTACATCTATAATAGCCTTTTTAGCTTTCTCATCTGCATTTCTGGCTTCTTGGACTACATCTTCCACCTCTGATTGCAGCTGAGTTATGTCAGACTCCATCTTCTTTTTTGTGCTGATGAGACTAGTGCTCTGTTAAATGAGTAAAGAGAGAGGGTAACAGAATAAATTAAATTCATACATTTCACTTAAGGCCACATTTTTTATTTGCTTATGGGGCCTCACCTGAGAGTGCAACAGGTGCATCCTCTCGCTCACGTCGACCAGCTCCTGCTCGGCCAGTTTACGGCACCTCTCGGACTGCTCTAGTGCTGCCTTCATCTCCTCAATCTCTGCCATCATCAGTGTATTGCGGCGTTCTACAATGGCCAGCTGTTCCTTCAGGTCCTCCTGCCCATGGAGGGCATCGTCCAAATGAGAGTCCTGAAACAGAAAGGTCATGAATAAGTCCAATACCTACAGATTAGAACTTTGATAGAGATGGTGAGTGTTATGGTTTTTATAAAATGAGTTTCTGGAGTCAAACACTAACTTTGAGCTGGCCCTGGATGTTTCTGAGCTGCTTGGTAGCATCAGCTGCTTGGTGGTTGGCATGGCACAGCTGAATCTCCATCTCATTTAGGTCCCCTTCCATCTTCTTCTTGACTCTGATGGCATTGTTTCTGCTGTGGGTCTTAGAATCTAGAGCACTCTGCAGGGTGTCCACAGTCCTCTGATGGTTCCTCTTCAGCTGGTCTATTTCCTCATCTTTCTCTGCCACCTTTCTGTCAACCTCTGACATGATCTGGTTCAACTCCAGTTGAAGGTGGAGCATCTTGGCCTCTTCATGTTCAAGGGAGGACTAGAAGAAGACAGGTGCACAGAACAGAAACATTTGCGGTCATATTCAAATTTCAAATAATACATGTGGGGGAATGCACAATATGTGTGAGAAAAGGGCGAACCTCAGCTTTTTCAAGAGCTGTTTGGGTGTCCATCTTGTCCTGTTCAGCTTGTTTCGCTGCCTTTTCCAGTTCATGGAAGGTCTTTGCAGATTGTCCCACTTGTTCAGTGATATCTGTTATCTCCTCTGAAAATTGACAAAACAATATGTTTGTTACATGCAGGCCTATAAGCTAAAACACATCATATATTCTATGAGGATATGTTGTTTTGATTTTCAAGGGTGATGACTATCATACGTTGAAGGTTCTTATTCTCTCTCTTCATGTTCTCTAAGTGATCCAGGGATTCTTCAAATGAGTTTTTTATCTTGAATAGCTCTGTGCTCAGAGACCTGAACTCCCTTTGTGAGCCGTCCAGCTCAGACTGGGTCTCTTCATACTTCTGTTTCCATTCAGCAAGAACCTGATGTTAAAAAAGATCACATGAAAGTCAATCCAATTGTTGAGACTGAACCACACCACAGTCTTTAGTCATTGAGACACTAAATAAGTCAATAGGATTACTTTGTCAAAGATCCTCTGTTTCTTGTCCAGGGTGACAATGGCTGAATTGGACCTCTCCATCTCGACCATGAGGTCCTCCAGCTCTGCTTGTAGTCTCTGCTTGGTCTTCTCCAGTGAGGCACACTTTCCGTTCATTGCCTCTGTCTGCTCTTCAGAATCCTGGAGGCGCTGGGCAAGCTTCCTCCTTAAAAGGGAACACACAATAGTAAATCAATCAATTACTGTATGTTGCAAAATAATATATGTTTTACCCATCAGCGCACTTATGTGTTATTAGGATATATTTGCTGTGGTAGTTCTTACTTAGCATCCTCAAGTTCCTCAGTGCGCTGGATGGCATCAGTCTCATACTTGGTTCTCCACAGAGCTACCTCACTGATGGCCTTGGACATGCTCCTCTGCAGCTCAGCCTTGGACTCCTGCTCCTCTTCATACTGCTCCCGGAGCAGATCACAGTCATGGCGGGTTGATTATAAACCATGGGCCAGGGCATTCTTAGCCTAAAGCCAGAGACAATTCATAAATTTAGTCTTAGCTTATATTGTCATGGTGAAATTACCATGGCTTGTAATTGGCAAGAGTTTGTATAACCTTAACTTCCTCCTCCAAAAGTCTCTTTAGCTCTTCAATCTGTTGACTGCACACTAGTTTCACTCTGGTCAGCTGGGACACAGTTAACTCCTTCTCCTCAAGCTGGCGTGTGAGCTCACCTATTCAAGGTATACAGTAAATGTAGCACATTAGCAGCGTAGTTCTCAAACTATGTATTACATTTACATTTACATTTTAGTCATTTAGCAGACGCTCTTAACCAGAGCGACTTACAGGAGCAATTAGGGTTAAGTGCCTTGCTCAAGGGCACATTTACGTCATTTAGCAGACGCTCTTATCCAGAGCGACTCACAAATTGGTGCATTTACCCTATAGCCAGTGGGATAACCACTTTACAATTTTTTTGGGGGGGGGGGGGGGGGGGGGGGGGGGGGGGGGATCAAGTCCTTGGTGTCCTTCATGTACACAGGAATTTACCTGAAACTTACAATTTTCTGTTTGCAAGCGAGCATTCAGGGCAGTGTAATAATTTAGAGACTCATGGGCCTCGTCACATTTGTTCTTGTACTCATTACTTTGGTCTTCAAGAGTTCTGCACAGTTTCTCAAGGTTAGCCTAAAATATAAAAAATTAAAAGCTAATGTTAGCCACAACAAATTGGAATTCGTAACATATCACAATTCTAGGCTAGGGGTTAAGGTTAGGGTTAGGTTAAAGGGTTAAGGTTAGGGGAAGGGTTATCTATCATGCTAAGTAGTTGCAAAGTAGCTCAAAGGTTGCAGAGTTGCTAATTAGCAAAATGCAACCTTTGGATTGCTAGATGTTCGCATTATACGCCCACTCGCCCCCAACCACCCATCCACCCACCCACATAATCTACGGATTGCTAGACGTTCGCATTATACACCCACCCGCCCCGACCAACCACCCACCCAACCTACTTTTGTTTTTTGCCTTAAACAACCTTCTGTCTTATGTAACCATACCAATCGAAACATATCATCCTAATTTGAACGTCCCGGATTTACGTTTACTATATTACCGCTAGTCTATGAGACCAGGCTGGTGAATCGTGAATTAGTTTATTTTGTATGTTGAATATCAATATGGTCAACATATGTTGAACCTACCTTGCTTTTGAGGACACTCTCCACGTTGCTGGCCAAGTCATCAATTTCCATCTTGTATTCACTTTTCTCCTTCTCCAGTTTCTGCTTAACTCTGTGGAGGTTGTATATTTGTTCTCCCAGTTCTGCCACGCTATCTGCCTGATTCTTGCGGAGAGCAGCAGTGATTGACTCATGCTGCAGGGTTGACTCTTCGAGAGCACGACGCAGCCTCAAACTCACTTTTGCACTTCTTGTTTGCCTCAATCTGGGAAGCAGTGGCACCACCAGCTTCTTCCAGTCTCTCACTGATCTCCTCAAGTTCCCTGGAGAAATCAGACCTTTGCTTCTCTATCTTGGCCCGAGCAGAGCGCTCAGCTTCGATTTCCTCTTCGAGTTCCTCAATGCGAGCCTGTGGTAAAAATAATAATTCCATCAGAATTTTGACAAAAGTTACAATGTATGCATTTAATTTATTTTCACAAACCACATACCTGAAACTCCTTTATTTTCTTCTGAAGTTGAGTGCTCAGTATTTGTTCATCCTCAAATCTACCTTGCAGGTAACTGAACTCTAAATCCTTCCTGAATTTGATTATTCATTATATGAAAATTAGTTGATGCTCCATTGTTTGTGCTGTTTCTATCACTTTCAACTACTACTCTATAAAATGTGAATCAAGAGTTTAATCTCCATAAACTCAATGATCATTTCTAAATTACTTTTTTAATCGTTCATCCATTTGTTGTCTTTCATTCTCCAGGTCCATAACATTTTCCTGTGACAGCTTGAGATCTCCCTCAAGTTTTCTTTTGTCTCTTTCCAAATCCGCACGCACCTTCTTCTCCTGCTCTAGAGATCCCTCAAGCTGGAAGGAGATCATAGTCCAGAACAATCAATGACTGTGGGAAAATCTTGAAAGAATGCTAACAAAAGACAAAAGTGTATAAGTCACTCGATGCTTACATCATCAACCTGTTGCTCTAGCTTGACCTTTGTCTTAGTCAGAGTGTTGACTTTGTCCTCCTCTGCCTGGAGGTCATCCAGGGTCTGCTGATGCACCTCTTGCAATGCCTTGATCTCCTTTGAAGACTTCAGAAGATTTTCCTCTAATGTGGTCAACTCCTCTGTCAAATTTTTCACCTGTGTTAAAATAACGCACACAAAGTTACCGTCCATTCATTGTGGTTATGACATTTAAAGGCATGGGGTGATGTGCTTATCAGATGCCCTCACCTTATTTTCTGTGGCATATTTCTCCTTCTCAACCTTGGCAATAGTGAGCTCCAGGTCATCTATATCCCTTTTGAGCTCGGAGCATTCATCCTCCAGTTTCCTCTTCCTGGCAGTGATCTCTGCATTGATCTCCTCCTCTTCCTCAATTCTCTCAGAGAACTCCTTGGTTTTTGCCTCTAGGTGGATCTTGCTCTTGATCAACCCCTCACATCTCTCTTCTGCATCAGAGAGGTTCTCTCTTTCCTGTTGAAATATGAACAAGTAGCATACCTTAGACAATAAACCAATAGTAACAGGGTTGCTGCTACTGCTTATTATCTATAATGTTGCCTGGTCATTTTATCCTTACTATATGTACATATCTACCTCAATTACCTCGTACCCCTGCACATCGACTCGGTACTGGTACCCTGTGTGGTCCCGTGTAGCTCAGTTGGTAGAGCATGGCGCTTATAACGCCAGGGTTGTGGGTTCGATTCCCACGGCGGACCAGTATGAAAACATTTATGCACTCACTAACTGTAAGTCACTCTGGATAAGAGTGTCTGCTAAATGACTAAAATTTAAAAATTTAAATGTATATAGCCAAGTTATCGTTACTCATTGTGTATTTATTCCTTGTGTTATTATTTTGTAAGTAAGCATTTCACTGTTAGTCTACACCTGATGTTTACGAAGTATGGGACAGATACAATTTGATTTGAGTTCATTGGATTCAATTAAAGTTTGGTACTTCTTGAAATGTTAATATGTAATCCTCATAGAAAGTGCTATATATGTATAAGAACCATGCAACATCTACACACATATCTAATATAAAGCATGTTCTTAAAAACTTGATAGAAACCCACCTCTTGAATCTGGAGGTAAAGGTCCATTCTTCTCCTGAGCAAGGACCACCATCTTCTCCTCAAGTTCCTTCCTCCTGGCGTCTGACTTTGCAAACTCATCTTTGACCTTTGAGAACTCCTCTTTCATGTTCTGCATCTCCTTCTCAGCCTCTGCACTTCGCAACAGGGGCTTGATCTTGAAGTAGAGCCTCATCCAAGGCCAGTTCTTCACGTTCATGAATGACCGGATGTTATATTGAATTATGAAAATGGATTCCCTATGTAGTGGCAAAAGAAAGATCCCGTCATTTATTGAAGTTCATAGGACCTGTACTGTATGCATTTTTCAATTACAGAAATATGTTTTTTAGACCTTTTCTTTGACATCTCCTTGAACCTCTGCCTCGTGATGTAGCCCCTGGAGACAGCCTGGATGCGAGTCAATAACACTGCCAGGCGCTCATCTTTCATCTCCTCCAGCAGACCTAACAGGCCAGCTTTAAAGAACACCTAATATACACATACAAACACAAGCAATGCAAGTGTTATTCTGAGTTGGTGCACCACTGTCTGAATGTACACTACATATCACTCGATAACGTCATGCCTATAGGTCAGACCATAACATTGTTTTGCCTTCACAATACCTTAGTGTATCCAAATTTGTACTGGGCGTGGTCCACATCGATGGAGGACAGTAGCTTCTCTGATGCCTTTTTGCTGTCGATAAACTGCCCCTCGGAGATAGCACTGGCATTCAGGATTCTGTATCTGTTGGGGAAACAGTCCACATTTATCCTTGAGCTCATGTTTGTTGAATCATTTTTCTTATAGGTAACAGAGATCAATGAAGGATTTACCTCTGCTTGAAGTCAGCATATATAATCCTGCTTGGGAATCCCTTCCTGCAGATTCTGATACCCTCCAGCACACCGTTACAGCGCAGCTGATGCAAAACGAGGTAGTGTTCCATGGCCCCTACATGGAAAGGCATAATTCTGTCAGGTCAGGCAGCCTTGAGAGCAAACAACCAACATTACATGTTTCAAACTTTTATATACCTGGTGTTTTGGTCTCGTTTAGGATGATGCATCTCACAAAATGGGGATGTGTGGACCTCAGGTTAGACATCAGCTTCTTGAGATTTTCCTGAGGGAAGGTTATGAAGTGATAAAAGAGCATGAACAAGCAAAACAATGCTCACTGAATTGTGCATAGAAATGTTCTAAAGTCTACATACGATCATTAGATCGATATACATTTTCATAAGAGTAGGGGGAAACAGTTTTACCCTGAAAAGTGCAGAGACAGTCTGGAAAAAGGACCCCTTCTTTTTTGCTCCTTTTTGGTTTCTATCAGCTACAGAAAGAGAAAAATAAAACAATTGTATTTCTACTCAAGATAATTTTTCACTGATGTCTTAAAATGCTGATGTAAACTCACCATCAACTAAGACAACTGAGACAATAGCTTCAGGGCAGCTTTTTGGTACAGTTGTACCACAGTGTCATTCAGCGGGTCCTTGTTCTTCTCCAGCCAGCCACCGATGTTGTAGTCCACAGTGCCAGCGTAGTGAACCAGGGTGAAGTGGGCCTCTGCTTTGGCTGTTCTTCCCAAGATGCTGGTCATAGAGTTTGTTCTTGCAGGAGCAGTCTGTTGCCTTTGGAAACATGCACTCTTCTTCAAGGATGGAGAAAATACCCATTGGCTGTGGAAGATTTACAGTGTAAAATGTGTTTATAAGAACCAAGGTATAGAACTTCATTGTTTTGATCATGTCTGTCTACTGGATTTCAATATTATGCTTATAAACTTTTTAATTACTGTCAATAAATATGTTTTTCAACTCTGTCCTGTTGATCCTAACTTATTTAATCAATTTAACAGTTAGACTGTAAAGAGTGACTTAAAGGTCACAGTACCTTCTCAATAAGCTCAATGCAGGCAGCCAAGTCCATTCCAAAGTCAATGAACTCCCACTCTATCCCTTCCTTCTTGTATTCCTCTTGTTCCAACACAAACATGTGATGATTGAAAAACTGTTGCAGTTTCTCATTAGTGAAATTGATGCAGAGCTGTTCCAGGCTGTTTATCTGCATGGTTTACAAAATATAATTAAATAACATACAATAAAGGATTACATTGTTGTAAATGTGTTTCAAATGAGGAGTCCACTCATACCTCAAAGATCTCAAAGCCTGCTATGTGCAGAACGCCAATAAAATGCTGCCTGGGCAATTTGGTGTCTAGCTGCTGGTTTATTCTGGACACCATCCACAAGAACAGTTTTTCATACACTGCCTTAGACAGGGCACCCATGGAGTTATTCACCTGCAAATGAGACAAAACACATTTTAAGGACAATGAAAATTGGTGAGAGTTGGGCGAGGGTCACTCATGTCTGTACACACTCTAATGTAGTTTGCATACCTGCTGAACTGTCTGTCCTTTGGTGACATATTCATTCCCGACCTTCACTCTGGGATAGCACACAGCTTTCAGTAGATTAGCAGAGTTCAGGCCCATGAGGTAGGCAACTTTGTCAGCTACTATTGAATACATGAGACAAAAAAGATGATGAGTGGATTCTGGCTGTGGATAAGTGAAGATTTAATTAGAATTTCAAAATAAGTAAAAATCAAAGACTGCTCACCCTCAGTGCCATCAGGCTCTGCCTGTTCCTCACACTGCTTCTGCTTGAACTTCATGTTCCCATGATGCATCACAGCACCAGTCAGTTGGTAGATCCCAAGTTTTTCCTCTGCATTGAAGCCTAGGATATCAATGGCACTCTATTGGGACAGATATTGGAGCTCAGTCAAACATATATAAACATTTCATCAGTCCCTAAGACAATCTTATACAGTACAGTTGAGGGTTTTCTATTATGTTTTCGATGTATTTATTTTCCAATCTGTGTGGGTAATTTACACATATGAGATATAGGGTACAGGTGGACTCACATCTGTGGCCATGAGCTCTTCTGTGTCATTGATGCTTTGCACCTTTATTTCCCCCTGACTGATGAAAGGGTAGTGATATGGGTTGGTGGTGATGAGCAGCATCTCTGGTGAACATGATAGAGAAGGTGTATATTTACCAGTGGGGGGTTACATTGGTGTTGGAGGCTGAACTCACAGTACATCACTTTTTTTTTTTTTTGCAGTTCAAACAACAACAAAGTGGCAACCTACCACTGTTTTTGGTAAACAGTTGAGGGATGGGGCTGGAGAAATATAACCACTCTCAAATTCATAGACAGAGCTACGGATGTGAGGACTGACTAGGCTATACAGTTTTTATTTACAATTACATTGTTTACAAACAATGGAGTAAAACAATTTTATATTTGGGGTTCTGATGGGGTAAGACAGTTGACCTAAGCTCATGAGTCATTTATTCTTCAAGAACCAATGGGTACATATCATTAATTTTAAAGTACACAAATGGATGTAGCAATCTCAGATTGCCCCCTTAAAGTAACCAATACCTTTGTAGTCCAAAACTACAATTACTGTGTATGGCTTTATATAGATCCACCAGGCAGCATTACTCAACCTACCAATTAATTCAGGCTTCTTATTGGACATGATCTGATAGAAGATGTGATAACTCCTTTCTGCCAGGAGCTGAAACGTTACCCTGGATTTTTCCAGAAGGTCTAAAGAAGAAAATCAGAGAAATAATCAAATTACATTTTGTTCCAATCCACAGCAATGGCCTTGCATATTTAAAGAAAATAGACAAGCAAACTCACATGTCTCAATATCAGCTGAGGACAGCTTCCCCTTTGTGCCAAAGTGGATGCGGATGAATTTGCCCTGTAAGTTTTCCAAATATTACATTGTTTTTAAAAGGTCACATTTCAGCTAAGGTGTTTGGTTTATAATAGCCAGCCACCACCTCTGGGTTGTAGACTGGGAGCCACTTATAGGGGTTCACAGTCACACAGAACAGCCCAGAGTAGGTCTGCAATAGGGGAACAACTCAGGTTATGTCATTGATGATCTAATTGAACCCATGAAACTAGTTTGTAGATGTTTCACTGACAATGCAATTAGAAGATGTACGTATGACTGAGTTGAAATGTAATCTGATCTGTGTCTGCTTACATAGATCATCCAGGCAGTGTAGCGCTCCTTGAGGTTGAACAGCACGGCTGGCTCATGGAGATGGGTCAACATGGCCATGTCCTCGATCTTGTCAAATTTAGGAGGGTTCATGGGGCTGATGTCATCCGGATTCACCGTGACAACCTGCAACATAATCAAATAAAGGGGAGGGCAGTTAGGGGAGGCAAGTTTCCATTCAAATAAGGAACCAGTTGTATTGATTACATGCTAGAATAATAACTGGATGAAACTGCATTGAAATCATGCCACGGTGGCATAATGAACTTTTTATTTAGCATCCAAAAAGGCTTAGAAATGACATGCACTCTGAATTTCAGTCACTCTCATATAGTAAGTAAAATATATCATGCTTTCCCACTGGGCAAAAACTGGTTGAATGTTGTTTCCATGTCATTTCAACAAAAAACGTCAATGTGATGAAGTTGAATCAATGTGGAGAACTGATTGGATTTGAAAAAAGTAATCAACGTAAGTGATTATCGTTTTTTTTAACCCAACTTTTAACCATGGTGGAATGTTTTGTTGTTTTCACTTTGAATTCCCGTTAGCTGATAACTCAACCAAATGTAAATCAAAACTAGACGTTGAACTAACGTCTGTGTCCAGTGGGTTAGAACAGAGCTACTATGGTCAAACATTCTAGAACATTTTATATGTACTCACCCTCCCATCCTCAGTCTCCATTGTGACCTTGGAGATGTCTTGGCTCTTGATTTTGCCTTTCACATACTCTACCTTTAGATCTGCCACAAAGCAGGCCGTTTTGGCATCAAATGGTTTGACCTGTGCCGCAATCCTCTCCCGCTCCGGCTTGCGGAGGTACGAGGCAGCCACCCCAAATACTTCCATCTCAGCATCACTCATTTTCTAAAGCTGTGTAGCATGGAGACAATTGATTATACATCATATGCTTCATATTGATCTGTAGGTCATAGATTATACAATAAAAACAAATAATTGCAGAAATTCTCTATATTCCTTGAGAAGATCCAATGAACATCAAAGGCCTAAATATATGATTTGGTCCATTCTTACCTGAGTGTTGCAGCTACAGGGAAAAATCTATGATCACAGTAGGATGGCAGAGACTGTATTGATGCTATCTCTCTATGGATGCACCCTCTATTGTTGTTAAATGTTTGCTGTCTCAACAGTACGCCAAAGACATACCTCAAATGCCCTGCTATCATCACACTAAGAATACTTTTTATAAGGGATGTTTTTTTCTATTTGCTTGACAGCTTCTCTATATTTGGATAGAGATCAAATCTGGCTCAAACGCCACCGTGGAAAAGTCAAGTATGTCCATTTCGTATTTTCAACTGTCTATCTATAGCTGTATTGTGTCACATTTAAATGTTTTCAATTGTAATCCTGTAGCCTGTCCATTAAAAAGCAATGATGGCTGAGGACGGCAGCTTAGAGGGCTTTGGGTTCAGACACGACATTCCTCATTTTCTGGGATCAGTGAAGATTAGGTCTGTTAAGGCATTGCTCAAATTCTGGCATTGGCTGACTGGGATCACGGTCGATTAGGGCTCACTGGGAGGGCATGGTCCGATACAGGCTGGGGTTGACAGGCGGCAGTTAGTACGTTCCAGACAGACAGAGACAGGTCCGTCTGCTGTGTTCCATTGCCATTCAAATACCTGAGACGAAGAGATGTTATCAAAACCTTTTCAGTTTTGCTTTCAAGACTATTGACCCAATGCTAAACTGAGGTAATGTTACTCTATGAGATTGGATTCAGTCACAGGGACCAATACGTAAATGTGCCATAAAAAAAACATACCGACACAGCACATTTGACACAGTAATTCTGAACAAAAATTATCTACAACACTGATTACCAGAGGCCTTTGTCGGCCTTATAATGAAGCACGCTGAAGCAATAAAAGACTTCTCTGACAATACAAACATCTAAGCTGCTTCCAATTGTGATGATGTTACATGTAGTAAACCACTTTACAGATGACCTGAACACATCTCATACAAAAGCAGCCCATGTCTCATCATGTCTTCCAAAAAGTCAGGCCTCCGTTTATGCATGGCTGAGAGAGCATTCCAAATAACAGGGTTAACAATGAATCCCAAAAAGCCCTCCAGATCCATACAAAATCCTGAGTGGATTTCTATTAATGTTCCTCAGTTGCCCATGTCAATACAGCACAAGTATGTGTTTCAAGTGTACCATGCGATGCCAGTGCTGATAGAGGGCTTTGGCAGGGCTATATAATGTTATGTTGAAAAAGTCATCCATTTCATCTATACGGGTGCATTCCAAGAATGCAATGGCTAACAATATATTCTCAATGCATTCATAGCGCTGTAGATGTTTTTAATTGGTTTATGTTCCATTTATTCCTGTGTGTGGCAGTGTGCAAGAACAATTCTAAATTCTATTAAATAAAATGTAAACTGACTCAAATTAAAACTTATTTTGAAAACAAAATTGACTGATAAGCTGTGGTACATTTTGAGCACAACATTATCTCTGGTCCAGGGTGTTATTGTGCATTATTAAAGGAACGGTCACTAACGCCCTGGACCAGAGCTAGCACAAAATATAGGATCATGCCATCCCTTTTAGAGAGATCAGGTGTGTCAAACTCATTCCATGGAGAGGCTTTTGGTTTTTCCTTTCAATTAAGCCCTAGACAACCAGGTGTGGGGAGATCCTTACTAATTAGTGACCTTAATTCATCGATCAAGTACAAGGAAAGAGTGAAAACCCACAGATACTCGGCCCTCCGTGGAATGAGTTTGACACCTGTGGACTAGATAGCTCAATTGGTAGAGCATGGCGTTTGTAACGCCAGGGTAGTGGGTTCGATCCCCGGGACCACCCATACGTTTAAAAAAATGTATTCACACATGACTGTAAGTCACTTTGGATAAAAGTGTCTGCTAAATGGCATATATTATTATTATTATTATTATTATTATTATTATTATTATTATAGATGCTGCCTCATCATCATCAGGTAGTTTAGTTCAGACTGTTTGTCTGATATCATGCACTCCTTTGGACAAGCTCCTAACAGCACGTCAGTTAGAACGTAAACTGACTAGCATAGAAGTGCTGTGGTCATAATCATGACCCTCCACAGCTCCCTCTAAAACTCATGTGATGTCACATGCAGTCGACAATAGAACGGCAACGCCTGCATTCTTTCTTTCAAATTCCTTTATATCTATTGGTGAACTCAGCTGTGCACAATGCTAAACAATTTATTTAGACTTACATTCTATGCATGATCCTATTCCACCATATAAACATGTTACATATAACATTTATCTGTAAAATGTCCAATGAATGTGTGAACTGTCTCCAAGGAAAGAGTCAGTAGAGTTGTACTGTGTGTGGGCCATTCATTTTCATAAACTATGACACAAGCTGGCACTGCATCACATCCAACCTAATTGGTGTTGATTTAATATCCCATGAATGTAATTTGAAGGGCTGGCAACAGTTGTGGGTATAATTGGTCATGGGCAGGGCTTATGCTGACCTCTTCCGACACGTTATAGTAGAGTATGTACATTGACTGTGTACAAGACTGTGTCAAGGACACTGCGAGACTGTGGGAATTTGAAGTCACAGTACGAACGAGAGAAGAAGCAAGGAGACAATCCCCATTGGCTGGTTCTGTCTGAGGCAGACGGATGCCTGCCCCTGGTGGAAAATTGATCTGAGGACGGGTGCATCTGCCTGGGATTAGAGGGTCAACGGACAGGAGACAGGAGGCCACAAAATAAAAATGCCGATAAACACTGCTAGTCTGAAAGGACACCCAATTTTAGGGGGACTGTTTCAGACAGACAGTACATCCACAGGGAGACACTCGTTGTATCATCAAACTCAGTTCTCCAGGGAAGAAGTGTACAATGAATTATAAGGCACAAGGGAGTCCTGTCCAATGTTGTAAAGAGAAGGGCATGTACTGTCAGTGGGACACAACAAATCAAGATATGGAATGGTTCAGTGGGTGAATTCATAAGCATACAACATAAAAATCGGCGTAACCGAATTCTCATAAAGGATCATTTGTTACTCTGACAGCTGAAAGGTGATCTCTCATCTAGAAGAGTATTTCTTCCCAGTCATCACAAACCACCAACCGTCCAGGAATGAGTCGGGAGCTTTGCCGAAGAGTGCTGAACAACTTCTGTGCTCTCTCTAGTAATCAGGTTACCAAGGGGGAACTCAACAGGTGTTCTGGCCAAAGAGACGGTCAGTTTGCAAGGATATTGAGAATTCATTTATATGTATTATAAAAACAAATATTATAAATTATGAGTGTGTGTGTGTGTAAATTAATTGAAAATGACATGCTACTATGAGATAATCATGCATCTATGGCTATGACCAGATATAGAGGCTCCGGTGATGACCATTTATTTGCAGAACAATGGGCCCAGTCAAGACACTGGTCTGGCTGGCATATCAATAGCAACATGATTACAAATAAAGCTGTTAAAATTAATTATTTACGACAGTGCTCTACTCTTGACAACTCAAATGGCACCATATGAATAAGCTCAAACTTTGACCACCATGTGTTTTCTACTAGGAATAGGCTAGTCTACAATATGGTTGCACAAAGTGAAGCCCTGATACCTGCATGGTAGCCTACGACTACATGGGAAGCAAAAAAAAATGAACAGACATACAGTACATAACTGCAAGTTCAAGTTTAATCAATTAAACGTTACTTTGGAAATTCTGTTGAAATATGACTTTGATTTATGGATAGTACAAATTGAGTAACCAAATAGTTATTACAGTGCATAAATGTTTCTGGTGTCACTGAGAAGAGTCCAGGTATTGGGCCAGACTTAATAGCGAGGCTAAAAAGGAGAATTAGTGTAAACGAAGTAAAGCAGAGCTGTAACTGCACAACGACAACTATTCCTGTTCCTTTTCCATTAGGAGTGCCCAAGGGTAAACACTGGAAACCTTCAGTTCCTCAGTATTGATTTCCAAGGAATATGTGTATGTGACCAATAAAATGTGATTTGATTTCCAAGGAATACTTTCCACCTCCATTTTAGCATAGTTACATTTGTTGAGGTACTTGAAATCAAGTATTTCTGTTTGGCTCTCATATTTTACATCGAAACAATTGTATTTCACACCGATTGAAATAATGGGCAAAGCAGAAAAAAGAAACACTGAAGCGTTGTCCACCCCTATTTGCAAAAAATCCCTTTAAATCATCTTAGACATAAATATGATATTAGAGACCATGTTAAATGGTGAACAGCAAAAAGGGAATGGTAAGTCGTAGACATCTGAATTCCATTAAAAGCTGTACTCCAGATAATATTCCATGTCATTGACATAACATGGCAGTGTTCAGTCCTGCTGGGTCAGGGGCTGCTGGGCCAGAGGCTGCTGACAGTCTGAAGGCTTTGAGAGAGGCACACAAGTTCTCCTTCATCTTACCTCTTAATTCAACTTCTTGTACTTCCTCATGTGTGATGCAATGGAAGAGGAAATCTCAGCGCTCCTCTTGTTCTGTCCAAAATACTCCTTGAATTCTCCGTCTGGACCAACCAGGTACATGATGATTGTGTGATCAACCTGCAATCAAGAATAAAGGAGGTTTCGTTTAGATATCAATTCAGCTGGGAAAAGTGGGAATTCCTACTTTACTATGAACCAATGAGAGTTATGAATAAGGGAAGGATCAGACGATGAACTCACAATGTAGTCGTTGTCTTCATCCTTTGGTCCCTGGCTGTAGTAGACTCTGTAGGCTCGAGAGACCTGGTCAATTTGGGGCATTGTCCCAGTTAGGCCAATGAGCTTAGGGGAGAACTCTGGGGATAGAGGACAGAGGAGGAATGTTATTGTTCCACCAATGTGAGTCTAAGTCCCCCTTTTACCATAACATGGAAGCAACAGTAGTTAATGGCTTGTTCTCTTTACCTTTCACATATGTCCCCATGGCCTCAGGTGTGTCCCTGTCAGGATCAATGGTGATGAGGATGGGGGTCAGGTTTGGAAGAGACTGTATCCTGTCTGGGAAACATGGAAAGACATGGTGTTAATCACAACATATCTTCAGTACATCCCTGGGTTCTAGCATTAACATTATGCTTTGTGAAGACATTTGATATGAGTGACTGACTGGTTACTCACTCAACCATCTAATTGCCATGACATTCATAATAATTCACATGACATATGATGCATCATAAAAGATGTTTAAAATAAAACACTTTACCTATTTCATCCACCACCTCAATCATTTTCTCGATTTCATCAGGACAGATGTCAGGGCAGTGTGTAAAGCCAAAGTAGATAAGGACCCACTGGCCGAGGAAATCCTCACTTTTACAGGATTTATTATTCTGATCCACAAGAGAGAATGGACCGCCAAGCGCTGGTTTCCCCATTGACTTTGTCCTTTCTCTTTCAATCACTGCAGTGCACGTGTAAAAAAGACAACATGTAAAACAGATTGTTACCAACATGTACAGACACTGATGATTATCTCCAGGGGAACTTCAGTTCGGAACATTAATTAATTTGTGTAAATCCACTGTTGGATGTAGCCTACTGCATGATGGTGAGTGCACCGAGAGGTGAAATGTCCTTACATTCTTCTTTTTCCTTCTTGAAATATTTCATTCCGGCAAGGAGAACACCCCCAAATGCAAATGTTATTGCTAATGATTTCCAAGTCACTGGCTGCAGAGGATAGATGGATGGAGACAGGCAAAGCAACAAGGTTAAAGACAAAGCAAAAGGCTGTGTGCTTTGTTTTATCCATAGACATTAAAACCAGGTTTTATCAGGTGCCCCAGATGATTGTACATATCAATCCAATTTGTAAGTCGCTCTGGATAAGAGCGTCTGCTAAATGACGTAAATGTAAAAAAGTTAATCAATCAGAAATTAATTGATACATTACATACCCCTGTCTTTTTGGTTTTATCACCAGAAGGGGGCGGTGGAGGTAAAGACGAGAATGATCTTGAGTCGTGAAAAGACAACCACCGTGATGTCTTACAAATCCAACTCCCGCCTAGGTTTACCTGTGCAGCGCATGAATACACACAATATGTTAACATAATGGATAGGTACAAGGTACAACGATATCTGTCTTCAAGCTGTTAGTCATTCCGCGAACACATTTGATCATAGTCTGAGTGTTGTGAGCCGTGCATGACCTACCAGCCCGTGTACTGTCCGTGGTGAGAGATCTGTGTACGGAGAGACAGTCATTCTCGATAACGCGCGTGTAAAGCTGCATATTGTGCTCACACCTTGGTGCGAAATCATACGATTTAACAATCGACATCTCAAAGTCTGATACGATATTAGGCCCACTGCCATGATGTTGAGCTAGTTTGTCAAGAACTCAATGCGGAAGTGGTGGCAGAATTTTACACAACGTGAATCATGAAGGTAAAAACGCATACAAATTCCTGATCTTGGATCAGTATACTATGTACAACGATGCTCATTGACCGAGTGGCTCGCAATATCAACCATTTAAGCTGACCCTGGACCTGCCGGCGAACATAGTTATTTCTGGCTGTTAGAACCGGAAATTACGCACCCGAGTCCTTTTTTTTGTGTTATGTGGTCTCTGGGCGCTATTGACATCTAGCTATCGTAAAATACAGTACAGTACATTTACTTTTTTCATTGGCAGTAGCCTACTTCTGCTGCCAACTTTAACAAGTTAAGAGCACCAAACACAAAAGGAGTTTGATTTAGCTATAGCCTACATTACTTTTAAGGCATATCTCCTGTATCTATCGAGGCCCAGTGGTGCTAAATCAAAATACCAAATTATTTGGAGCCTTGAGTAGGCTACAGTACATGCATTTCTTTCAATTTAGATTTCTGATGCAAAAATAAAAAATTATACAAAAATTCCATTTAGATTTCTTATTAAATTGCTTTATTTTACTGTGATTCCACCAGATATCACCACAAGTGCAATGGGTTGCCTACAACAACAAAATGGTCAGAAAGAGAAACCTATGATTCCAGTAAAAAAGGAAAATGTGTCAATCATATACAATATATATTCTAATTTATGACATCTGGTCACTTATTTGGATGTCAAAAACACCGCTGCTAAACCATACGTGTCTTTTTAAACAATGCATCCGTGATTTCACTGACTGCCGGCATTGGCTTTTTATTTACAAATGTACACATTAGCAGTATTCCATACTGTAGAAGACTCTGTAGCTAGGTCATATCCTCTTGTAAATGTTCCATCACGCATGAGATGTTGCTCACTCGTCACTGGACTATCTTAATGAATGGATATCTACAGTGCAGTTTTACAATGCGAGGGCCAGCTGGTCCTCAGCTCCTTGTTAATGTAGTAGTACAGCCAGGCCACAAAGGGGAAGATTGTGATGGCAACAGCAGCAGACAGTCTGAAAGCCCCAATAGAACTAATAGAAAATAGTTACAGCAGTACAGATATCAGTGATGTACAACAGAGTGTGAGACTTTTTTAAAATAAGGTATTGCATGTTGGGATAAGGTCCAAATCTATGTCGAAAGTCCTTACCTTCCAGAGTGTTGACACAGGAGAAGCCAGACAAGTATCAACATGAGACCAGAGAATTCCCTGGGGATAGAGAGAAACAGGTGTGACCAAAAATAATAATTGAACACAATGCTCATCTAAACAGAAAACGATTGTGATTGTGAGACTATACCTTCCCTCCTCTTGCTGGAAGATATTTGTGATGCCCTCTTTATACAGAGTCCATCCCATCATGGAAACAACAGCAGTCGAAATAAGCACATGAAGTTGAGCAATTCTCCTCCAAAGTACTGTCTCTGAAAAACAGTCTCTCAACCGTTTAAACATTCAGAGGGAAGTGCATGCAGGCTCATGCATGAATATTTCTAGCTTTTAACTACACTGTCTTGATATAGCCACAATACACTAAACAGTCAATGGCCTTTTTCACTGGCCAAAATGTTAAAATGGAAATGTTATTTATTAGGAAAAGTAGTCAAAAGTAAATGATGGATCTCTATTAATCCATAATGTCCACATACCTGTTAAATGTGGTTTAATGCCAATCAATAAACACAGATTTGCTGGAATAGCATAGGCAACCTGGAGATAGAAAAGTGGATTACTGTATAAAAAAATTAAAAAAGCCCTTTGATAATAGTAATTCATTAAAAACATTAAACGAAAACAAAAAAAAAGCGTGATCCTACCATCCATAATACTGCATCCGGATCGTTAATCTGTGCCAATAAAAAACACAAAGGATAAAACATGGGATTTACTCAGTTGGGCCAAACATTCAGAGACATACACCATGTTCACGCATTAAATTACTCTGCTAAATCCATGAGTTATCAACAGAAGCAGATATGCCTACAGGTCATGCCAAATACAGTAGGCTATAGATACAAAGTATCTCAAACAATGTAACGAAATAAGGGAATCACTTGCCTGCACATAACTTGCTAGAGCAAAGAACAATGACATGCATACATTGCAAACTCTCCAAATTATCAGAGAAAAGTTCGTTTTTGTGCACTCAATTTCACTAGGTTCGTCCATTGTCACGGTCTATAACTACAGAACCAGTTTCTCGTAATCAGCAGTTCAACAGCAAACTTTCCTCATGGACGTTGAACCATAAACTTTGCGTTGAATCCTTTTCCGTTAATTTTTAGCGTGAGGTTTGGGATATGAAGTTTCGACAAGTGAACATTTATAGGCCCGATTGCGAAATCGCTAAGACTCGTTGTTTTCTTTTTCTTTTTCTGAAGACTGCTTTCTGAATATAGATGAATGGGGAAAACGATTGCAAGCTACCTATGTGTTACTGTTACATTAAATATTAATTTGGCTACTTTAAAATAAAATAAACTATGGACAGTATTACACACTACTTTAAGGTACGTAAACTGATTTTAATCTGTCATATTACTGTTTACTGTATGGTCATTTATAGCCTAATACAATTAGGCTAGAAATCGCCCCAACCCACTGATACACGATCAGATATTTGTCTTCCCCTAGTGCTTTAGGTTAAAACTGGCGGTATGGTAATCTGAGCCTAGATTTGTGTTCCTCGAACTCCGTCCACACACACACGCAGCAGCTTCGCGGTGGAAACTGTGGGTGTTCACGTTCGCAAGTGACATTTGGTCAGCTGACTGAGTCTTTACCAGAGACTGAAGAGGAAGCGAGACACCCCACTTGCTGTTTTGTCTGTTTTTTTTCTGGTTCAATGAAACTAAGTAGACCAGACCAAGCTGCTATTGCATTGGTGTCTATGACACACCCAGTTAAGTAAGCCGGAACTTACCTTTTTTTTCTCAATGGTAAAGTGCCAGACTGGACGGTCTTCATTTATCCACCATCTTTGGTCTCGACTCTAGGTGTGTAATGGAAAGGTGGTTACTGGACTGTCAAACACTGTCCCAATTTCTTGCTGCCTGTTGGTAGTTACAGTCTTGTTCGGTAGCGCTCTACATCCACCACGCGCCTTTGAGTCGAAGGAGTCTAGCCAGTTTGATTATTCTCTAGTCTAGTTTGGTACGGGTGAAGTTGCTCTCTGCATTGCAGCCTAGTGCTGCTGATGGAATTCAAACACATAACAATGGCGACTTCCAGCCCCAACAACACAACATCTACCAGCCACAACAGCAATAACGCAGGATCTACAGGCACACATCAACATCAATCCCAATCGCAACACATAACAACAATGAGCAGTATGCAAGGTAAGGATTGTAAAATACCAGCTTGTTAGCTAACGTTAGTGCTAGATCTTTTTTTGTGAGTGGTGTTAACGGGAGCAACCTAATGACTATGCTTACTAACTAGCTAGCTATATTGGCTAGCTAGCTCTCTACTAACTAACAGATAACTTGCTTCAGTTTTATTCACACACTACTACAAGTCAGTTAACTAGCTTGGTGTCTACAGTTAACTAGCTACCGTCAAAATCAGTTGCCCCCACACCCAAAACATTGTCTTCTAATCAAATAACGGGTTCTGATTTTGTTGTTGTTGAAATAAGTAACACCAAAACAACGTTAACTAGCCACATAGCTACCGTATGTTAGCTAGTGCATAGTTGTTAGCTAACGTTACCTAACTAGCGAGCTAAGGTTGGCTAACAAGCGGCATTGCTAACTGGCCTTCTTAAATAACGAGCTAGAATATAGGAAGGCTTGTCATGATTGATCTGGATGTGGTCATGTGTTGCTTACTGTCTTTCAATGTAAAGCCAGGTTACCTCTAACTAACTAATATTAGCTAGCTATAATATGTTGCAGTTCTAAAAACAAGATCATGTTGGGAGGTTTTTTCCCCCCTCCAGACTGTTCATGTAGTTCACTGTTAAAGGGATACTTAGGATCAATCCCTTTATCTACTTCCCCAGAGTCAGATCAACTCATGAATACCATTTTTGTCTCTGCATCCAGTATGAAATTGAAGGAAGTTGAGGTAGTTTCGCGAGGCAATGCTAACTAGCGTTGGTCGCAATGACAGGAAATTCATGGTATCTACTAGCATGCTACTGTAGCAGTTACCGCATAGAATTCCAGTCATTGCGCTAACATTTTACATTTTAGTCATTTAGCAGACGCTCTTATCCAGAGCGACATACAGTGAGTGCATACATTTTCATACTGCCCCCCCACAACCCTGGCGTTGCAAGCGCCATGCTCTACCAACTGAGCTACAGGGGACTAACGCTAGTTATCATTGGATGCAGGGACATACATTTACAAATTGTATCCATGAGTTGATCTGACTCTGGGGAAGTAGATACATGGCTTCATTACCAAAATCCCGAAGTTTCCTAGGCCAGGCAGCTACAGTAATGTTAGCTCAGTGAAACTTGTGCCTGAGCATCTCTTACATTTCAAATACATCCACCAGCAGAAATCTGTTCAATTTCCACCCAATGCATAATTAGCTAGCTATGTTTTTACAAACAATATTTTATTTTAATTTACAGAATCCAACACCTGCTGGAGATGTCAGAGTGAAACAGGTAGCTAACGTTACTGTCAATATTACAGATTTTATAAAGATAATATATATACATTTTTGTTGATGCTTTACCAATAACTGTCATAGGTCGTTAGTTACTTTTGGATCTGGTTCTATACTTTTGCATGCCACTCTGAATCCAGGTAATACATGAAAGAAACATCTGTTATGGTCCTCTTCTGTCAGTGTCAAAGTATTGAAATTACATTTGTGATATTTTTCTTCCCTTTCCATAATGCTACTAACTTCCCATAACCCTCCTGACTTGATGCTGATCGACGGTGAGCTGTCCCAAAAATAATTTATTCAATTGTCATTGTCTCTCCCTGCCAGGAACATTTTGTGGATGCATTTAATTTTCTCTCGCACCCCTCTATTTTTATTTCTCCATTTGTAGGTTGTTATTTTTATAGGTCTACCACGATTAGCTCCACTGAATCTAACTGATCTAGGCCAAGTCATACCAAAGTTCTCGTGGTTGTTTCTGGCTATATGTGTGTGCATGTAGATGCATTACCCCCCCCCCCCCCCCCCCCCCTGTTTACCAGTTCACTGATGCGAGGGCAAGTTATAAAAGTTCAGTAGTTCACTCAGCAGAAAATAATTTTAGTCTGTCATGAGGCCATAGCCACACTTGTTTACACAGACATTTCAAAGTGCAGTGTTACATTTGGCAGTTTCTTTAAAAGTATAACAGAACACGACCTTCCAGATTGTAGTAATAAATATGTTTTTAACTTTTCAGTTATTGGTTGGTTTCTCTTGTAAAAGTGCATACAACATGAATGCAATTGGGTCTGTGGAATGTACCATTATAGCCTAAAGCATACAGTGGGGGAAAAAAGTATTTAGTCAGCCACCAATTGTGCAAGTTCTCCCACTTAAAAAGATGAGAGGCATGTAATTTTCATCATAGGTACACATCAACTATGACAGACAAATTGAGGAGAAAAAATCCAGAAAATCACATTGTAGGATTTTTAATGAATTTATTTGCAAATTATGGTGGAAAATAAGTATTTGGTCACCTACAAACAAGCAAGATTTCTGGCTCTCACAGACCTGTAACTTCTTCTTTAAGAGGCTCCTGTGTCCTCCACTCGTTACCTGTATTAATGGCACCTGTTTGAACTTGTTATCAGTATAAAAGACACCTGTCCACAACCTCAAACAGTCACACTCCAAACTCCACTATGGCCAAGACCAAAGAGCTGTCAAAGGACACCAGAAACAAAATTGTAGACCTGCACCAGGCTGGGAAGACTGAATCTGCAATAGGTAAGCAGCTTGGTTTGAAGAAATCAACTGTGGGAGCAATTATTAGGAAATGGAAGACATACAAGACCACTGATAATTTCCCTCGATCTGGGGCTCCACGCAAGATCTCACCCCGTGGGGTCAAAATGATCACAAGAACGGTGAGCAAAAATCCCAGAACCACACGGGGGGACCTAGTGAATGACCTGCAGAGAGCTGGGACCAAAGTAACAAAGCCTACCATCAGTAACACACTACGCCGCCAGGGACTCAAATCCTGCAGTGCCAGACGTTTCCCCCTGCTTAAGCCAGTACATGTCCAGGCCCGTCTGAAGTTTGCTAGAGTGCATTTGGATGATCCAGAAGAGGATTGGGAGAATGTCATATGGTCAGATGAAACCAAAATATAACTTTTTGGTAAAAACTCAACTCATCGTGTTTGGAGGACAAAGAATGCTGAGTTGCATCCAAAGAACACCATACCTACTGTGAAGCATGGGGGTGGAAACATCATGCTTTGGGGCTGTTTTTCTGCAAAGTGACCAGGACGACTGATCCGTGTAAAGGAAAGAATGAATGGGGCCTTGTATCGTGTGATTTTGAGTGAAAACCTCCTTCCATCAACAAGGGCATTGAAGATGAAACGTTGCTGGGTCTTTCAGCATGACAATGATCCCAAACACACCGCCCGGGCAACGAAGGAGTGGCTTCGTAAGAAGCATTTCAAGGTCCTGGAGTGGCCTAGCCAGTCTCCAGATCTCAACCCCATAGAAAATCTTTGGAGGGAGTTGAAAGTCCGTGTTGCCCAGCGACAGCCCCAAAACATCACTGCTCTAGAGGAGATCTGCATGGAGGAATGGGCCAAAATACCAGCAACAGTGTGTGAAAACCTTGTGAAGACTTACAGAAAACGTTTGACCTGTGTCATTGCCAACAAAGGGTATATAACAAAGTATTGAGAAACTTTTGTTATTGACCAAATACTTATTTTCCACCATAATTTGCAAATAAATTCATTAAAAATCCTACAATGTGATTTTCTGGATTTTTTTCCCTAATTTTGTCTGTCATAGTTGACGTGTACCTATGATGAAAATTACAGGCCTCTCTCATCTTTTTAAGTGGGAGAACTTGCACAATTGGTGGCTGACTAAATACTTTTTTCCCCCACTGTAGATAAGACAAGTGCAAGTGAGGTAGTTAGCACCAGGGACTATTCAGCCAGTTGTCTGTTCAAATTGCATCATTTGGGGGGGCTTACGCAAAGGAGCTTTTACATCTTCAAACTAAGTACATTTATGATTATTAACTCTTAACATGCGATATTGATAACAAGGCTGCTGCCATTTCAGCTGATAACATCTGATAAGTAGCCTAATTCTTTAGTTAAGTATTGCATGTAGGTTAGGCCTAGATAAAATATTTATTCAATTGGCCTAGTTGGTCATGTTTTAGTGTGTGTAGTTGTTGTCCACCCTTGGTATCAAACTGTGATTCGTAGACTTTTCCAGGAATTAAGCCTCATTTAGCAAAATCAAGTTGATTGAGACTTAAAATAGTTGTCAGTCAAGGTGGTGACGGGTGTTGGGAAACAGTGCTGCATCGTTGCCTGGTCTAAAAACCGAAGCTGAGAAGAACAGTATTTGTTCACCAGGTTTCTTAATAGAACTTTGTTGTTTTTTGTTTATCCAAATGAATATATTAAGTCGGTCAAACAGTAGCCTAAAAAAGGTGAAATATGAAAAAGATATGTTCTCTTCTCACCTCTAGGGTTTCAGATAAACCTGTCTGGAGCTCCCCCAAGTAAGCCAAACCTCTTTTGCTACAGTACCAACAGTTCTCAACCCTTTGTTTCCACCTGACGGTCTGATATGGGGGAGTCTGTCCTCTTTTCTCAACTAATCCAAGTGAAGTGTTGTTGGGGTCTAGTAGGTTTGTGCCGGTTTTGACAGTTTAGGCTAATAGTTGAGGCTAAACATTGATTATCCTAGCTGAGTTAAAGAGTGCAGCTTGTGTTGGTCTGTGTTTTAAGACACTTGGTCATAATATTTTAGTGATGCAAAGCAAGTAAATGAGACTTGTCCAACTGTGAGTCGTATTGATTTCAGTTTTCAGTTGTTTCCAAAAAAACAATAGTTGGCGGTAACCATCCTATATGTTTTATCTTACTATTAGTTATCACCAAACAATTTAGTTTCATCATTTTCATTTACCAAGACGTTCCAATCCATATTCGGATCATCCATCATCGACACAAGCCTAGGGCTAAGAGCTGCCATTAGCATTGGTGTGTATAGATTCACACTTTGGCTTTCAACTGGTCTTCACCACTGTTCGGTTCGGCCTGAACCGATGACCTTCTACACAAAATAGCACTATGCTGGAACTTTATTTTATCTTGACAGAAGTGTAGTCCTTTTGCTTTTGTGTTTTTAATAAACATTGTAATGGAAGCTCTACATTTTTAGTTTTAGCACTTTTAGTCAGCTTGCTACTAACAAGCAAAACTAGCTAGTAATGCTTGTGGTTTTGTCACATTGTTTTTCAAACCAGTTTTGTTTTTGAACACGCCAGTGATTTTTGGCATGAGCTGTTCTTAAACAAACACTTGCCCATTGAGACATGGAGACACTAGTATAATTTCCAGTGGCGTATGCCATTTTATTGGAGTTTGAGTAAACACATTCGTGTGGTGTTTTGGATGGAGAGAACAGAATGCATCCTTCATTTCAAGGTGAACTCGGAACAGTTTTCCTTGGGAAGCTCCTTCTCCTCTGGCAAGATAGATTTTTCAGACTGCAGTGTAGGCTGTTTTACTCTTATGTATGGTTTAGAGCCACAAGTCACATTTTGTATTATCAAAGATCCAGTTCTGTCAGATCCATGCTTTTGTTGAGTCAGAATCTCATTACACAATGTTGTCCTGTTTCACAGTCTGACTCTGGGTAGTAGCCTAGTTGAAATAAAAAAACGAAGCAAGAAATTGTCTGGTTAATTGAAATTCTCACCTACTCCCTCATTATTGCTTAAATTACCAAGCAAAATCTACTAAAACATGATAGGTGAGTGTTGGATTGTAGGTAAGCCTCCATCCTGAATAGCCATGGTATGGGATGTGAGCTAGTACTAGGCTATGGTTTAGAGCAGGTGTCTACTGAGAAGTGTATGCCTCTGCATCAACTCCAGTGAACCGGTCAAATTATACCTACCATCTGCAATGAGTCACATGTATAACCAGGACATGCCTTGTAAAAATACCTCCAGGGGATTTCTGTTCCTGGCCACTGAGGCTTAGCATAAACATGGTTTGATTGAGTACCTGTTATTAGATCTACTTGTGATTCATTTGAATTCGGTCAAGACCCGATTGTTTTGTTGACTATCCCATATAGTTCAGTATAGGTAGTATCAGCTAAAATCCCAAACTCAGTATCTATAGAAGAAATCTATATTCTCGCAGAGAAATATAAAGAGGGATGCCTTTGGTAAGAAGCAGGTCATTACTCTTACAGGCTTCGTCCCTAGATTTGGATTGCATGACTTCAGTAAATTTACTTGAATAATCTTGATACATTTACCTGTCTCCCCATTGCTTTAATGGTCTCTCATTCTGTGGTATGATATCTATTTGTTTTCATGTTGTTTTTGAGTGTGTTGGTGTTGTTTTCTGGTCCTTGTCTGGCTCTACCCCTGCCATAGATGTCTTGTGTGCAATCTGACATAATATCTGCCTCTTCCCGATCAGGTAAACGCAAAGCACTGAAGTTAAATTTTGCCAATCCCCCGATCAAACCAACAACCAGATTCACTCTGAATACAGCAGGACCCCCATTCCAGAACCCGCACATGTAAGTTGACCTCCAAACTTTGCAATGGATGTGGTTTTCTGAAGATGTACAAGATGTACATGAAGCGGAATTTGCATTAGCCACAATGCAAACTCCTGCATAATGAATTGTTATGACTCTGCCCTCTAGTCTACAGTCTGCTGAGACTCTTCATCTCCAAAAGCCACACATTGTCAATGTAACATTCAGTACTGTATAGGTACCCAGGCAATCTGTCAAAGACAGGCTAAGTGAGGTTGGAATGATTTGCTGTTGTATTTCTATCTCCACCTGCTCATGGAAAACAGAGAGTAACTGAATGTAGCCTCAAGTACCTGTTTGGGCAACACCATTGTAGTGAATATGAATAAGCCCTGTGTCTTTGCCGTGTAATTAGATGATAAATAAAACATGAGCCTGCTAAGTTACCCTGGACAAGCAAATGACTGATGCTGGATAATGCAAACTGATCAAACGGATGCCAGCTAACCATCCTTTTTCAGGTGCAGTATTAGATATACTGAACAAAAATATAAACGCAACATGTAAAGTGTTGGTCCCATGTTTCATGAGCTGAAATGAGGAGTATTTCTGTCTGTAATAAAGCCCTTTTGTGGGGAAAAACTCATTGTGATTGGGTGGGCCTGGCTACTCAGTGGGTGGGCCTGGCTCTGCCCAGTCATGGGAATCCATAGATTAGGGCCTAATTTATTTATTTCAATTGACTGATTTTCCTTACATTTTTATTTTTATTTTTTAGTCATTTAGCAGACGCTCTTATCCAGAGCGACTTACAGTTAGTGAGTGCATACATTATTATTTTTTCATACTGGCCCCCCGTGGGAATCGAACCCACAACCCTGGCGTTGCAAACGCCATGCTTTACATCCCTGCCGGCCATTCCCTCCCCTACCCTGGACGACGCTGGGCCAATTGTGCGCCGCCCCATGGGTCTCCCGTTCGCGGCCGGCTACGACAGAGCCTGGATTCGAACCAGGATCTCTAGTGGCACAGCTAGCACTGCGATGCAGTGCCTTAGACCACTGCGCCACTCGGGAGACTCACATGAACTGTAACTCAGCAAAATCTTTGAAATTGTTGCATGTTGCGGTAACATTTTTGTTCAGTATATGATTGAGGTGAAATTAGCTCAACTAGCAAAGATTGTGTTTCTTATCTGTCTCCCACCTATTTCTGTGGCCAGAGAGAGGCTGCGGACGCATAGTATTGAGTCGTCAGGGAAGTTGAAGACCGCCGGCGGTGATTGTGACTTCACGGCTGAGGACCTCAAGGACCTGGGGGAGATTGGGCGGGGCGCTTACGGCTCTGTCAACAAGATGGTGCACAAGCCCAGCAACCAGATAATGGCTGTCAAGGTGACTGCCCTCACTGACCTCTTATTGACTAAACTACAGGAAGTGTTCAGGGCAAGATTTATACCGGCTCATCACTACTAAAGGCTATATTGTGAAATGAACACTGAGTAATCGTCATAATCACCAAAGGGTAACTGACTCCAATTGCAGGATATTGTAACATGTTGCTCATGGTAAACTTCCAACAGTGAAGGCTTTTGAGGGGAGGAAGGCTCGTAATAATGGCTGGAACAGAGTAAATGGAAACCATGTGTTTGATGTTGTTGATACCTTTCCACTTATTCCACCCCAACCATTACCATGTGCCCGTCCTCCCCAATTAAGGTGCCACCAACCTCCTGTGACTTCCAACCATGGTCACAATTGAAAGCAACATGCATCTGATTGCCATGTGTGTCTCCCACAGAGGATTAGGTCAACGGTTGATGAGAAAGAACAGAAGCAGCTGCTGATGGACCTGGATGTGGTCATGAGGAGTAGTGACTGTCTCTACATAGTCCAGTTTTACGGGGCTCTTTTCAGAGAGGTGACCGTGCAAGTTTTTCACTTCTTTGTTTTGTCGATTTGATTTCTCTATACAGTAAATGCATTGGATGTAAATCAGTCGTTCTGTGTAGTTAGCAATAAGCAGTTTATTGTCTTCACGTGGGTATGTTATGTCTTGTGATTCTTTTCTTTTTCAGGGGGACTGTTGGATATGTATGGAACTTATGTCTACCTCGTTCGACAAATTCTACAAATATGTATATTGTGCTTTAGATGATGTGATTCCAGAGGAAATATTAGGCAAAATAACATTAGCTGTAAGTTTATGCATTATCTCCTTACCTAATTTACACAGATTTGACAGGAATGGTACATATTTCTATGTATTAATTTAGTTGCTATGTGTTTTCATTACAGACTGTGAAAGCACTTAACCACTTAAAAGAATACTTGAAAATAATTCACAGAGGTAAGACGACTCCAGAATGGAGGCCTTGTTCTTTACTTCCTCATTTGAGATGTGTATTTCCGTTATTACCTCACAATGCTCTATTTACTGTACCACAACAGAAGTGGCACTTCCTTTATCCAGAACTCTTAGCCTAGCTTTGTTATCTCTTCTATACGTTTCTCCTCTCAGACATCAAGCCATCCAACATCCTCCTGGACAGGAATGGCAACATTAAGCTTTGTGATTTTGGCATCAGTGGCCAGCTGGTGGACTCCATCGCCAAAACCAGAGATGCAGGGTGCAGACCATACATGGCAGTAAGTGATATATGGGGATTTCGGTGCAATTTCATTAATGGCTGAAAGACATGTGCAAGATGTACAACTAAGGCTCTTTCTAAGAATACATTTCACTTTCACACCATCCAGTACATAATTAGCATTCAATTGTTTTCGTACTTAGAGTAACTGTTGGTGGTGATCGCCAGTTGTAAGGAGACAACACTACTGTTATTGAGGGGAGGCAGGTAGTCTAGCAGTTAAGAGTGTTGGGCCAGTAACCGAAAGGTCGCTGGTTCGAATTCCCGAGCCGGCAAGGTGGAAAAATCTGTCATTCTGCCCTTGAGCAAGGCAGTTAACCCCCAACAACAACTGCTCCCCGGGCGCCGATGACGTGGACTCAATTTAAGGCAGCCCCCGCACCTCTCTGATTCCCATTTCCCTATTGTTGATAGTGGCATTGTTAGTGATATAATTATGGTCGCTACTGATATCTGTGCTTGTTGTCTCGTTCCTATTCTGGACTAGCTGCAGAGTAACCTCATGCCGTGTGTGTGTGTGACATAGTTGAAGTCATCTAGTGGAATGAGCTCATCGTGTCGTCATCACAGGGTTTATTTTCTGCCGGGGGCGGGGGTATTGCTGATGGGAGAAGGGAGCCCCGGCCCCTCCAGTTTCCATTCTAAATTTGGCACACCTCTGCCACGTGTCTACCGGAAGGCCAAGGAAGGGCTGGGTTACTTCATTCATGTCTGTCAGAATAAAGCAGTTTGGGTTGGTGCTCCCACAGCTGTGAGCTCACAGTGCAGGAATCCAAGCCACATGGCTCCAGTTTCCTGTTTCCAATAGAAAAATGGCAGCCCTGCTGGGTGCTTCTTGGCCACCCCATTGCTAATTGCTTTAGCACAATTTTTGTCTCTGTTTGGTCTAGGTATTAGAGAGGGATTGATTTCACTTCAATAGAATATTATGTACTACACTACAATTAAGTAGGCTTGATTTGGTTCATGGTATGTGGTTTAGGTGACAGTCTGGCTCTGTTCCTCTCTGGTTGTTATGATTTAGTTCATTTAGCTGGCAAGTGGCCACATGTCTGGAATATTTATTATATTGGAATATGCTCACTAATACACTGTAGTCAGCTTACTGTTGCTACTACCATTATGTACCAAAGCAAACTGTCTCTTAAATCAGCAGTTCAGTTTTTTAAATTAGGAAATACTTTACATAATTGAAAGCAATTACACATCCAAATTAAATCTGCACCGATGTTGTTTTGAGTTGATAATATACACTGAGTGTACAAAACATTAAGAACACCTTCCTAATATTGAGTTGCACCCCCCCACCTTTTGCCCTCATAACAGCCTCAATTTGTCATGGCATGTACTCTACAAGGTGTCAAAAGCGTTCCACAGGGATGCTGGGTTTGCCCATGTTGACTCCAATGCTTCTCACAGTTGTCAAGTTGGCTGGATGACCTTTGGGTGGTGGACCATTCTTGATACACACTGTTAACTGTTGAGCGTGAAAAACCCAGCAGCGTTGCAATTCTTGACACAAACCGGCGCGCCTGCCACCTACTACCATACCCCGTTCAAAGACACTTAAATATTTTGTTTTTCCCATTCACCCTTTGAATGGCACACATACACAATCCATGTCTCAATTGTCTCAAGGCTTTAAAATCCTTCTTTAACCTGTCTCCTCCCCTTCATCTACACTGATTGAAGTGGATTTAACAAGTGACATCAATAAGGGATCATTGCTTTCACCTGGTCAGTCTCATGGAAAGAGCAGGTGTTCTTAATATTTTGTGCACTCAGTGTAGTAGGTCTGAGTAGCTGGGTTGTTTTGAGTTAATAACAGGTCTGAGGAGCTGTGAACTGTGTCCTAGGTGAGAGCTGGGCAGCCAGATGTTTTTCAGTCTTGGCAGATGTGAGCTGGTGCTGTAGCCACTATGCCATAAAACACATCAGTGCAGCAGTCAGAGCAGTCTGTCCCACTGCTGTGTGGGTGACATCATCATCTAATTCTGGTGCATGAATGAATGGGCCAGAGGAGAGGAGGTGCTCCCTCCACTCAGCAGCATGGCTGGTAGAAGTCTGCTGCTGATGACCTTGGCACTGTTTGGAACCACTGCATTGCCTTGTCTTGTTTATGTCTGGAGGTGAGGTCATACATGAAGTAACTGGCTGAGGTGGTTAGTATGTAAGGCATGTAGAACCAGGCAATGAGGACATGGACAGGGTTTTCAGTAGGGCTGTCCCAGACTAAAAAAGATCAGTCGACCAAGATTAGTATTTTATTTCGACCATTCTATTGGACTAAATTTGTTTGATTAAAATCAACTATATGTACTGAGCTTGTCTGGTGCTTTAAGCACAGTTTGATTAAATAATTAAGACACACAAATGACTAGAGGGAGCCAGTGATCAAGATGGCCTAACCAGAAGAACAAAACCTGTTCCCGACCCTCCTCCCGCTGCTGCTGGCCTTGGTGGATTCTGCGTGTGTAGCATAGGTGGTGAGCTCTGCAAACGTGTCCACTCTGACAATGAGAATGGTAAACAACTATAATTATAATAATATATTGAATACATTAACAGAAATTACCCTAACCAAACATAGTAGATTCGACATTATGGGAATTAATGGTAAATGTAGGCTACTACTGGTGATGTGTAATGGGGAATTGATAGACACTAATAATTAAAGGGCAAACAATTCACACAATTAAGTTATGAAACAATGAACACGCACGAAATGGTAGGAGGGCGCGCATTCTGGAGAGAGACGTGCCTTGTGCATCTTACTAAAGATTATGGATATACTGACAAGGTACAAAAAAAACGCACCTGCTGGCGGGAGACAGATTTTCCGCCGAGTTGGGCCTCTCTTCCTCTCTGATCGTAGCCACACTCCCCGGGGATTC
The DNA here is from genome assembly GCF_964263955.1 of Coregonus lavaretus. Taxonomy (NCBI): domain Eukaryota; kingdom Metazoa; phylum Chordata; class Actinopteri; order Salmoniformes; family Salmonidae; genus Coregonus; species Coregonus lavaretus. The sequence continues at coordinate 23,620,467 of NC_140015.1, read as the reverse complement.
TTCTAGGACCGTGTCAGCCCCGCGTCCTCCTCAATGGATTAGTCCACTCAGACAGGCGCAAATCATACAGGTGTGCCATAAAATAAATAAATACGTATTTGCGACTGCGCTACTAAAAACATCTTGGTCGACCAACAGCCTATCAACTAAACAATCGACCAGTTGACTAAATGGGGTCAGCCCTTATGTGTATGTTGTATTCTGTTGAATAGACAGAATTGAGTGCCTATGATAATTAATGCACTCAATAATACAGTCCTCACCATATGTATTTGGACAGTGAATCTATTCACTAGTGATGTTTAGGTTTGATACCGGAGCTCCGAGGCAAATCGCTAAGCAGCTAACTTCGAAGCAGTGTGCGGATGCGAGAAGTATGTCATCCATGATGTCCGAACATCGTTTGATCATGTGCTTTTTCAAACCGTGTGTCGCAAAATGCGAGATCCCACTGGGTTCCGGTGCTTTCTTCAAATCTAAGCTGCTTTCAAACACCGACTTCTACTGTACATCGTACTTCCAACTGTAGTTTTGTACATGTAGTTTCACCTTAAAGTAGCTTAGGAGGTAGAGTAGGGAAATATGGAACATACAGTGACGGGAGGGTATGAGGTCGAATACATTTACATTTTACATTTTAGTCATTTAGCAGACGCTCTTATCCAGAGCGACTTACAGTTAGTGAATACATATTTTTTTATACTGGCCCCCCGTGGGAATTGAACCCACAACCCTGGCGTTGCAAACGCCATGCTCTATCAACTGAGCTACATCCCTGCCGGCCATTCCCTCCCCTACCCTGGACGACGCTGGGCCAATTGTGCGCCGCCCATGAGTCTCCCGAATACCATTGAAGACACTATTTAGAAAATTATTTTATGTGAAATCACACTTTCTGCACTGTTGTTCAAATAATTTGTTTTATTTTGTATAATATAAGTTTCTGTCTTAAGCATCCCAAATAATGCCATAGATTCCGTTTTTGAAAAATTGTAAACTTGAAGGGCAATAAAGGGAAGTATGATGTAAGATGTGAACCTGGTATTCCAACTGATCATAGGCTACTAAATCCAACGATTTACCGTTGTGGCACAGAATTTTGATGAAAACAGTGGAGAAATAAATATTATCTGATAATCACACTGCTATTTATTGCAGACCAGCAGATGTCACTAATGAACATTGTGAACAGATAATGAAGCTCTGAGTAATGAACAGTTTTTCGGCACAATTTGGTGAGGGCACCGAAGCCTTCAGAAAGCCTTGGTTTCCCATCACTACTATTCACCATTCACTTACAATTGAACAAGACCTGACCTAAAAGTTAAAACACAACCAAAACAAACTGCAAATGCATCCAAAGCGTTTATAAAGTTACAAGCTTGATGCAGTTATTGTGTGAAAATGAAATGGAACCAAAAACGAACCTTTTTAGATTACTGTGAATTTGTCCAAATACTTGTGATTTCTTCAAATGGGGGAAGTAGATACATAAAGTGCTTTTATTTCTAAAGGATAAAACAGATACGTATGAAAATACACTCATATATGCTGTTATTTTATACCCTCGCTTCATAGTCATAATTTGATTCAAATCCAAAATACTGGAGTATAGAGCCAAAATAAGATGAGCTTCACTGTCCAAATGCATATGGTGAGGACTGTATACTGTATACACACTTGAGTGTCTCACAAGTCTCCATTTGGATTGTTTTGCCAAGTTGTCTATTTTGAACATTATTTTATTTGTACTTAATTTTAGTTTTTCTCTTTAAAGGCCCATATATGATATCACTATGATGAATTGTAAAATGTTTTCCATGTCTCGTCCACAGCCTGAGAGAATAGACCCCAGTGCCTCCAGACAAGGCTATGACGTCCGATCAGACGTATGGAGTTTGGGGATCACACTGGTGGGTCCTCAACCCTCTTGTCCACTTTGTCTTTAACATTCAAAAAGCTATTTGAAGATACACTGAATGTTAAAACCACAAGATAGTATATTCTTCTTAAAGTGTTTTTGTAATATTGTAAATCTTTCAAAGTAACTGTAGACTCACCATGTTGTCTTTGTGTTTTTTTTGCAGTATGAGCTGGCGACCGGACGGTTTCCCTACCCAAAGTGGAACAGTGTGTTTGACCAGTTGACACAGGTGGTGAAGGGAGAACCTCCACAGCTTACCAACTCAGAAGACAGGCAGTTCTCCCCCAAATTCATCAACTTTGTCAATCTGTGGTAAAGGACAAAGAGACAGCTTCTGCTGGCACTGCTTCAATGTTATTTTCATGGTGATATAATATAAGTTGAAGTACATTGAATCACTGCAGAGCAATATTGTCAATGTAAACTACTGCATGCTTTTGCAGTATTCACCAACAAATAACAAAAATATGGTGAATTACACAAGGTAATACCTCTGCATTTTTTGCATGAGACATCCTCTGGATTTGATGTCCCCCTGGTGGACAAAACATGTAATGTCTCAGTTTTAAGCGTCTCAAAGAGAACCATGATGTAGTTTAGTGTATTGCAGAGCAGAATTGTAATTATTTATTCGCTTTCCCCCCTTTAGCCTTACAAAGGATGAGTCAAAAAGGCCAAAGTACAAAGAGCTTCTGGTAAGTATGTACATCCTGTGTGACTCAGTTGGTAGAGAATGGCACTTGCAGTTCTAGGTTCAATTCCCACGGTACGGGGGGAAGGTATGAAAATGTATGCATACGAGCGTCTGCTAAATGACTAAATATTAATTAATGTAATTGTATTACATGCAGAGATATACTTATCACCTCTACATATTATTACATGTTAAAACATGCTCCTTCTGTTTCTGTCTCTTCAATACAGAAACATGCTTTCATACTGATGTATGAGGAGCGCTCAGTGGATGTTGCCAGTTACGTCTGCAGAATCCTGGATCAGATGCCTACTTCTCCCAGCTCCCCCATGTACGTCGACTGACTGTAGAACAAGTAGAAACGGAAGCCTGGAACAACAACAACAAAACAATGGCCTAAAGATTTTCTTCATCCCATACTGCAGTGTTAAACTAAGACAGGAAATGGACAAACTAAAACACCACGTGTACTAAGACTGGTGTTCAGTCACGTCTGTATGATATCAACATTCACACACTTCTCTATCTCTCCTACACAAACACACTTACATGTAAGTACACTAGTAACTGAATGAATATACCATGGTCTTGGTTCATCTCGATGTGAGACGTCATCTCTAATGTGGATACAGTACGGTGATTTAAAATCTGGAAATGTATTTATAGTGTTTAATCACATGTGGAATATATGATTTGGAGATACTGGAATCATGCTCTTTGTGAATCTTCCCACCTCTTCCATGTATGTGACTTTAAGCATTGTGTTTGGTATCTTAAATGAAACATTGCTTCTTAGGGTGTAAAGCAATTTAAAAGGTAACAGCATTGATGGACAGGATCATGTGGCCTCCATCCAATGTTGTGAGGGTGCTGCCGTCACTGAGCAATGGTCTTTGTGCTGATATATAAATAAAAAGAGAGAAATAAATAATTGTGCTTTGAGAGACATTTAGTTACTCTGCATCTATGTGAGCTCAGGTTAATCCATTCTGATGTAGGAAGGCAAGCATCCACACAAACAAACACACTCACTGGCTCTCTCAGCCATGGCATATGCAACACTTTCTCTTTAAAAGCTAAGCTGTATGTATGTATGGTGCTGTTGATCTGTAATTATTCATAATGCCATCTTGTATCCCTGTATAGAGCCACACATTTATCTGTAATGAAATTGCCTACTGTTCTGATTACAGCTGGATGTTGCTACCGTTCTAATGCACCTGACCGGCCCCTAATGATTTCAGCTGATATGCCAGTATTTGTTTCTTAAATGCATTGCACCTGAACGGTGTTCTGACTGTGATTGATTGACTCCTATAATATTCACAATGTACACAGAATCTAGAGGTTTCATACACAGTGTAGTTCACTTTTTTGGGGGGGATTACTGGATATAATGGAAACTTAGTTGACTGCTGGTAAAATACTGGTACAGTAGTAAACTATTTATTTATTATTAAATTGGCTGGATATCATTGCATACAACATGCATTCAAATGTTTGCAGTTTTACTGTAGAACATTACAATTAGAATATCTTGCTGGGCAGAATGTGTAAAATCTTTAATGACCTGAGGATATTAAAATAAGCTTATGAAATATAAGGATGATGATTTAATTTTAATGATGTATCACATTTTTTATTTTATCTTTCATCTATCTGAAAATAAGAGTGTACATTTTGAGCTTGGTGTCACAGAAAAATGTAAGAACTATCCAACAAATAAAACATGTACAGGGATTTGCCTTATTAGTGTTCATGCAGAGTAACTCTGGCAAGTGGCAATGGAGCATTTTGAAACACATTATGTAAGACCTTATTTACTAGTTTGCTCTATCGCTTTTGTAATCAATGATTTAGTCCATTCCTTCAGGTCAGGATAATTGCTGCACAATAAGGGAAAGTGATGGCCTGTAAGTCTGAAAGCACAATATGAAGAAACATTTAAATATGAAAAAGATTGATATGCAAAGAAATAGCAATGTCAATATTGCATTAATTAATAGCTTATTTCAGGGGTCATGGGGTACGAGCTAGCAGGATAAATGGTCAAATAAGACAAATAGCCCAAAATGGTGTCCCTCTCTTTTCACAAGCCAGCGTGAAGAGTCTGTAGCCCTAGAAATACGACTCCAAATTCATGAAATCAATAATGAACATTTACATTTGGATATTGTATTTTAAATTAATTATATATATATATATATATATATATATATATATAACTATCCAGATGTAAATGTTTAGTATTAACATCATGAATTTGCCATACAATTTATAGGGCTACCTGGCCTGCTACATATGAGGCTATTGATAAGCTCTGTTATATTACTGAAGGGAACATTGTCAGATATTATTTGCTTTTATCAAAAATGCTCCAGTTTATTTATTGGTTGTTTTATTGCTATATTGCATATCAATGCATAAGAACAGTGAGACCTCCCACATGAGTTAACACACCAATGATCGAGAGTGTGATGAAGACGTCATCATTCTACGCCGGAAGAAACACAGTTGAGCGTCAAATCACATGTCTCAACCTCTGAAGTCCTGACTGAATGTTTATATTTCAATGATACGTGTGCTGATAGGTACAATTATATTTTCATAAATATTATGCAATGATTATTGATAAGTGTGCTGTCTTGTACGACGAGCAGAACTAGTTTCCATTAAACCGAATGTTTAGTATGACAAAAGTGTCTCTACACTGTAAGTTTATTGGGTGGCTATTTGTGAGACACACATCTACGGGTCGCCTACAAAGCATCGCATGCAGTGAACATCGTTTTCCCCGGACTATTTTCCAGTTTCTGCGGACAATGTCTACGAACACAACAGACAACCAAAATTGGGGACCAAAGAAACCCAGAGTACCCAAAGAAACATTGCGACATGTGAAGTCTAGAGAACAGAGGAAACGTGGAGTGGATGTGCATGGACCAGCCACTGTCTACGCGCAGGTCGTCGGGGCAGGGAGCCGAGATAATGGCGCATCACTTTATGTCTTCTCTGAGTTCAATAGGTAACTAAACCTGAGAACATGAGTGTCTGACAATTTGTTGTAACGTTGCCAAATATATTTGTATAGTGGGTATCAGAAAGGCACTTGGCTGCAGCATATTTGTTTACCCTTTTTCCTCTCTGGAAGGTACCTATTCAACTGTGGTGAGGGAACACAGAGGCTGATGCAAGAGCACAAGTAAGTTGAATTGCCTCCTGTCAATGTTCCACTAAAATCCATCATTCAGTCTCAGCTCAATAAATCTCAACAATGTTCCTCTTGTCAGGTTAAAAGCTGCTCGCTTGGACAATATTTTCCTCACTAGAATGAGTTGGGAGAATGTTGGTGGTCTATCAGGTAAGTTGCTTGTTATTCTATCCACTTTACATCAAGTCAGTCATCTGTCAACCTGGAAACAACTGTGCATAGATAATAGACATAGATCAAAGCTTATTAGCCGATGTCTCCATGTACAGTCATGTGAAAAAGTAAGTACACCATGGAAAGTGGTCTTTATTTTTATTTTTTACATATTTGGACACAGATATTTGAGCTAAATTCCAACCACATTCATTGATAAAGGTAACCCAATTTAACAAATCAAGTTATTTTACACTGCATGAGTCAACACATCCACTCCATTTTTTTTTTTACATTTCAATTTCCTTATGCAGAAAAAGTTAGTACACCCCTACCATCACATAAAATGGCTAAAATTAGAATCAGGTACACCAAAGCAGGTGCAAATCATTAGAGAGTAACCTGGGAGGGTCCAGCCTTCCATAAAGATTAGAAACTTGGTCTGGTTTGGCCTTAACCATATGGGTGTGTGGTAAAACATCATGCCAAGATCAAAAGGCCTATTCGAGGCCCTCAGAAGAAATATTATTGATGCCCATGAGTCTGGGAGGGGTTACAAATCCAATTCCAAGCAATTCGAAGTACATCATTCCACTGTCCGACGGATCATCTACAAATGGAGAAAATTCCAGACCACTGGCAATCTACCTAGGACAGGTTGTCCCTCCAAAATCAGCCCAAGAGCCGACTGAAAGATGCTCACAGAAGTCTCTATGAACCAGGGTAACATCAATGGGTCTACAGGCCACTCTTGCCACAATCAATGTCGAAGTGCATGAGTCAACTGTCAGAAAGAGACTGCACAAACTTGGCCTACATGGAAGGTCAGGAAGGAAGAAGCCTCTGCTCTCAAAAAAGAATATCAAGACACGACTGACGTTTGCCAGACAACACCTGGGTAAAGACCAAAACTACTGGAACAATGTGCTCTGGACAGATGAGTCAAAGGTAGAGTTGTTTGGCCGCAATGCCAGACACCATGTTTGGCTAAAACGAAACACTGCCTTTGAACAGAAGAACCTCATACCAACCGTAAAGCCTCAGTGCCTAGCCAATTTGCCATTATTGAGTCAACCATGAATTCAATATTGTACCAGAGAATTCTTGAGGAGAATGTGAGGCCATCTGTCAAAAAGCTGAAGCTAAACTGAACATGGATCTTGCAACAGGACAATGATCCAAAACACACAAGCAAAGCTTCAACAGAATGGCTCAAAAATAAGAAATGGAGGGTTATGGAATGGCAGAGTCAAAGCCCAGATCTCAATCCTGTCAAAATGCAGTGGGGGGACTTGAAGCGGGCTGTGCATGCAAGAAAGCCCTCGAACATGACACAGTTGAAGCAGTACTGTAAAGAAGAGTGGGCAAAAATTCCTCCTCCCAGTCGATGTAAGAGACTGATAGACAGTTACAAGAAACGGCTACTAGTTATTTATTGGGGTCAATTGAAGCTAGGGGTGTACTTATTTTTTCTGCACTATGAAATTGCATTTCTGTTGATTTTTGATGAATAAATGATTGCAAAGTATAATCTTTCAGTGTCATTTGTTAAATTAGGTTACCTTTATCTGTCAATAGTGTTGAAGTGAAGATTAAATATCCATCTGTCCAAATATGTACAAAATAAAAGGCCACTTTCCAGGGGGTGTACTTACTTTTTCACATGACTGTAGATATACATAGGTCAAAGCTTATTGCATGATTAGCCTATGTCTCCGCGTATGTCCTTAGGTGTGGTAAACTGTGTACTCTCTGGTTTAGGGATGATATTGACACTGAAAGACACTGGTGTCCCTGAGGTTGTTCTCTCTGGACCACCACAACTGGTGAGTGGACATTGTAGCAGTATAAAATATTGTCTGTAATAAGTCAATTGTTTTTGTGGTATCCTGAGTCTAATATGTCATTGCCTCCTCTTGATCTAGGAGAAATATGTGAATGCCATCAGAGTATTTTCTGGACCACTGGAAGAAATCAAGCTAGCTGTTCGACCATACACTGAGAAACAATACACAGATGACACAATGACAGTTAGTCAAATACCAATATTTGGTGAGTACTAGAAAACCCCTTTGTATTTAAAAAAAAATCATTGAGTAATTGACTGTTACTCATACTCTTTATCTTAAAGCATATTAGTTTATGACGGGTAAAATAGTGAATATTTGTGTTCTCATGCTGAAGAGTTGGTAGTTGACACTCTCTTAACACCAATTGTACCAGCCCAGCTCAGAGAGGACGGGCCAAAGTGCTCCCCTAACTCAGGGAGGAGCAGCCCCTCCAGTAGTCCCCAGAGGAGGGAGCTGTGGCGGCCAGATGACTCTGAGGACACCAGCACAGACAGCAGGAGGGAGAGAGCAACCAGCCCAGGTAAGACTAGGAGCATGTAGGCTCGGAAGCCCAGGCTTCTCACGCTCTGACTGTTATAAAGCCTGAGGAAGTTCTCATGAAGACGATAAAAAGGGGTGAAGTACGGTGGAGTCTAGATGGAAACTAGTGACACTTATCAAACCAATCAAGTATTTCGCAAGGATGGAGCTCCAAACAGGTTGTGTTTCTGACTTGCAAAAAGCTAGCTAGCATAAAATACAAAACAGTAACGCCCCATAGGCTGCTAAAACTTTGTACGACACAGTAGGAAAAGAGATATGGACGAACAAACAAGGAAAAATAAAAAATAAACACAAGGAAATGCCTCTCCTAAATGAAAATATAATTTATACTCTGAGCCAATCAAATGCAGGTGTTAACCCAGCCAGCGCTCCTGTTCAAACGCAAAATTCAATACTAAAGTTATACAGACTTCCAATAGTCAAGTCAACGGGAAGAGATTGGGAAGGATGACCCACGAGACTAAAGGAGCATGCAGCGCTATCAGGGGCATCGCTGCCCAAGTTCAAGGATGTTGAGCTCCAAAGAGAACCATTTCTCACATTGCATTTTCCTCTCAGGTGGAAAAGCAAGAGCAACAAGGGATCCGTCTTTAGTTGTGGCATTCATTTGTAAGGTAAGAAACACAATCTCATTGTCTCCGTGACATACTGAATGATTGCATTTTGTCACATTTTATCCTTGACTTGCAGCTTCATCCTAAGAAGGGGAATTTCTTGGTTGCTCAAGCAAAAGACCTTGGATTACCAGTGTAAGTTGATATTTCAATACAAATTCAGTTTTGCCTGCTCAACAAACTTGTGCCGATAATTATTTTTTTCATTCACTTTCTCCACAGAGGCACTGCAGCTATTGGTCCTCTCATTGCAGCTCTGAAGGATGGGAAAAGTGTGACCTACGAAGGAAGAGAGGTACTTCAAATATATTTGGTTGATTGTTAGGGCTCTGGAATTTTGGATTAGCTATTGTAAATGTTAGATACATTTCATCTTGTTGTCTGAAGATATCCTGATGGTTGTCCTACAGATCCATCCTGAAGAGGTGTGCACTCCCACTGATCCAGGACCAGCCTTCATTGTTGTGGAGTGTCCCTCTGAGGAGTTTGTTCAACCAATCTGCATCAATCAGCAGCTGAGCAGGTAATGGCCTGAGCGAAGTTGGCCAAATGTGTCAGTCTGCTTCTGCATCCTGCGTTATTACTCCTCAGGCCTTCTTTAGGAGATAGTAGTTAGTTAAGTTCTGAGTTATTTGTCTCATCTGCAGATACCAAAGTGGAGGAACAGAGGACCCTGCTGCCTTAGTGGTCCACATGACCCCAGAGTCTGTGCTGAAAACAGATGAATACAAGCAATGGATGGAAAGGTACAAAATCAGCCATATGTAATACTCAGTTTCAGACTGTTTACATATTCCATATTCTGCTATTGTCTTCTCTCTGTGTTTTATGTTGGTCTTTCTACATGTTTGGTTTTGTATTTTAGGTTTCCATCCACCACTGAGCACCTGATCCTGAATGAACAAGTTTGCACTGTTCACAACGTTAGGAGCCACAAGATTCAGACTCAGCTCAATCTGATTCATCCAGAGATATTTCCAGAGCTCAAGCACTATAAAACAAAGGTAAGGCTAGAACTTTAATTATTCACCATTGTAACCTGCTGCTACACAGAGATAAGCGTGTTCATTTGGAAACCTTTTGTAGCTTGCATTGTGTTGTGCTAATCTGTTTCTACTCTTGTTTTTGTAAAACTTCTGACTGTTGTTGTTCTTCTCAAGGAGACCCAGGCTGCCCTGCATGTCCCCAATGTCAGAGCCGAGTGTCTGCTGAAGTTCCAACTCAGACCCAAGATTGAATGGCAAAGGTGAGTCTGTCCTTCAGGCCACAATTTATCAGACATTAGTCTGCACTTACAAAGGGCTGCTTTGTCAAAGAAAACCATTTCAGATGAAACACTACTTTCAAGCATGGCTTACTGTTTCTTCTCTGATCTTGTAAATGCCAAAACAGTCAAAGTCAAATGAGAGCGTCCCTGCCCCTCTCAGCAGTATGTGATGAGTGGTGTGTGTGTTCTACTGTTCTTATTCATTAGAGATGCAATCCCCTCTTGTGACACTGAAGAGTTTGTGAAAGAGGCTGCGGAGGCCCCTAACTTCCTCCAAGAAGTGGAGGAGTGCAAGCGGTTCCGTGCGACTGATGCTGCAGTGCTGTCTGGTGAGCCCTGCTCTGGGACAGGTCAGGCTAGAAGCCCAGGAGGAGATGTTACAAGGCTCAGTCCAACAAAGCTCCATCGATTTCTCTTTACTCCTCTTGAGTGGAGTTGCAAACATTTCACACTGGGCATTTAAAAAAGTAACTGAGTTTAGTTTCCTGTAGTATTTTTGTCTTATAGAGTATCATAGTTTTACATCTCAAATTTCAGTGGCATAGAAAAATGATGTTGTACAGTATGATAATGTGTTGTTTCTTGCAGGGCGGGCAGAAAAATACCCAGAGGTGGTCTTTTTAGGAACTGGATCGGCTCTTCCAATGAAGATCAGGAATGTCAGTGGCAACTTGGTCAACATTAGGTAATGGCCCTCAGTTAGGCTCATATAAAAATAAAATAATTCCCTTAAAGATATTTCTGTGTGAGGTAGCCAGTATAACTGTCTGTCTGTCTCTCTGTGTTTATGATATATCCCATCTCCTTCAGTGCCACTCAGTCAGTGCTGCTGGACTGTGGAGAGGGCACCTTTGGCCAGCTGTGCCGACACTATGGGGACAGTGTGGACGAGACTCTTGCAAAGATCTCAACAGTCTTCATCTCTCACATGCACGCGGACCATCACACAGTAAGGGTTATTTTTCCCAGAAATATATGTTTATTATAGAGTTATAGCATATATTCTGGCATACATTTTATTTCCAAAGAATTTAAAAATAATTTCACTTTATTTTCCAGGGATTGTTGAGTTTGCTGTTTCAAAGGGAGAGAGCCTTGGTCAGTAAAGAGTTTCCCTTTTTCAGATTTTAAGATGAGTCATGCAAAATGGAATATATGTCCTTATCTCTTTACTGTTCAGACAACTCTTGGGAAAGCCTTCAGCCCCATCTATCTGGTAGCCCCTGTCCAGATGATGACCTGGCTCAACCAGTACCATGACCACTGTGAGGAGATCCTCAGCCATGTCAAGTATGTCAGGAAAGACACGTCTTACTCTATTGAATTGATGCTTTCAGACCTGATATGATGTCCATCGTCTCTAATATTGATGTATTCTTTACTATGTTACAGCATTGTCCCTAGCAAAGTCATGTGTGAGGGGGCTGAGGTGTCCAAGTTCAAAACCAAGTCATTCATCCAAGCACTGCTGAAGAAATCTGATTTAGAAAAGGTATGTAGAGACTTGAACAGGCTGCTTCGTGGTTCAATAAGACTCAAAACACTCTTATTAGGTTCAATGACTGTTTATTGAGGCTATCATCAAAGTTTAAATACATACTGTATATTCTGTTTCTCTTATAGTTCCAGACTTGTCCGGTGCGTCACTGTAAGAATGCCTTTGCCTGCAGCATCACTCACCAGTCTGGCTGGCAGCTGGTCTTCTCTGGGGACACAATGCCCTGCGATGCCCTCGCACATATGGGTCAGTACCAACAGTTCTCGACCCCAATTGTGATGTTTGTACAGCTCCCAGAATTTGTGTGATGTGAAAAGATTTACACACTCTGTGAACCACACTTGTGACGTCCGGATCAAATGGTAAATACTCACAAATGCCATTTGATTTGCCGTTACGTGCATTCCACAGAACCATGCTGGAATTTTGGACCCAGAGTGTATTCTATAACTTCTACACAGTTGATGGTGGTATGATATACATATAGATCAGTGTTAATGGACTAGACATCTACAGTAGCCAGTCTGATCTGAACCTGTCATCCATGCTGTATTCCACACTAGCTGTCTGGCAGCATTTACCAGATATTTCTTAATGCTATCGATCGGTTCCAAAGTTCGCTATGAATCACAAGGTCTCCCACTTCATTGACTCTTTTTAAATTGTTCGACTTGATATGATCCAGTTGAAGCCTCCCAGAGAGAGCCGGGGTATATCCCATGCCTGTTCATTATAGAGGCCTGGGTGTGCCAGACAAACAGGGCTGGCTGATGGTTTATTACACAGAGCTGTGTGATTGATTTCCTCTGGGAGAGGAAGAGAGGCTGGAAGTGCTGCGCCATGCAGCAGTTGTGTGATTCATGTTTGTCATTGTGTTTTCAAAGGAAAGAATGCAACTTTACTTATTCATGAAGCCACGTTGGAAGACGGATTGGAGGACGAGGCTGTGGAGAAGAGACATAGGTTAGTAGATGGATCTAGTACGGTGCTTCTCTTCAGAGGTGTTATTCTATTAGGAAACTAGCTTTCTTGGGCTGGATTCAATCCGTATCGCGGAAGATCTGCGTAAAAAATGTAAAGGTAATTTCCAATTCAGCCGACATATGCAGCGTTTACCATGAATGCAGTCTCCGCGAACATGGAGATATTGCCTTTAAATTTCAATCGAGATATAATGCATATCTTCTGTGAAATGGATTGAATCCAGCCCGAAGTGTGGAAATATGACATGCATTGAAGGAGGTAAACAGAAATAGACAAGTGCCATTTTTCAACTGACAAAGAAACTCAATGAGCTCTTGAAAAGCCAGTCATTTTTAGAGGGCATTGTAACTGGCTGCATTCTTCTCTGAGATTGGCATTGATTTTTGGAACTCTGTATTGGAGGCAATGGGCGCTTCTGCCTTCTAGCTGGAATTTCAGTGACTTTGGTTAAAGAGCTCCCTCTCGCATTGAAAACGACTTGAAATAATGACTTTAGAGAAAGTCATTGAGCTGAACTATTGAACTGAACGAACTCTGTATAGTTTACCATGGGGTTAAGTCTGGTAATCACTGTTAAAATAGTAGCAGAGTAGTATCATGCTTCTCTGCTTGCCTCCCAAAATGACAGTACCACCTCCCAGGCCATCGGTATTGGCATGAAGATGAATGCCGAGTTCATCATGCTGAACCACTTCAGCCAGCGCTATGCCAAGATCCCCCTCTTCAGTGAGGACTTCAACGACAGAGTGGGGATATCTTTTGACCACATGAGGGTAAGTGAGTGTTGAATTATGTACTTTAGTCCACTTGTTATGCATAGCAACATTGAAATGATTATGCAGGTTCTGTACATCTGAAATGTACTTTTCCACTGGATATGTGTAACCTCAGAGTGAATTAGGACCATTATTCACTACAATATGAGCAGACCAGTGCCCCTAGTCCAGGTAGAATACTCTCGGATAAGATGCCTCGGACAACTTCAATTTAAATCTAGATGTACCATTTTAAGGTAACATTCAGAATGTGTTAGACTCCCATCAGAGATACATCTCCAGCTGCCTCAGAGGAGGCTGGGTATTTTGAAAGACCCACTTTGAGTGAGTGAGGGACCGTTTTTAGGCAGCCCTGGTGATCTCTCTTCCCCGTCTCTCCTCAGATCCGGTTTGGAGACTTTAGAATCCTCCCCAGACTTATCCCGCCCCTCAAAGCCCTGTTTGCCGAGGAGATCGGAGAGATGGAGGAGAGGAGAGGGAGGAGGGAGCTTAAACAGATGAAAGGAGTCATTGCTGAAAGCAACGAAGAGCAGAGAACACCCAATGCAGGCAAGACGGGAAAAGGTTCCAAACGAGAGCCAGAGGACCCAACACAGGACGTGGGAAGTAAGAGACTCAAAACAAACTAAGACCCTGACCATAGCTTTGGGTTACACCAGAGATTAGTGGAAATCAAATTACTGTTATTTTACTGAAACAAATCTGAGTTTGCTTTATTTAAATTAATTACATGACAAACTTGCATGAGGGATACACTGTAAAATAAGAGTTTTTCATTTGGCTGAACTGGCTGCCTTCATCGCTTGTGAATGAAGCATATCTATTTTTCCCTGTCATTACCATTGCTTTGTGTATAGCACATGTAATTAACATGGTCTTTGATTTTGCATTTAAAAGTAAAGCAATGTCAATCATGCTCCATGGTATTGGCCTGTTGTTTTCCAGCAACAAATTGTGAAGAACAACTCATACAAAGTTTCTCCTATTAAACTACACCTTTAAAAGTTGCATCCAAACAAATTAATTTAGTGAAGTTGTCACATATAGATGAGTAGTATTTTTTATTTATTTTTATTTGTTTTAGGGGGTAGATCAGCTTAATATTGCATATAGATTGTAACTTCCATCAATGTAATTGTCTGCATCACTTCCAATCCCCCATGTTTTTATTTATATATATATATATATATATATATATATATGAAGCACGGGGGTGGCAGCATCATGCTGTGGGGGTGCTTTGCTGCAGGAGGGACTGGTACACTTCACAAAATAGAAGGCATCATGAGGAAGGAAAATTATGTGGATATATTGAAGCAACATCTCAAGACATCAGTCAGGAAGTTAAAGCTTGGTTGCAAATGGGTCTTCCAAATGGACAATGACCCCAAGCATACTTCCAAAGTTGTGGCAAAATGGCTTAAGGACAACAAAGTCAAGGTATTGGAGTGGCAATCACAAAGCCCTGACCTCAATCCTATAGAAAATGTGTGGGCAGAACTGAAAAAGTGTGTGCGAGCAAGGAGGCCTACAAACCTGACTGGCCAAAATTCACCCAACTTATTGTGGGAAGCTTGTGGAAGGCTACCCGAAATGTTTGACCCAAGTTAAACAATTTAAAGGCAATGCTACCAAATACTAATTGAGTGTATGTAAACTTATGACCCACTGGGAATATGATGAAATAAATAAAAGCTGAAATAAATCACTCTCTACTATTTATTCTGACATTTCACATTCTTAAAATAAAGTGGTGATCCTAACTGACCTAAGACAGGGAATATTTACTAGGATTAAATGTCAGGAATTGTGAAAAACTGAGTTTAAATGAATTTGGCTAAGGTGTATGTAAACTTCCGACTTCAACTGTACATACATATACACATATACAGTGGGGAAAACAAGTATTTGATACACTGCCGATTTTGCAGGTTTTCCTACTTACAAAGCATGTGAGGTCTGTAATTTTTATCATGGGTACACTGTGAGAGACGGAATCTAAAACAAAAATCCAGAAAATCACATGATTTTTAAGTAATAAATCTGCATTTTATTGCATGACATAAGTATTTGATCACCTACCAACCAGTAAGAATTCCGGCTCTCAGAAGCCCTCCTGTTCTCCACTCATTACCTGTATTAACTGCACCTGTTTGAACTCGTTAGCTGTATAAAAGACACCTGTCCACACACTCAATCAAACAGACTCCAACCTCTCCACAATGGCCAAGACCAGAGAGCTGTGTAAGGACATCAGGGATAAAATTGTAGACCTGCACAAGGCTGGGATGGGCTACAGGACAATCGGCAAGCAGCTTGGTGAGAAGGCAACAACTGTTGGCGCAATTATTAGAAAATGGAAGAAGTTCAAGATGACGGTCAATCACCCTCAGTCTGGGGCTCCATGCAAGATCTCACCCCGTGGGGCATCAATGATCATGAGGAAGGTGAGGGATCAGCCCAGAACTACACGGCAGGACCTGGTCAATGACCTGAAGAGAGCTGGGACCACAGTCTCAAAGAAAACCATTAGTAACACACTACGCCGTCATGGATTAAAATCCTGCAGCGCACGCATGGTCCCCCTGCTCAAGCCAGCGCATGTCCAGGCCCGTCTGAAGTTTGCCAATGACCATCTGGACGATCCAGAGGAGGAATGGGAGAAGGTCATGTGGTCTGATGAGACAAAAATAGAGCTTTTTGGTCTAAACTCCACTCGCCGTGTTTGGAGGAAGAAGAAGGATGAGTACAACCCCAAGAACACCATCCTAACCGTGAAGCATGGAGGTGGAAACATCATTCTTTGGGGATGATTTTCTGCAAAGGGGACAGGACGACTGCACCGTATTGAGGGGAGGATGGATGGGGCCATGTATCGCGAGATCTTGGCCAACAACCTCCTTCCCTCAGTAAGATCATTGAAGATGGGTCGTGGCTGGGTCTTCCAGCATGACAACGACCCGAAACACACAGCCAGGGCAACTAAGGAGTGGCTCCGTAAGAAGCATCTCAAGGTCCTGGAGTGGCCTAGCCAGTCTCCAGACCTGAACCCAATAGAAAATCTTTGGAGGGAGCTGAAAGTCTGTATTGCCCAGCGAGAGCCCCGAAACCTGAAGGATCTGGAGAACGTCTGTATGGAGGAGTGGGCCACCTGCTGCAGTGTGTGCATACCTGGTCAAGACCTACAGGAAATGTATGATCTCTGTAATTGCAAACAAAGGTTTCTGTACCAAATATTAAGTTCTGCTTTTCTGATGTATCAAATACTTATGTCATGCAATAAAATGCAAATTAATTACTTAGATATCATACAATGTGATTTTCTGGATTTTTGTTTTATATTCCATCTCACAGTTGAAGTGTACCTATGATACAAATGACAGACCTCTACATGCTTTGTAAGTAGGAAAACCTGCAAAATCGGCAGTGTATCAAATACTTGTTCTCCCCACTGTACATACATACATACCTACATACACATACATATCCTTTAAAAAAAATATTTTCCCCTTTATTACTTTCCAACCCCACGACCCGTTCCCTAATTGGAATAAACTAGTGAACAACAATGCTTAGGCCTCTACTTCCAGCTTATACTTACTATATACAGTGGGGGGGAAAAGTATTTAGTCAGCCACCAATTGTGCAAGTTCTCCCACTTAAAAAGATGAGATGCCTGTAATTTTCATCATAGGTACACGTCAACTATGACAGACAAATTGAGAAGAAAAAAATCCAGAAAATCACATTGTAGGATTTTTAATGAATTGATTTGCAAATTATGGTGGAAAATAAGTATTTGGTCACCTACAAACAAGCAAGATTTTTGGCTCTCACAGACCTGTAACTTCTTCTTTAAGAGGCTCATCTGTCCTCCACTCGTTACCTGTATTAATGGCACCTGTTTGAACTTGTTATCAGTATAAAAGACACCTGTCCACAACCTCAAACAGTCACTCTCCAAACTCCACTATGGCCAAGACCAAAGAGCTGTCAAAGGACACCAGAAACAAAATTGTAGACCTGCACCAGGCTGGGAAGACTGAATCTGCAATAGGTAAGCAGCTTGGTTTGAATAAATCAACTGTGGGATCAATTATTAGGAAATGGAAGACATACAAGACCACTGATAATTTCCCTCGATCTGGGGCTCCACGCAAGATCTCACCCCGTGGGGTCAAAATGATCACAAGAACGGTGAGCAAAAATCCCAGAACCACACGGGGGGACCTAGTGAATGACCTGCAGAGAGCTGGGACCAAAGTAACAAAGCCTACCATCAGTAACACACTACGCCGCCAGGGACTCAAATCCTGCAGTGCCAGACGTGTCCCCCTGCCTAAGCCAGTACATGTCCAGGCCCGTCTGAAGTTTGCTAGAGTGCATTTGGATGATCCAGAAGAGGATTGGGAGAATGTCATATGGTCAGATGAAACCAAAATATAACTTTTTGGTAAAAACTCATCTCGTCGTGTTTGGAGGACAAAGAATGCTGAGTTGCATCCAAAGAACACTATACCTACTGTGAAGCATGGGGGTGGAAACATCATGCTTTGGGGCTGTTTTTCTGCAAAGGGACCAGGACGACTGATCCGTGTAAAGGAAAGAATGAATGGGGCCATGTATCGTGAGATTTTGAGTGAAAACCTCCTTCCATCAGCAAGGGCATTGAAGATGAAACGTGGCTGGGTCTTTCAGCATGACAATGATCCCAAACACAACGCCCGGGCAACGAAGGAGTGGCTTCGTAAGAAGCATTTCAAGGTCCTGGAGTGGCCTAGCCTGTCTCCAGATCTCAACCCCATAGAAAATCTTTGGAGGGAGTTGAAAGTCCGTGTTGCCCAGCGACAGCCCCAAAACATCACTGCTCTAGAGGAGATCTGCATGGAGGAATGGGCCAAAATACCAGCAACAGTGTGTGAACCTTGTGAAGACTTACAGAAAACGTTTGACCTGTGTCATTGCCAACAAAGGGTATATAACAAAGTATTGAGAAACTTTTGTTATTGACCAAATACTTATTTTCCACCATAATTTGCAAATAAATTCATTAAAAATCCTACAATTATTTTTTTTCTCTCATTTTGTCTGTCATAGTTGACGTGTACCTATGATGAAAATTACAGGCCTCTCTCATCTTTTTAAATGGGAGAACTTGCACAATTGGTGGCTGACTAAATACTTTTTTTCCCCACTGTACATTAATTATATTTTGTTTGTTTTTTCTCCTGAACTTCTTCTACTCTCAACCGCTCCGATCATTTTCATGATTTTCAACTGTGCTCTTTCACAAAAGCTCCCAACCTACAACCTATATACCTATTATGGACACAGTATGCTTACATTATTAGTTATCTTGTTATTAGATGTTGTTATTAGTCCCATCCTTCAACTCCATACAACACCACCCATCTATCTCTTAACACCATCCATATAGGATTTCTATTTGCCATATTTTTCAACTGTACTGTGATGTTTTACAAAAGTTCTGAACCTTTCTATTCTCATTGTTTCTACAGATAAATTGAAAATAAACATTTTTGCTAAAAGTATTATTATATTATTGATTGATTGACTATGACTTTTCAGATCACCCAGTAATGCTATCTGCAAGGTTAGCTCCAGGTAAATATTGCAATCCTTTAGCCATTCCTGGACCTGTGTCCAAAAACAAGCTACAAATGGACAGTACCAAAACAAATGATCTAATGATTCTGTCTCTTCGCAGCAAAATCTGCAGAGCTGGGAAGATTGTATCCCCCATATAAATAACATTCTATTGGTAGCAAGAATTATATATAATAATTTAAATTGAAAGATTCTAAGTTTTGAATCCGGTGTCGTTTTGCGTATCAGTTCATAAACACTATGCCATGGGATCGGTACGTCACAAATCTCTTCCCAACTATTTTGCAATCTATATGGGACTGCTGTCAATCCGTTGGTCCTTAAATTAAACTGGTATACTTTTTTATTTATCACAGTTTTCTTTAACCAATTATGTTCTTTAATGCAAGGCCGACAGACAAGTTCCTTACTTTCTCCCCCTTCCACTTTCCTCTTCCATTTTTGCGGTAAGGCTGCAATTATTTGGTTGTAATTTTGGGTAGAGCAGACATTTCCATATGTTTTTGTTAGCTGCATGTGCGACAACTTCACCAGTCCTACCGATGATATCATTTACGAAGATTATACCCTTTTTATTTTTTTATTTTGAAAAAAAAAAGAGTTTTTTTGTCAATTAGTATATTTGAGTTTAACCACAATATTTGTTGCATTATTTGTTCTGTAGTTTCTGGAGGATTAAATTGAAATTGCAACCAACTTTCTATGGCTTGTTTTAGAAATAGTGACATTTGGGAGATTATTTCCTTTTCAAATAACTGAAAGTGAGAGGTTGTAATCTGAATAAAGGGAAAAAGGCCATTCTTGAACATTGGGTGAGACAATCTTACTAATTTGCTAGAGAACCAGTTCGGATTTAAGTATAACTTTTGTATGACTGAAGCTTTTAGTGATAGGTCTAATGCTTTAATATTTAATAATTTCTGTCCTCCAATTTCATATTCATTATATAAATAGGCCCGTTTAATTTTGTCTGGCTTGCCGTTCCAAATAAAATGGAATATTTTTTTCTCATATAATTTAAAAAATTGTTCGCTAGGCGTAGGCAAGACCATAAGCAAATAGGTAAACTGGGATAATACTAAAGAGTTAATCAGGGTAAATTTTCCACAAATTGACAGGTATTTACCTTTCTATGGTAGCAAGATCTTATCTATTTTTGCTAACTTTCTATTAAAATGTATTGGAGTGAGATCATTTATTTCCTTTGGGATATGTATTCCGAGTATATCCACATCACCATCAGACCATTTTATTGGTAAACTACATGGTAATGTAAAAATTGTATTTTTTAGTGTTCCAATACGTAATATAGTACATTTGTCATAATTTGGTTGTAATCCAGAGAGGTTAGAAAATGTATCTAGATCCTCTATGAGTGTCACGCCCTGGCTCTGGGGACTCTTAAATGTTGAGCCAGGGTGTGGATTTTCCTATGTTTAGTTGTTCCATGTTTTCATTCTAGATCGTTTAGATCTATGTTGGCCAGGGTTGTTCCCAATCAGAGGCAGCTGTAGCTCGTTGTCTCTGATTGGGAACCATACTTAGGCAGCCTGTTTTCACTAGTCATTGTGGGATCTTGTTCCGTAAGGTTTTGTGTTATTAACCTAGGACTTCACATATCGTTTTGTTTATTGTTTTGGTTCGTGTTGTGTACACTAAATAAAGTATGTACGCTTATCACGCTGCGCCTTGGTCCGCATCTGTCGACGATCGTGACAATGAGGCTGTGGAGGGATTCTAGTTGTGGATTTAAAAGAAAACTTGAATCATCAGCGTACAATGACACCTTTGTTTTTAAGCCCTGGATTTCTAATCCCTTGATATTATTGTTGGATCTGATTTTAATAGCTAACATCTCGATGGCCATAATAAATAGATATGCCGATAGTGGACAACCTTGTTTCACTCCTCTTGACAGTTTAAAACCTTCTGAAAAATAGCCATTATTTACTATTTTACACCTAGGGTTACTATACATGATTTTGACCCATTTTATAAGAGATTCTCCAAAATTGAAATGCTCCAGGCATTTATATACAGTGGGGAGAACAGGTATTTGATACACTGCCGATTTTGCAGGTTTTCCTACTTACAAAGCATGTAGAGGTCTTTAATTTTTATCATAGGTACACTTCAACTGTGAGAGACGGAATCTAAAACAACAATCCAGAAAATCACATTGTATGATTTTTAAGTAATACATTTGCATTTTATTGCATGACATAAGTATTTGATCACCTACCAACCAGTAAGAATTCCGGCTCTCACAGACCTGTTAGTTTTTCTTTAAGAAGCCCTCCTGTTCTCCACTCATTACCTGTATTAACTGCACCTGTTTGAACTTGTTACCTGTATAAAAGACACCTGTCCACACACTCAATCAAACAGACTCCAACCTCTCCACAATGGCCAAGACCAGAGAGCTGTGTAAGGACATCAGGGATAAAATTGTAGACCTACACAAGGCTGGGATGGGCTACATGACAATAGGCAAGCAGCTTGGTGAGAAGTCAACAACTGTTGGTGCAATTATTAGAAAATGGAAGAAGTTCAAGATGACGGTTAATCACCCTCGGTCTGGGGCTCCATGCAAGATCTCACCTCGTGGGGCATCAATGATCATGAGGAAGGTGAGGGATCAGCCCAGAACTACACGGCAGGACCTGGTCAATGACCTGAAGAGAGCTGGGACCACAGTCTCAAAGAAAACCATTAGTAACACACTATGCCGTCATGGATTAAAATCCTGCAGCGCACGCAAGGTCCCCCTGCTCAAGCCAGCGCATGTCCAGGCCCGTCTGAAGTTTGCCAATGACCATCTGGATGATCCAGAGGAGGAATGGGAGAAGGTCATGTGGTCTGATGAGACAAAAATAGAGCTTTTTGGTCTAAACTCCACTCGCCGTGTTTGGAGGAAGAAGAAGGATGAATACAACCCGAAGAACACCATCCCAACCGTGAAGCATGGAGGTGGAAACATCATTCTTTGGGGATGCTTTTCTGCAAAGGGGACAGGACGACTGCACCGTATTGAGGGGAGGATGGATGGGGCCATGTATCGCGAGATCCTGGCCAACAACCTCCTTCCCTCAGCAAGAGCATTGAAGATGGGTCGTGGCTGGGTCTTCCAGCATGACAACGACCCGAAAAACACAGCCAGGGCAACTAAGGAGTGGCTCCGTAAGAAGCATCTCAAGGTCCTGGAGTGGCCTAGCCAGTCTCCAGACCTGAACCCAATAGAAAATCTTTGGAGGGAGCTGAAAGTCTGTATTGCCCAGCGACAGCCCCGAAACCTGAAGGATCTGGAGAACGTCTGTATGGAGGAGTGGGCAAAAATCCCTGCTTCAGTGTGTGCAGACCTGGTCAAGAACTACAGGAAACGTATGATCTCTGTAATTGCAAACAAAGGTTTCTGTACCAAATATTAAGTTCTGCTTTTCTGATGTATCAAATACTTACAGTGGGGAAAAAAAGTATTTAGTCAGCCACCAATTGTGCAAGTTCTCCCACTTAAAAAGATGAGAGAGGCCTGTAATTTTCATCATAGGTACACATCAACTATGACAGACAAAATGAGATTTTTTTTTCCAGAAAATCACATTGTAGGATTTTTAATGAATTTATTTGCAAATTATGGTGGAAAATAAGTATTTGGTCAATAACAAAAGTTTCTCAATACTTTGTTATACCCTTTGTTGGCAATGACACAGGTCAAATGTTTTCTGTAAGTCTTCACAAGGTTTTCACACACTGTTGCTGGTATTTTGGCCCATTCCTCCATGCAGTGATGTTTTGGGGCTGTCATAATGGGCAACACGGACTTTCAACTCCCTCCAAAGATTTTCTATGGGGTTGAGATCTGGAGACTGGCTAGGCCACTCCAGGACCTTGAAATGCTTCTTACGAAGCCACTCCTTCGTTGCCCGGGCGGTGTGTTTGGGATCATTGTCATGCTGAAAGACCCAGCCACGTTTCATCTTCAATGCCCTTGCTGATGGAAGGAGGTTTTCACTCAAAATCTCACGATACATGGCCCCATTCATGCTTTCCTTTACACGGATCAGTCGTCCTGGTCCCGTTGCAGAAAAACAGCCCCAAAGCATGATGTTTCCACCCCCATGCTTCACAGTAGGTATGGTGTTCTTTGGATGCAACTCAGCATTCTTTGTCCTCCAAACACGACGAGTTGAGTTTTTACCAAAACGTTCTATTTTGGTTTCATCTGACCATATGACATTCTACCAATCCTCTTCTGGATCATCCAAATGCACTCTAGCAAACTTCAGACGGGCCTGGACATGTACTGGCTTAAGCAGGGGGACACGTCTGGCACTGCAGAATTTGAGTCCCTGGCGGCGTAGTGTGTTACTGATGGTAGGCTTTGTTACTTTGGTCCCAGCTCTCTGCAGGTCATTCACTAGGCCCCCCCGTGTGGTTCTGGGATTTTTGCTCACCGTTCTTGTGATCATTTTGACCCCACGGGGTGAGATCTTGCGTGGAGCCCCAGATCGAGGGAGATTATCAGTGGTCTTGTATGTCTTCCATTTCCTAATAATTGCTCCCACAGTTGATTTCTTCAAACCAAGCTGCTTACCTATTGCAGATTCAGTCTTCCCAGCCTGGTGCAAGTCTACAATTTTGTTTCTGGTGTCCTTTGACAGCTCTTTGGTCTTGGCCATAGTGGAGTTTGGAGTGTGACTGTTTGAGGTTGTGGACAGGTGTCTTTTATACTGATAACAAGTTCAAACAGGTGACATTAATAGAGGTAACGAGTGGAGGACAGAGGAGCCTCTTAAAGAAGAAGTTACAGGTCTGTGAGAGCCAGAAATCTTGCTTGTTTGTAGGTGACCAAATACTTATTTTCCACCATAATTTGCAAATAAATTCATTAAAAATCCTACAATGTGATTTTCAGGATTTTTTTTCTCAATTTGTCTGTCATAGTTGACGTGTACCTATGATGAAAATTACAGGCCTCTCTCATCTTTTTAAGTGGGAGAACTTGCACAATTGGTGGCTGACTAAATACTTTTTTTCCCCACTGTATGTCATGCAATAAAATGCAAATTAATTACTTAAAAATCATACAATGTGATTTTCTGGATTTTTGTTTTAGATTCCGTCTCTCACAGTTGAAGTGTACCTATGATAAAAAATTACAGACCTCTACGTGCTTTGTAAGTAGGAAAACCTGCTAAATCGGCAGTGTATCAAATACAGTGGGGGAAAAAAGTATTTAGTCAACCACCAATTGTGCAAGTTCTCCCACTTAAAAAGATGAGAGGCCATAGGTACACGTCAACTATGACAGACAAATTGAGAAGAAAAAAATCCAGAAAATCACATTGTAGGATTTTTTATGAATTTATTTGCAAATTATGGTGGAAAATAAGTATTTGGTCACCTACAAACAAGCAAGATTTCTGGCTCTCACAGACCTGTAACTTCTTCTTTAAGAGGCTCCTCTGTCCTCCACTCGTTACCTGTATTAATGGCACCTGTTTGAACTTGTTATCAGTATAAAAGACACCTGTCCACAACCTCAAACAGTCACACTCCAAACTCCACTATGGCCAAGACCAAAGAGCTGTCAAAGGACACCAGAAACAAAATTGTAGACCTGCACCAGGCAGGGAAGACTGAATCTGCAATAGGTAAGCAGCTTGGTTTGAAGAAATTAACTGTGGGAGCAATTATTAGGAAATGGAAGACATACAAGACCACTGATAATCTCCCTCGATCTGGGGCTCCACGCAAGATCTCACCCCGTGGGGTCAAAATGATCACAAGAACGGTGAGCAAAAATCCCAGAACCACACGGGAGGACCTAGTGAATGACCTGCAGAGAGCTGGGACCAAAGTAACAAAGCCTACCATCAGTAACACACTACGCCGCCAGGGACTCAAATACTGCAGTGCCAGACGTGTCCCACCTGCAGAGAGCTGGGACCAAAGTAACAAAGCCTACCATCAGTAACACACTACGCCGCCAGGGACTCAAATCCTGCAGTGCCAGACGTGTCCCCCTGCTTAAGCCAGTACATGTCCAGGCCCGTCTGAAGAGTGCATTTGGATGATCCAGAAGAGGATTGGGAGAATGTCATATGGTCAGATGAAACCAAAATATAACTTTTTGGTAAAAACTCAACTCGTCGTGTTTGGAGGACAAAGAATGCTGAGTTGCATCCAAAGAACACCATACCTACTGTGAAGCATGGGGGTGGAAACATCATGCTTTGGACGAGGACAACTGATCCGTGTAAAGGAAGGAATGAATGGGGCCATGTATCGTGAGATTTTGAGTGAAAACCTCCTTCCATCAGCAAGGGCATTGAAGATGAAACGTGGCTGGGTCTTTCAGCATGACAATGATCCCAAACACAACGCCCGGGCAACGAAGGAGTGGCTTCGTAAGAAGCATTTCAAGGTCCTGGAGTGGCCTAGCCAGTCTCCAGATCTCAACCCCATAGAAAATCTTTGGAGGGAGTTGAAAGTCCGTGTTGCCCAGCGACAGCCCCAAAACATCACTGCTCTAGAGGAGATCTACATGGAGGAATGGGCCAAAATACCAGCAACAGTGTGTGAAAACCTTGTGAAGACTTATAGAAAACGTTTGACCTGTGTCATTGCCAACAAAGGGTATATAATAAAGTATTGAGAAACTTTTGTTATTGACCAAATACTTAATTTTCACCATAATTTGCAAATAAATTCATTAAAAATCCTACAATGTGATTTTCTTGATTTTTTTCCTCATTTTGTCTGTCATAGTTGACGTGTACCTATGATGAAAATTACAGGCCTCTCTCATCTTTTTAAGTGGGAGAACTTGCACAATTGGTGGCTGACTAAATACTTTTTTTCCCCACTGTACTTGTTCTCCCCACTGTATAATCCCTAGTCGTACTTTATCAAATGCCTTTTCGAAGTCTGCTATGAATAGCAGGCCTGGTTTCCCAGGTTTTTCCATAGTGTTCTACTGTTTCCAGTACTTGCCTTATATTATCTCCAATGTATCTTCCATGTAAAAAACCTTTCTGATTAGAATGAATAATGTCCGACAATACCTTTTTAATTCTATGCGCTATACATTTTGCTAGAATTGAAGTGTAAGGGGCCTCCAATTTTTTTAATGGACTAGATCTTTATATTTGATGAGTAGTATTACATTGAACTGATAGATGTCTTTTATTCAACAAAGTACAGCACCATGGCCACTTGTTGCATAACAGGTATTGGCAAAAGTTGAGGTTGCATTTCATCATAGATTCTGGTCTAGGAGTGCTCTGTGATGGTATGAATATGATATAAAGCTTCACATGCATTTCACTGTCTCTGATATTAAACCAGATGAACAATGTTTTATTTTGTAAATAATTTATATAATACACTGTGCTATTGATGTAGCCCTTAAACATGAAAAATTGAACAATGTATCCCCTGTTTGATAATGATATCCATCCAAAGGAGTCCTCTGATCTTTCCATGAGACAAGACCCCCTAAAGCACTGTGCCAGCAGCATGCTCTCTCTGTGTGAGAACTCTGTTTTGATGTAATATTTATTGCAGTCATCTGAATAAAGTTAGGACAGCTAAAATACAAATGAATGGGGCAACTGCGACTTTTCTGACAGGTGGAGTTTGCAGCTGACAGTTCACTCTAAATGGATCTGGTGGAAGGATCTATAGGAAGATATGCTCATTGTAATGGCTGGAATGGAATAGTGTCAAACACATCAAACATATGGAAACGACATGTTTGACTCTATTCCAATGATTCCTTTCCAGTTATTACAATGAGCCTGTCCTCCTATAGCTCCTCCCAACAGTTGCCTCTGATCCCTATACAGTGTGTACAAAGAATGATGGATAACTGAATGTCTGTATCACAGCTCTTTGTCTGTACCAGAGAGCACAGTAGCCTGTACTCTACTGTGATGCAGTACTGTCCCTCCACATGGTGGCTGTAGTGTGCTGTCATTGTTTTATTATACTATAGATGGGCCAGAGATGACCTTCTGGAAGCTGTCTGAGAGAGGAAGGGCCACAGCCTCACCACCTTCCATTTAAAAGACTGTTTACTGGCCAGTCTCTCAAATGACATGAAGTGTTGACTGTAATCCACTCTGGAAGAGATCATCTGCCTACACTAATTACGTAAACTATGAGGAATGTATACGTTCTCTTCCTGTTTTCTGTTAGACTTTTTGGTAAACCAGTCTAATAACTATTGTAAACACTAGTGTAATGCCGGAGTTTTCTGTCCCAGCTCTTTGGTGTGAATATGTTCAGAGTTTACTGAGAGAGGTTGAATGTGCATTGGTTTACTAAAACTCCTAAAGAGAACAGCTGAGGCTAGTCGTGATCCGCTGTCCAGTCCAGAGCTGGCAGTGTTAGCCTATAGCCAGCCACTTTGTCTGCATGTCCGTTGGGTAACATTTGCATTTCAATGGGGTATTGATCTTTCCACATTGATCGTTCTCCATCTAGAGGACTAGATCCAGCACTAGGTGGTTATCTCACAGACTTGTTGTTGTGTTGCCATTTGAAGGGCCAGTGATAATTCAAAGTAGTGTCTCCCCATATGAACTTTTTTAACGAAACTAGAAAACAGATGTATCAAATATACTCTGGGAGTAAGAACTTAGTCAATATCTCTGTGATATCATTTTGAGCTCATTTAAATTTATATTTACGTCATTTAGCAGACTCTCTTATCCAGAGCGACTTACAAATTGGTGCATTCACCTAATGATAGCCAGTGGGACAACCACTTTACAATTTTTTATTTTTTAAAATTATTATTTATATATTGGGGGGGGGGGGGGGGGGGAGGGGTAGTAGAAGGATTACTTTTATACTATCCCAGGTATTCCTTAAAGATCTAGGGTTTCAAGTGTTTCCGGAAGGTGGTCAGTGACTCCGCTGTCCTGGCGTCGTGAGGGAGATTGTTCCACCATTGGGGTGCCAGAGCAGCGAACAGTTTTGACTGGGCTGAGCGGGAACTGTGCTTCCACAGAGGTAGGGGGACCAGCAGGCCAGAGGTGGAAGAACGCAGTGTCCTCGTTTGGGTGTAGGGACTGATCAAAGCCTGAAGGTAAGGAGGTGACGTTCCCCTCACAGCTCCGTAGGCAAGCACCATGGTCTTGTAGCAGATGCAAGCTTCAACTGGAAGCCAGTGGAGTGTGCGGAGGAGCGGGGTGACGTGAGAGAACTTGGGAAGGTTGAACACTGTTGTAGGGGTTTAATGGCACAGGCAGGGAGCCCAGCCAACAGCGAGTTGCAGTAATCCAGACGGGAGATGACAAGTGCCTGGATTAGGACCTGTGCCGCTTCCTGTGTAAGGTAGGATCGTACTCTGCAAATGTTGTAGAGCATGAACCTACAGGATCGGGTCACCGCTTTGATTTTAGCGGAGAACGACAGGGTGTTGTCCTGGGTCATGCCAAGGTTCTTTGCACTCTGGGAGGAGGACACAACGGAGTTGTCAACCGTGATGGCGAGATCATGGAGCAGGCAGTCCTTCCCCGGGAGGAAGAGCAGCTCCGTCTTGCCAAGGTTCAGCTTGAGGTGGTGATCCGACATCCACACTGATATGTCTGCCAGACATGCAGAGATGCGATTCGCCACCTGGTTATCAGAAGGGGGAAAGGAGAAGATTAATTGTGTGTCGTCTGCGTAGCAATGATAGGAGAGACCATGTGAGGATATGACAGAGCCTAGTGACTTGGTGTATAGAGAGAATAGGAGAGGGCCTAGAACTGAGCCCTGGGGGACACCAGTGGTGAGAGAACGTGGTGCGGAGACAGATTCTCGCCACGCCACCTGGTAGGAGCGACCTGCCAGGTAGGACGCAATCCAAGAGTGAGCCGCGCCGGAGATGCCCAACTCGGAGAGGGTGGAGAGGAGGATCTGATGGTTCACAGTATCAAAGGCAGCAGATAGGTCTAGAAGGATGAGAGCAGAGGAGAGAGAGTATTGGATACATTTGAAGTATTGGATTTCTGAATCTGTCTGAAGAGGTATAGTACTATGTGCTTAAGACTCTACACAATGACATCTTTACTCTCCTTCCCAAAATACGAGTGGATATGAGATTTCCTAACCTGTCCTTCACTGAAGTAGCAAAATTGTCTTGCGGCGAATCTCTTACTTCACAATGCCAATATGACTTGCAAGTCATTGCAGCTGAATGTCTGCTCCAATCCTGCAGTGGCATCGTGAGAGTGAGCCTGAAGTGATGTAGTCATTATTTCCATTTACCACTTGAGGGAGCGGTAACCATGAAAATCTACTCAACAAGGTAATGGCACATATAGGCTCAGGGAATTCACCCATGAGAGGGGCCAATGGCACATAATTACAAAACACTCCTAAAATCATTAGGTTCTGATGCACTATGAATAGCAGACATGATGCAGTGGTGAGCCAGAATAGTCTGTCATTAGGGTTCCAGAAAGCTAGTATTTACATTTGAGCTATTTAGCAGACACTTCTATCAAGACAGACTTACAGGAGCAATTAGGGTTAAGCACCTTATTCAAGGGCAAACGGACAGATATTTCACCTAGTCAGCTCGGGGATTCGAACCAGCAACCTTTCGGTTACTGGCCCAACGCTCTTAACTGCTAGGCTACCTGCCACCCTATCTCTGTAATGCAAGTCTTTACTGAATGAGACGTGTGTATACATTTTGTCTCATGTTTTCAAGGAGGCTATTTCAGGCCGTCGGTGTTATCCCCCTATGACACAGCCCCAGTATAGTGTGTCTGTGTGTGTTACCGAAGTGAGACATGACAAGGTCTACCTGGAGAGAGAACTGAAACGGGAGCTTTGGACTTCTGAGGCTTACTGTAGCCTACATCTCACAGGAAACAGAGGATACTTAGCCCTGTGCAATATGTCATGTTAGAGGCACACAATGTTGGAATACTGCAGACCTGTTCCAACACAACCTTCTATCACATGGATTTCCATCAGAATATTATTTGGGCCTTGAATGATTAATAAACAGGTTCTAGATTAAAATCTGGTATAGGTGTCTGTTAATTGTACTCCCAATACGTTTCTACCAGGTTTTCCATCAGCATTTCCTGAAAAAGCAACATAAAAGGCATTGCTGAATGGCTAAGGGTGTGGCATACATACCAAGAAGACTCCTTCCTTTTGTAGATAAGTGCTTTAACTCTCAGTTGAATGTAACGTGAGAGTTTTTCTGGGTTTAGTGGGCTCAACGGACAGGTGATTACCTTATTTTCTGGAGTGTGAAGCAGTCTGTTGAAGACTCACAGCTTCCAGGCCCAGTCCATTAGCATCCATTCTAGTGACAATGGCCCAATCTAATCGGGGGCCCCTAAATCACAAGCAGTGGGGCAGAGAGTAGGCTAAATCTCTCACAGCTTTTGTTGTGACTAGCATTCATCAGACAGAAAGTGACCGTGAAGAAGTACTGTATCTGCAGTCAACGTTCACATTCATTGCACATATATTTAAAACACACTATGAAGCTTCAGTTTTAATTGTATCATTCATTTGCTAGTCTGGCTGTTTCTGTTTCAAGTCTGTACATTGAGGTATTTTAGAGGGACAAAGCCCTCAAGTGGGCCAGTTTGGCTTTGGTATTGACCCTCACCACACAAGTAGTTTGGGCTTTCTCTGAGATAGAAGCATGTTCATGTTATTTCTTTGGCAGGTGTGCTGTGTTTGCCTTTCTTTTTCATAGTGGATATTTGTGGATGTGGGTTAGGCCCTCAAGGGATACTTTCTAAATGAAGTCTAATAAAGGAAAGAAGCCTCTCCATCACCTCTGCATTCAACTATCTTGTCTTGAGACTATCTACCCAACATAGCCATAGATAAAAGAGAATGTCATTAAAATATAACATCGTCAAACAGGGAGGCACTTCATTTTTTATGTTTGTCATCATTTATTTTTGTCTGGGAGGGGAGATGGCAGATGTAAACAGAACGGGGCAGGGGGGCAGCCTCCAATCAGATACACCTCTGCCGACTTGAATTTCACCTCAGTCCAAAGTCAATTATGCAGCCTGCTCTGCTCTCTTCACATTTTCTGCCTGGCTGCTGATTCAAAGAGGGGCCCTATTCTCCTCCAGAAGGAATCAAAGTGTGAGATAATCTGAGGGGACTTCTGTGAAATTCGATGACTGAAGAGGGACCGGGACATTGAGCCGCTCCAATTGGAGGTTACGGTTCTAGCCAACTCATCACGGCTCACCTGGACAGGTCAGTAATTGTGGGCAGACGGCCATTCCTGGCGACTCACCTGAGACCCCCACATGACTGTCGCTCAGCCGTCACCTCATATCGAGCTCTTCATCCCCACCCCTCATCCTCTGTCATCCATCTATTACCCTCCGTCCTACTCCGTCGAACCTAACGCCTGAGGAAGATCTAACCTGGACCTATCCAAAACCCTCCCCTGCAAGGAAGAAAGAGAGAGGGGGAGGCTGTGAAATTGAGATCAGAGTTCCAAGCCAGATCTTTGATAACTTTGCAACATGGTGAAAATAGAACTTTAGACTTGGTAATGCTACATAAAGAAAAGACAAGAGAAAGAAGGTGTGTAAAAGGGGTCTCTGCACGACAGAGGGCATTAGTATTCCACATGGCAGGGCCAGGGTCAGCCTGTCTTCCTCAACGAAGCTGCATTAACAGACTGTCTGTAGGAGAAACCTCAGGAGACTTGAACAACGCTGGTGCTTACCTGGCCCTGCACGTGAATGAAATTGGATTCTCCCCAAGCAGCCACGAGCGACAGGGTGCTCTTACATTCACCAGCAGTAGCCCAACAAAAAGCACCTGCCGCATAAATGCAAGACACAGGAGATTAGAGAGCCAGGATGGGATTGGGGATGTGCTGGCTTGACAAAGTTTCAGATTTAGAGAGCACATTTGCATGAAATGACTGACTGCCATAGAGGGTTTAGGTGGATGGACTGTAGCATTGATTTCTTATTCAAACCCAAGACTGTTTGGAATATATGATGAAAGAATGGCCAGCAGCCAACAGTGAGAGGAGAAAAGTTAATAATTTAATGTTACTAAGTACATGTGGTACGACCCCTTTTTGCCAATGGTTCATTACAGTACGTAGTGATGGAGGATGTATTTCTATCAATGTACACTTACGCAGTATTCTAAACAAGTCAATAAAATCATGCCCTTAATTTACTTATTAAATCCTTTGCCAAAATACCACTTTATTTTAGCTTTATGAATTAAAAGACCAGAGAGATCAGATGAGGCCACTTACGTTTTTTTTTTATAGAAAAATTCTGACCTTGTGTGGCTGAATTCTGTCTCCCTCTCTCCTCCTTCCCTCTTTCTCTCTCTGTCAACATTGTTTCGAAATTCAAAGACGCCTAATTTGAATGATCTTGCAAGGGGGCCTAATACTTTTTTTGCAAATCCTTTGCTTTTAACCAAAAACACTTTGCATTGAATGGAAAGCTTTTAATGCTGCTCTGACGTTGACTTGCTTTCTCACTATTTGAGTGATCCCTAAAGCAGCAGCATATCACTCTGTCCCTAATGACATTGCCATGGACTTCAGTTGATGCTTGGTGAATAACCACTGTATAAAATCCTATTTTCAAAATGTCCTGATAAAGTTTAAATGTGCCCTTCAAAAGTAAACTTCCTCTCTGTTCAGTAATAATACCAGTCAGTCCAGTTTTACATCAATATTTGAGTGTTGTTTTGTAACATGATATAGTTCGTTGTTGACACTGTAGTGTAGCGAGGGCTCTCTTGCTGGTGATAATCCTGATAATACTTTCACACTGTGATTGTGATGCATTTCTCATGCCTACCTTATGGTAAGAGAGGTGTAGTGGGGTAATATTGGATATGTGTATATTATATATACACCTCACATGCAACCTATAATAAGACTATTCAATGTATTTATCAGACTCCATAAAGATGATTTAGAAATATGCACCAAACTATAGTTGAGTTACAGTAATAGGCAATCAAGAAAGGTCTAAGAATTGTCTTTCAAAGGCAAATAGATTTATTTAACATTTTTAAATGAATGATTACATTATACAAGGCATAAGCTTAAGTTACAAAGCATTAACAAGCATTACAAGGCATTATTCTAGGCATGAAGATCCTAGAGTTACAAAGCAAAGCATGAACATAACAGGCCTACTCAAGCCGAAGGCCTGGGTAGTTTTCAAGAGAAGCATTTCATACAATCTTATTCCATGTGCAGGATACAGGATAAGAGGCAGAACAAATGCATTTAATTCCATTTATAACATTTGAAGGTGTGACTCTTTCAAACCAAAACCAACCACCTTTGACCAATTCAAAAATAACAAGTTACAGTAACCTGATCACCCAGACCCAATCTCCACAGGATGTCAGAGCATCTAAAGGCTTGTGTGGGGGATGAGACAGTGCAGATAAGGCAGAATTGCTAAAGATATTAAAAACCCTTTGCATAGAGCAGTTAGAGTACCACAGAGATCATATATCCATATAGATAGCATCAGAGTTCTCCTCAGGGGACAAGTTTTAGATAGATACCAGACATGGAAGCAATAGCATCACTAACACACATTTCAATAGTCAGTCCTCTGGATACTGTAACAGAGAGACACATTTTGGCACATCAGAAGGGGAAGGGCTGACTAGTCCTTGGGCATTGTCTTTTGTGTTTTGTTGGACCATTTGGTGACAGACAGCACATAAATTAGTGCCGCGCCTACAGAGACACTTAACAGAAATTGATGGTCTATGCTCTTGCATAGTTTATTGATTCATTATGACATGAATAATGGACAGTAACTATTGGAAGAACATATTACAGTCTCGCCTCGGATCTGTTGCTACAGTATCATGGATATCATTACCTTTTTGGGTTACCCTGAAACCGTTGTCAACTTATCATATTCATTTTTTAATTATTCATTGCTTTATGTGTCTTCCAGCCTCCAAGACAGTGTAATAAGGTACTCGCATATTCAGAAGGCATATTTGTGCACTACACTTTTGCACCCTTGCCATGACCTGGGAGAGCCTTGTGTTTTTTGACTACATGCTGTGAAAACACCTCGTTATCCATCTTTCCTCTTCATACCGGCAGGCCAATACCAGACTCGCCAGTGAAGAACTGTGTATCAGTTCTTTAACAGTAAATTGCCTGTCTTGCAAAGTTGTTTTAAAAACAGCTTGTTGGGCTAAAATAAAATGAAAAGACTCATGCTGAGATTGAAAAAGAGAGAGAGAGAGAGAGAGAGAAGGAGCGAGAAAGAGAGCGAGAGAAGGAGAGAGAGAGAGAGAGCGAGAGAGAGAGAGAGAGGAGAAGGAGAAGACTTGTAGAATATGTGTGGCCAACACTCAATGCCAACTATTGAACTAGAGATTTACCACACGCTGAGTCTGTCTGGATGTGTGCTGCATAGAATCTATTGAGAGATAGCTAATTTCTGTTTAATAAAAGGAAAGCATGATTCTAACAGTTTAGTCTCAAGAGGAGAAAGAGACATACATACAATGCATTCTGTGTTAAGACCAGTGGTTAATTTGTGTCACATTGTGGAATGGAGATCTAATTCTAGATGTAGTAGCAGTGCTCATTTGAAGACACGTCTGGGGGAGTTTATCTGAAAAACTGTTAAAGAGGGGACAGATTCAGTAGAACAACTGGCAGTCTTAAGGAGTTACATTATCTCTGCTTAAAGTTTATGTGCATGTACTATATGCATGTGATACAGTTATGTGTGTGTTTGCGTCAGACCTGGGTCCAATAGGGTTTCCTGAGAATACACACAACTCCAGCTAAAATAGCATAAGCTGTACCATGCTGGTAGTGTAAGCATGCTGAACTCTCACTGGTGGTTGTGGGACAGACAGCTATACTCTTAGAAAAAAAGGTACTATCTAGAACCTAAAAGGGTTATTCAGCTGTCGCCATAGGGGAACCCTTTGAAGAACCCTTTTTGGTTCCAGGTAGAACCCTTTTGGTTCAAGGTTCTACCAAAAAGTGCTCTTCAAAGGGTTCTAGATAGCACCTGACGCAAACACACACATAACTGTATCACATGCATATACATTAGTACATGCACATACACTTAAAGCGGAGATAATGTAACTCCTAAAGACTGCTAGTTGTTCTACTGAATTTGTTCCCCCTATTGGGTTCCATGTAGAACCCCAGAAGGTTCTACATGGAACCCAAAACAGTTCTACCTAGAACCAAAAAGGGTTCTCCTATGGGGACAGCCAAAGAACCCTTTTGGAAACCTTTTTTATGTAGCCATAAAGTTTTATTCAGCAGATCAAACGAGTGTCTCCTATCTCTTCTTCGGCACAATTACTGCAGGTGGTCCGGCACTACAGATCTCATTGTGTCAGATCTCAGCACTTAGAGCTCACTAGCCTTCCGCTCGCACGTCCCCCTCCCCTGCTTTGATTTCCCTGTGGGCCCACATGTAGCCCTGACACATGCGTGGGCCTCTGAGGCTATTCAAGTTGACACAGCTGTCCTTGCTCTTGTCTTCACACACTGTCTACCTGGAACTGGGAAGAGGAAACTGTCATACTTCATTATGATCTCACTCACGGCTGCAAGTTTTGACGTCTTGTTACCCAGCTAAAAAATGTTTCCATTTCAAGCAAAAGCTTTTCCTCAAGCAAAAATATATGAATCATGAATTGGTTTGGTTCAGATGAATCAATATGAATTGGTGTTACACAAAGATGATGAAATGTACAGGTATATTCATTATGATATAATCAGGGTTGGGTACGTTACTTTCTAAATGTAATCTGTTACAGTTACTAGTTACCTGTCCAAAATTGTAATCAGTACTGTAATTTTTGGATTACCCAAACTCAGTAAAGTAATCGGATGACTTTCCCCTTAAGAGGCATTAGAGGAAGACAAAAAGGATCAAACACATTTGGTGTGTCATCATAGTGGTCTCTGATTTGTGGTCAAGACTCGCTCAGTTGGAACAAACTTAAACTTGCACCTCTTTTCAACGCTGAATGGAATGTCATTGAGAACAGAAAGGTTTCATAGCATATTATTTTGCAAACATCCTTTCTGAATTTAAAAGTAATCCAAGAAGTAATCATCAATTTTTTCAAAAGTATCTGAAATCTGATTACAATATTTTTGCTGGTAACGTAACTGATTACAGTAAAAAATAAATAATAATAATAAGGTAATCAGATTACATGTAACTGTTTACAGGTAATCAGTTACTCCTCAACTGTGGATATAATACTGT
The DNA here is from genome assembly GCF_964263955.1 of Coregonus lavaretus. NCBI lineage: Eukaryota > Metazoa > Chordata > Actinopteri > Salmoniformes > Salmonidae > Coregonus > Coregonus lavaretus. The sequence goes on along the minus strand of NC_140015.1, from coordinate 23,584,058 downwards.
ATGATACATTGCCAAAATGTGTTGCTACATTGCCCATGCATATTTTCCCCTCAATGGTAAACACCAGAATGAGTGGGAGCCAATCACACGATGGTGTGGCATCTGTCCAGAGATAGTGTGAAGAGATAAGCTTGCTCCTGAGGAAGGAAGACAGCCAGGGGTAGACAAAGATGGATCTGTCTTATCTACCCAAACACTGGCATCATGTGAAAGGTTGATTTAAGAAGTTCTGGGATAATTAAGCCTGAATTCAGTGCCTCTTCCACTTCCAGATTTCTTTCATTTGTAAACTTGAGACACATACACCCCAACATTCTGAGCCAAATCTCTCAAGGTGACCATGTGATGAACAGCATGTTTCAATCGTGATGAAGAAGGAATGCATCTGTCTGTTTATAGTTGACAAGCTGCTTGGTCATGAAAATGAAGGCAACCTAGCTACCATTGTCTTACGTCAGATGGCGTCACTCCTACGCGACGCTCGTCCCTGCAGGCGGAATCAACGCGCTATCTGATGGAAGATAATGCCTATCTACACAATTACCTTCTTTATGTGCAGCACATTCTGAAGCATTGTCTTCTTGAAAATACATTGTGATTCTCATTGCAATGTTAAACAACTTATGACCCCGAGATGATCCTTAGGAAGAAACTATTCAGGACAATATCTATTCAGATTATTAGTATGCCTAACGCAGACCAATGGTATCTGAGAAAATGGTACACATTTGCAATCCTTGCATTATTTTGTGCATTAGTTATTAAATGATGAATCATCTTAGAGAAAGTACAGGAGTACATTTGCAAAGTCATTCTTATGGCAGTAACCTTCACTTGTATTCCGTCTGAATAGCCATGCTCAGCTCTATGTAAATTCCTCTGTCTTCACAGACTGCTCAATACAATATCAACAAAATCATGTACTGGCATTGCAGCATATGGTAATATTTTTATAACAGCACAAGACAGGTCATATTTGCAAGTGAAACAAAGTACAAACAATATAGCTGTTTGTTTCTGCAGAGAAAGAAATGATGGTAGTTTGAAAATATAATAGCTAGTGAGCACTTCTCAAAGGAACAAGAAGCCAGTAGCAGGCCAATCATTTTAACTCCAAGATTAGGACATTTTAATTTAACATGGGAGGAATCAGAAATAATAGTGAAGTTAGACTGTGGCTATTCAGTGGAAATGAATGGAGCCTTTAGCTGAGGTAAGGCTTTCTGGCTGGGGTGATGAATGTGTGCAGGCTTATTATCGTTGTACTGTATGGTGATATCATCTCAATCTCTCCTAAGTCCCCCGGTGCTGTGGAAGTGTGTCCTTGGTTTTGATTTACTGTCAGCTCAAATACTTTCCCAGGACTGGAGTTATAGCAGGCACTTTTTATATTGGGAAACCACTGATTTCACTAAGGCCCTGACTTGACTCAGTCATGCTGAGAACCATCAAGCCTAGATGAAAACAGTGTTTTTCACTAATGCAACACACAGTTTTTTTAAATATGGGGCCAAAATAGGAGCAAGTGCATGATTAAAAAAAATATATATATAATTGCACAAGCTACTGGCTTTAGCTGTACCATTGATGGAAAGTATAACTTAATACCGAGGGTGATGAGTCTTTGACAGGGAAAAACGGAATTGATGTATATTCACTAGCACTTTGCTAATAGTGAGGAAAATGGCCTAGCATATAAATCACGTTACTGCCAGAGACGCAGAAAGCCATTAACTGTCTCAAATGAGAATAGAGAGGCAAACCTTAATCCTAACCTTAATGGCTGACGTCAGAGACAATAGCCGAACCATGGCTTGTTAATGTGGCTTAATTGCTCATTCTATTTTTGGGACCATAATGAAATATTTCAAGGAAATGTAAATGATTGAGGAATTCCCCCTCACTTAGTGTAAACCAGAGCATAATGGACAATACAGCTAAAGTGCAGAGCGTTCCTGACATATGGCTATGAACGACAGGTCTTAGAAGTGTGTTATTCATTCTGGAGGTTAGTCAGAGAATGTTTGATGGACTGGTGGTTTTACTTTTTTGTTCTATTTTTTTTTCTCACACCAAATACAAACATACACATACGAACAACAACTTACAGACGCACACAAACAACTCCATCTCATCTGCCCAGACCCGCATGCTCACACCCCCATCTTAGTACCTGCACTACTGTTTGCCATGTGGCCTTAAATTGGTCTGGTGGTTTTCTATGGATTCTAAAGAATTCTGTTCAAATTGAAGCTGATGAGAAAAAAGTATTTCAAGAAAACATATGGACATTTTGTGCACCACAGAAGTAACACAAAGAATAATGATAATGCTCTATGTTCTGTTTACATTTAAAAGGACAGTGAAGTCAAAAATGTGATTTTCCTGTGTTTTATCTATATTTCCACACTATGAGGTTGGAATAATGCTGTGAAATTGAGAAAATTATGATACTGCCATTTTTGGGGTAAGAGCTTTGAAAAGACCTCCTGAAATGTTAGCATGTTTGGGGTTTTTGGACCGCCTGGTGACGTCACCATGTGGTAAAAGTTAATAGACCAATAACAAGAGAGAGTTTAGCCTCCTCTTTGCCAACAGTTCGTTTTCAGGTTACACATCCCTCTCATTAGGCTCCTCCCATTAGGCCTCTCCCTCAGACCACTCCCAGACAGTCCTAGCTACATTTTTGCTTGAGAAATTGCATTTAGCTAAGAAGCTATTTTTGATTTCTTTTTGACCATTTGAATTGAAATCAATCACGCTAAGGTACTTAATTACTACCCAGAAATGATTTGATATTGAGATAAAAATGACTGCATTGGACCTTTAAAGTAATAAACTACTATATTAAACCAACAATTTTCCTATAAAATGAAGCATGAAGAGTTTTTTAACACAATGCAAGATTCCTTAAGCTTTGAGCCCTTGCCATTTGCACTGCCCAATAATTGCGAAACTGTGCCAAATCAATTCTCTGATCAACCTTGTCACTATATTTCTCAGCAGATTAGCAGGTTGTCCTTACAGCCTGTCAATTGTCTCAAATGCACTTTGTATCAGCAGGTCTTGAAAATGGGCTTTCAAATTCCTCCTCTGATTTTCTCAGGGGCAAGAAGAAACCTTTGATGAGCATCCAACTCACAGAGTTTAATGTCACTGTTGGTGGAATTGGAATACACACAAAAGCACTTTCAAATGTTTGGCACTTTGGATAATTAGGTAATTTGAATACTTGTAAAAGATTGTTTGCTTGCCAAAGAGAGTTCATAATCACTTTTGTTAGTGATACCTGCAGACAGTAGTTGTACTCCTTTCGGGTGCTGTGAAATTGAGAAAATTATGATACTGCCATTTTTGGGGTAAGAGCTTTGAAAAGACCTCCTGAAATGTTAGCATGTTTGGGGTTTTTGGACCGCCTGGTGACGTCACCATGTGGTAAAAGTTAATAGACCAATAACAAGAGAGAGTTTAGCCTCCTCTTTGCCAACAGTTCTTTTTCAGGTTACACATCCCTCTCATTAGGCTCCTCCCATTAGGCCTCTCCCTCAGACCACTCCCAGACAGTCCTAGCTACATTTTTGCTTGAGAAATTGCATTTAGCTAAGAAGCTATTTTTGATTTCTTTTTGACCATTTGAATTGAAATCAATCACGCTAAGGTACTTAATTACTACCCAGAAATGATTTGATATTGAGATAAAAATGACTGCATTGGACCTTTAAAGTAATAAACTACTATATTAAACCAACAATTTTCCTATAAAATGAAGCATGAAGAGTTTTTTAACACAATGCAAGATTCCTTAAGCTTTGAGCCCTTGCCATTTGCACTGCCCAATAATTGCGAAACTGTGCCAAATCAATTCTCTGATCAACCTTGTCACTATATTTCTCAGCAGATTAGCAGGTTGTCCTTACAGCCTGTCAATTGTCTCAAATGCACTTTGTATCAGCAGGTCTTGAAAATGGGCTTTCAAATTCCTCCTCTGATTTTCTCAGGGGCAAGAAGAAACCTTCGATGAGCATCCAACTCACAGAGTTTAATGTCACTGTTGGTGGAATTGGAATACACACAAAAGCACTTTCAAATGTTTGGCACTTTGGATAATTAGGTAATTTGAATACTTGTAAAAGATTGTTTGCTTGCCAAAGAGAGTTCATAATCACTTTTGTTAGTGATACCTGCAGACAGTAGTTGTACTCCTTTCGGGTGCAATAAAGAGGAGCTAGGTGTGAAAGCTGCAATTGAAATTCTATATTCCTCCTTGAATATTTACTATTTCCTGACTGGAGGGTATATAAAAGGTTATACAGCATTTAATTAAATTACATCACCAGCACCCATAGCCTACAGTGTAAATATGATCATTATGCTTCATTGGCTCCCGGTCATAATCCAAATGGAATCTTCTATTATATTGAGTTATATTTTCAGTTGTTGTTTTTACTCTCTTTCTTTACTTTGGCTCAGAATATCTTTGATCCCCTGGAGGGATACATCCCATATTCTCCACTCAAAAGAAACGGGAATAAAAAAAATAACATGAAAAGAGAGATGAGCTAGATGGAGGGAGAAATAAATGATATTGACTGTCAGTCGCACTTCTCCCTAGCAGAGTCAGTTTATCTCTCCGCCGCCTGACATAATCGTCTTTAGATGACCCGTCTAGGGCTGCCGGCAACAGAAACAGGTGTCCCACTGTTGGGGAGGAAAAACACAGACAAGCCGGAGAAATTCACAGCGTAATCCGTAGAGGAGGCTAGTGGACACACAGCAGGTCAACGGGTGGACCAGAGCAGGCCTCCAGCCACCTCGCCTCCCTGCCTACATCCATCTGGGCTAGAGATCAGAATAAAGATCTAAAAAAAGCAGACAGGCTCTGTATTGATTCATATTTTAATAATGTATGTCAGGTCTTTTGCAATGAGGGGAAGACCCATGGGACTTGAGCTTATCCAAGGCCATTCATTTTCCTCAGGTACAAAGCTTGAAATTTCCATTACTACAGGCGCCAGAGTAGCTCTGCATATAATAATCTCTTTACATTTGATGTCACAACGGTAGATTACAATTAGTTAATTCCTCCAGCACAATAGAATGCCATCAATTGCAAACCAATCAAGAGATTACAACCCTGGCAGAAGCAGGCACAACAGCCTCAACACTATGTCATGCTGATTTTCCCACTGTTTGATGCAATGCATCTTGGGATCTGAAGTTTATTTTATCCCTGTATACTCTGCTGCAATGGTAAAGACCTGTGTGAAACTGACATGCTGTTAACTTCTCTACACTGATAATCTCTAAACTCCCAAAATAACAGGAGAGCTGTCCTGAAAATAATCTATCCTGGCAAACAAAATTACATATCACAGTGCAGGTATAACCATAACTGCCTGTAGAGCATGTCAGCTTTAGAATCCCATTTACTGTCTGGTACCTATCAGAAAACAGCCATGAGGTATTACTTCCTATTAGTGGCAATCAGCTTCGTAATCTACCTGGATTCAAAACGTGGACAGGACAGAAACTGTATGTAGACAGTCCAGTGGAGGCTGCTGAGGGGAGGACGGCTCATAATAATGGCTGGAACGGAGTAAATGGAATGGCATCAAACACATGGAAACCATGTGTTTGATGTATTTGATACCATTCCACTGATTCAGCTCCAGCCATTACCACATTACCCGTCCTCCCCAATTAAAGTGCCACCAAGCTCCTGTGGTGGACACCCATCTCCTGCTGTAGCCCTAGTCATATCCTTAGTGTGGATGGGCAAGGCAGAGCAGAGTAGGTTCGTGATTAGAGGGTACCTAGACTACAGCAGGGCTCCTGTCTCTCTCATCACAGGAGAGTAGACTGCAGTGAACCAGGTGCAGAAGCAGTACCACACTAGCCCTACTCAAGGATCGAACTGCAGCATACTAAACTCAATCACCTCAGCAACTATTCTCAATGCATATTTTACAATTACCAGCTCCCTTTTGCTGTACAATATTAGTTGTCCATTATGACTATGTTATTATGTATGTTTGAAATTAGATGTTAGAGTTGACAAGATTAGGAGGATCCGCTATTTCCAGTAGAAGTAATTTGAGGGACATGTTTCATAAGTGTGATTTTCTTGGTGGCGAATTTCATGTAGGGAGGCAAAGCTGCATTACCCTTTTCTAATTGGATGTCATGATATGGGGGCAAGTAGCTGAGACATGCTTTCTTTATTATGAAATGCAATTACTGGAACTTGTAACTTTCTGCTCCTCCAGAGATGACTCTCTTAGATGACTCTCTTAGTCAATTTGTCTCTCTCTTCAAAGCACTGTCAGTTACATAAAGGAGGGAAATCAAATTTATCTGAGAAAGAATGGTTTTATGTTCATTATTTTAGTGAATTACTTTTTAATGAGTTTTAAAATCAGAGGGAATTAAATATTTTGTAATGAAACTATTTAGTATAAGATTGCTAATATTCCTTTGACTGCTGTGAGGAGAAATGGAAATTGGAGCTGAATTGCTACATTAACGGTGCAATATTTACAGTATCAGCAACATAACACCCATTAGACCATGTATAGCTACTTGCAAAGACATGATACGTTTCCACTCACTGTGTCAGGTTGTATATCTTCGCAAACCGTTAGAGACCATTGTGAAAGTTGTTTTCTGTGTTCAACATTTTCTGAAGCAGTTTTCCAGCGTATAGGTAGTCCCTCTTGGTTTGCCTTACTTAATTGACCTGAGAACCAGCATACTATACCCCCATCATTCATTCAAGGCCCAGGACCTAGAGAGCTAGGAAGAATGTCGGAATGACAGTGTTAAAAAGTATTTTCTGTCGCTATTACAGACGCTGAGTCCTCCTGCACAGGCAGCCCATTTCCTCTCACCAATAAATCTCTGTTTCTCTAGTGTCCCAATTTGTGGTGCTGGATATTGCTTGTTTACTCTGGATAATGGGACACGTGGAGAAGTAATGGCCACACTCCTCTATTGTTCCATTCTTCTCTCCCTCCCTCATCCTTCACTCATTATCTTTCCCTCTGTGGCGAGGCAGCTGTGAGGCCAAGCCTCCCTTCATTGCTGGTCAAATGGCTCCTCTCATGCTCATCATGGGAGTGAGGAGGGATAGACAGTGAATCTCCTGGGGAAACGGAATCTAGACCAAAGCGTTCCTGTGCGCCGGCCTCGTAATTAAATTGGCAGATTAAATTCTCTCTTATTGTGGAGATTTAATGAATATTCACCAGGCTTCGGAGCGTCTGGGTGACATGAGCTTCCCTTTAGTTATCACATTAACCCTGTCAGACTCACCCTTCCCCTGCTCTCTCTTCTCCTTCCCTTTAGTTATCACATGACCCTGTCAGACTCACCCTTCCCCTGCTCTCTCTCTCCTTCCCTTTAGTTATCACATGACCCTGTCAGACTCACCCTTCCCCTGCTCTCTCTCTCCTTCCCTTTAGTTATCACATGACCCTGTCAGACTCACCCTTCCCCTGCTCCCTCTTCTCCTTCCCTCCCTCTACATCAGCTGAGAAGACACATCCTCCACCTCTTGACTTCATTCATCTCTTTCACCACAATGTATTTGTGCTGTTTCTTTCACTTCGTATAGGAACATAAGACGTGTATGTGACTGTGTTCTCCACTTGGTGCATTGAGGGGTTATGAGGGGACAAGGACAGGTGGAGGAGAGGACAGGGATATCTTTGGGCTCTCTTTTCATGTCATTAATACAGTCATTTTCATGGTTGTGCATTCATTAGGCTTATCCAGTCACTGACCAGGCTCCTCCACAGTAGCAGTTAATATGTCATGTGATTTCCACTGGCTGAATATGATTATGGTGTGTGACAGACAGTGGCGGGCAGGATGCAAGGACAGCTGGGCACAAACAGGAAGAGGTCAGGCATAATGAGGAGGGGGACTGGTCCCCTGGCCTGTCACAGAGACAGTGATGGTGACAGGAATTAGATTTCAGATGTTCACATAAAACTCCACTGTCATCCTACTGTGAGACAGAAATGTCCAAGGTGGGAAGATGGTTATTATTGTTATGAGAGAAAGATAATATAAATGAATGCCGCCCACTAACAAAGCAAAGCACATACAGAGGATGTCTCGAGGGTTGGAGGACATAGCTGAAGTTATTGCACACTGAACTTTGAGTAGGTGTTGAGTGGTGGGTTGAGGGGCTATACTTTTTGGTCCCAGTCATGAGAGGAGTACGGGTATTCAGAACCTCTCATTATTGGGGCCTACACTGTAAAAAAAAAAGGTGCTATAGAACCAAAAAGGGTTCTTCGACGGTCCACATAGGACAACCCTTTGAGTAACCCCTTTTGGTTCCAGGTAGAACCCTTTTGAACCCAAAAGAGTTCTACCTGGAAACAAAAAGGTTCTACCTGGAACCAAAAAGGGTTCTCCTATGGGGACAGTCGCAAAAAATGCTTTTAGAACCCTTTTTTCTTAGAGTGTATAGGTTACTCTCAGTGTGAACATTTTGAAATACGTTCTTGAAGTTATATTCCTTGCGGCATTGATGTGTTTCTCACCATCGTCTGGGTAAAAAAATAACATTATACGGTTCTGAGAAAATGGCTATTTGTAATTATCTTTCCTCAATTGCAGAGTAATAACATCTATCTTGGTGTGACACCAATATGAAAGGAAAGAGTCATGATTTATATTGAAAAGATAAAAGACAAAAGCATTCTCAGCCATTCCAGCTTTGAAACATAGCTTTGTAAATTGTTATTTTTTAGTAGTTGTGCAGTGCTATTTTTCTAATTACGCTTAAATTACTTTGAAGGACTACTGTCCCTGCCAACTCATTCAATGAACAAAAATTGCATGACAGTGAAAGGGTAATACAATTTAAGATCCATTCTATCAAATCCTTACGCCATGAACTAGCCTAATTAAATAGAGACCATGCCTAATTAAATAGAAGCGTGACTCCTTTTACTTTCTGAATCCATTACGGTTCTGTCTGATCTTTTTTGTTGAGGAAGTTCTGGCACAAAGACAATAGTAAGAATGGCTCCTAATCAGTGTAAAGGGTTGCCCTATGTCACCAGTGAACATGAGATGTTTTCAATTTAGAAATTATGTTCTGAGTTCGGTTCTTGTTATGTAGATTGCTTCATGAATTGTTCTGCATTTAATTAATATACATCTCATGATGAACCACCCCTAAAAGGTCAAGATTTTGTCAGGAAGTAAAAAGAATGTTTTCTTCTGAATATTAGCTTTGGGTAGTTCTCTGCAATGCAGCATTACCTAATGAAAGCACAGAAGCAAACAATTTTCAGCTGTATTACTTATTCTAATAACCCCAGCAAAGTATATTCAATAATATTGCATAAGCATCTGAATCTTGGTTCGCTCTGGCCTATGCAGCTGAAGCTCAATGTTTGGGACTTGAAAGGTCCCATTCAAATCACATTGTGTTATGAGAGGAAACGGCCCAGATCGAGTAGAGCAACTATGGTGAACGAAGAGCAAAATAAATCATTTATCACCTATAACTGCACCCACTGAACCATGCAGTGGTGAAATAGAGGAGGCAGACCCAGCAGTGCTTTGTCATGCAGATGGCATACCCATGTACCACAGGGAGAGAGAGAGGTAGAATGACTCCCAATCCCTTCACGTCCTGCTGATATTGGAGGTGTAGGAGTATTGGGGCTAGAGTAGAATTCCGAACCTGGTGGTGTCGTGAGCCAATATTGGCAGGAGAAGTTGGGAATTGGGCTGAAGGTAATGGAATAATGGAGAAGCATCCCTGCAGTGCACAATGTATGAGCCAGTCATTCAACAGCTTCCCCTATTTCCCTGCACATATTAGATATTTGGGGGCCCTGTAGGAATCTATATACCATAGCCTACATGCACCAGGAATAGAAGCTTATAGTCTTGTTTATGAGATTGTTATTCAATATCCAACCCAGGGCCACTATAGAAAGACCGCACAGTATTTCAGGTTAGATACCTCTCTTCCAGTTGTGCTCTCTTCCTCAAATGGTTGGAAAAAGAACAGGCCAACTGTGTTGTGTTCCTCTCTCAGTCATTACCATGGATACCAGAGGGATCAAGGGGCCTGTAGATTTATGAGGCCCTGTGAACATCTGATGGCCAATCTGATCCAGCAGATAATGGCTGTGGATGAGCTGAGCTGTGTTATCTACAGGATGGCCAAAGGGCTGTAATGTATTGCCCCGATCCCCTGGTTGATTCCTTCCAAGTGTCCTTTAAGTCTTCTACAAGAGACAGAGGGAGCATGGGCACAGACCCATTCTCAGTAGCTATAGTGTCACCAGAGTGGAACTGCCTCGCCCCAGCAGATCAGGTTGGAATGCCTGGGCTAGCACGCAGACAGGACTGTTGGAATAGGGTGGCAACTTGGGGTTAGATTTGAAGGTCAGACTTTACGGCAATAGCAGTAATACAATATATAATGTTGTAGGTACATGTATTTATGTGTTTTTAATTTTGTTTTATTTCCTATACAATAAGCTTGTAAAAAACACTTAAATCAAGAAAAATAAAAAAAATAATTGTACGGCTTTACAAAGCATTCAGCAGCATGGACAGCTCTGCGTGGCTCTCAATCTGGGGGTGTTAGGAACTACAACTGAACAGACCAATGTTGGTCTGTTCAGTTGTTACATTAAACATTAAAAATGTTATTATGAAATTACAATGTGCAGACTTTTATGTGTATACTGTATATGAGTGCCAGACGTATAATCACAAATGTTACAATAATTAATAGTGCATCTGTGAATACGGCTGCACAAATAGAAATTGCATGGGTAATTTTATCCCGACCTCCAAGCAACACATTTTTTTTGAACTGGATGAAATGAAGCTGTGGATATACAGACACATATTATGCCAGATGTCAAAGTGTTAAGGACACAATGCCTCAGTGTAATTGTTGCATTCATCACAGCAACACATTCCAAAGGAAAGTGATGAAATAAGTGTGCTGGTAATTTTGACTGTAATCATCATGTGGATAATTATGAGCAAAGGTCTAATGCCCCATGAAGAAAATAAGAAGATTGTGTGTGTGTGCGTGTGCACATGGATGAATCAGGAGGAAGTGGTACTCGCTAAGCAAGCAGCGTGACGTCCTTTACAGTGGTGCCGTGACCCAGATCTACAGTTGCGCACAGCTCAACGCTGGAGTCACTGTTGAGTAAGTTTGAAAGGTGAATGTAGCATATGGGGATGTGTGAAGCATACTTCTCAGCCTGAAGTGGTGCCGACCGGTAAGACACTTCAGGAGGGCGGTCACGTGTGCTAGCAAGGCAGAGTTCCTGGATTCGAGCCTCAGTGTGAGCCGAATCAGGAGGAGGTGGTACTCGCTAAGCAAGCAGCGTGATGTCCTTTACACGTGTGTGTGTACTTGTTTTCCTACATTAGCAGGACCCAAATGTCCTCACATTTAAACTTAATGTCCTGAAAAGGTAGGAAAACAAGAACTTATTTGAAAAGTATGGACTTTTTTCTGGTGCTGAATTTGTTCAAATGCTATTTTAAGCTTACGGGTTAGGTTTAGGGTTTTGGGGTTAGGTTTAGGGTTAGGTTTAGAGTTAGAGTTAGGGCTATGTTTAGGTTTAGGGAAAATATATTTTTTAATGGTGAAAACATTTTTACACTCCAAAAAGTCCAGAAATTTCACGAAAACACAGCTGTGTGTGGGTGTGTGTGTGAGACAGATGGTGTGAGAGTGTGTTAAGTAGGTGGGAGTTGAGCAGAGAGAAAAGATGTTGGGTGGGAGGGGAATTGACAACAGCAGTCTTTCAAGGACTACCAAAGGTAAGTTGGGGACTCACAGACACTCCCCTACGTCAGAGCTCCATTTGCTTTGAGCCACATTAGAGTTTCCTCTTTCACCAGTACCCTCCTACCTTTGTGATGGTAGACTCTTTAAAATGCCACCCACGTGGGCCAAAATATGATTGCTAGAACATCATTGGTTCTGCTGGGTTGACTGGTTGCTATGGAGCAGCTAGATATATTTCACCCATTTGAAATTAGACGTGCCCCCGAGCCTCCAAAGGACCTCTCAAGGTGATTTATTACAGACCCCTAAATTATTAAATCCACTACAGATAGATTGGCTTTTTTTGTAAGAAATGACATTAACTCTAATCTACATGGATAAGCAAATTGTATGTGGATAAGCACATGTATGTAGATAAGCATGCAAGCAGTGTTTTAACAGGACAATACAAATAGTTCAATAATCTAAAATGGCTAAAATAATATGTTATATTACTTTAATTCTACCTGGTCATGTAGTTGCAGGGAGCAACCGTATCAACAATCAACTGGCGGTTTCATCTGTCACACCTTGATATGACAAGTGAACAGTATCCGTGTCCCATAAAGCTAAGCGGCTCTCTAAAGAGTAACATAGGTATTACAGAATTGTATTAGACTGTGGCAGAAGAACACTAACTATGACAGTAAGCCTCCCTTACAGGCGTGTCCATTCAAGCAGACTGAAGCAGAATTTCCTCTGTGTACCACTGGTTACATTCTGCTGTGACCAGTCTTCCGTTGCTCTGTGAATGGATGACACAGTATCCATTTTCCCCCAGAAAGCTCAATTTATCTTCCTGCAATGGTTTGTGAGCACAGATACAGAGTGCCTGGCCAGTGGCTGTGATGTTTTTTATTTAGGGAACATAGAACGGTTTTATACTTCACGTCCTGTTAGCAATAAGACAGCCTTTGTCATTTTCGTAAAGGCTAGTCCTAGGCCAAATATGCCATGCTTAATTAGGAAAATATATTACAACCAATAGAATGAACCTAGTTGAGATTCAGTAGGGCTGAAACATCTATCTTTATGTACATGCTATATTTTGTCCTATCCTTTTGTCCTGCATTTCAACTTAGACATTACTTAGAAGATTTCTATTGAGTCACCAAATCACTGTTTGATGATCAGATGGTGTGGACTGCTGGCAGGGGTGTCCCCTGTAGCTCAATTGGTAGAGCATGGCGCTTGCAACGCCAGGGTTGTGGGTTCGTTTCCCACGGGGGGCCAGTATGAAAATGTATGCACTCACTAACTGTAAGTCGCTCTGGATAAGAGCGTCTGCTAAATGACTAAAATGTAATGTAAAATGTGGCAATGGCCCCTAACGACTGTGGCTGGTACCAAACCAGAGGATTGTGCTGGGGTGTGGGGTCTGTCCTCGAACAGCAGCCTCAGTCGTCACTTGCAGCCAAAGGGTCAGTTACCATGGCAGCATAGGCCCAGTTGACTCCATGGCCATTGAATTGGCCAGAGATTTAATCCTTGGTCTACAGCTGCTACCCTTGTTCAACATATTGTTGTGGCATTCAGTGAAGCCTTTCTGATATACCATTCATTTGATTTAGTGTTCGTTTCATACTGTGTTTGACATCCTTGAATAATGAATGAAAAACAATCAAATTAATCCATGTCCAATGCCACAATGCCAGGTCTTTTTTCCCCTACTAGCACTGACTTTACTGATAGTTACTTTATTGCGAAATTTTTTACTTACTATGACTGAGATATGTGGTTGTCCTACCTACCTGTCTGAAGATGAATGCGTTAACTGTAAGTCACTCTGGATAAGAGTGTCTGCTAAGACTAAAATGTAAACGTAAGTGTCTGAAAATTTAGAGAGTAGTAGTTTTCATTGCTTGGGATTGGATAGATTGAGTATGAGGATCATTGACCATCCTACTATACACTATTCTTCCACTTTGCCAAATCAATTGACATATTGATAATTTACTACAGTAATTATAAAATAAATGCCATCCAAAAATACCAACAGCATAAATAAGGAGCTGGCTCTCCATTTTTAGAAGAGAACAGTGAGAATGAATTATTCACAAACTCCATACTTCTCAATGGGTGGTCGACCTTTAGGAGTACTTTCAAGTTCTAGTTAAGAAGTAGTGGGCTTTGATAGAGCTCAAAAAGTTGTGAACTGCTTGATGAAATGTGTAAAAAGGACTTGCCTTTGAAATATGAACCAATTAAATCTTTACAATTAATGAACACTCGATGAACCAGATTGCATTTTTTCATTATTATCAAGAGACACTGTTGAAAGGAATACCGTATGTAGGAACCCTACTTCCATATTCCATAGAGCGGTAGGACACTAGTTCAGGGGGTAATAAAGAGTGTGACGACATCTTAGCTGGCAGCCCAGACATCCTCAGATGTGGATCTTGAGGCCCATAGTGAGTCATTAGGTATCTCTGGAAGTATTTCTGTCATTTATAAAAACCACTGCTCTACCGTGGTCAACTATTGTGCCGTTGAGGCTGCAGGAAATGTGTACTGCATTCTTTCTGGCTGATACTGTAGCTACTTTACAAAAAGAACAAACTCCACCTCTGTGTACAGAGAGAATGAAATGTAAACAAGGGATCAGGAAAAGAGAAGACAGGGAGCTGCCTTGTCAGCACAAATCCATTCCTTTCTGTTTAGAGACCAGCTGGATAATAAAGGATGAAATAAACATGGGATGAAACATTAGCATTTTTTTGTAAGACTCGCCTTTGAAAATAAATATCTTAGCCTTGAGGCTAAAAAACAAATATAGACATAGCAGAATACATTGTATATTTTTATGGCTCTGGTCCAAATCTACGTTAACGGACCAGAGCACACACACCATCTTGCAAATTGCTATTCACTAATGCAAAAACATAATTTAATTGCATTTGACAGTTACAATCATGCTGTAGACCTTTATGAGCTGCATGTCTTTGTGGTTGGAAAAGTCAGCATAAGTATTGTTCCCATGTTGTATTCTCTGAGAGCTTCTCATTGACCCACACATAGCACAGACGTTTGAGTGCAAGGTCAGGTTAAACTGATGCACTGTAGTTAGTACTTGTGAGTGTGTTATGTGGGTCAGAATCCATATCAACAATACCCAGAGCCACTTTGTGTTCAATCAAATGACTCTGTACCCATTATGGTGTACTGTATGTATCCCACAAAAAGTGAGAAAATTAATACATTGTTGTTTTAATTTATTCCTAGACCATATATATCACAAGCATGTCTATTATAGAGTATGAGCTACCAGTTATGTCCATCCTTTAAGTCCTTTGAGAATTCATTTGGTGGGGGTAACTCATCTCTTGTCATTTTAATGTAGTACAGGACTCATGTCATCTCATTTATTAACACAGGGCTTGAATTATCTTCTCCAGAGCTAGCTATTAACATCTGATTTTGATGTAATGTAAGATTTAAGATGGTTTCTTTGGAACTTTCATTTTTGTGCCTGTTTTGTTATTAATCATGCAAAATGTTGCAATATTCTTGTGTTTCTGTATTACTTTTGAGAGGTGAATTGAGTAAGCCCGGTAAGAACAGATATGTCTACATCTACCTCATTTAGCAGACTGTCATGTTCGTTGAATGACGGGACAGACCAAGGCGCAGCGTGATATACGTACATGTTTATTAAACCAATAAACACTCGACAAAACAATAAACTAAACGAAACTTGAAGTCCAAGGTAGCACACACAACATACCTTACAAGGAACAAGATCCCACAACCCACTAGTGCCAATAGGCTGCCTAAGTATGATCCCCAATCAGAGACAACGAGCTACAGCTGCCTCTGATTGGGAACCACACCGGCCAACATAGATCTATACATAATAGATCAAAACATAGAAAACACCACAAAGAATCTACACACCCTGACTCAACATATAAGAGTCCCCTGAGTCAGGGCGTGACAGTACCCCCCCCCCACCCCCCCCCCCCAAAGGTGCGGACTCCGACCGCACCAACCTGACATGACAGGGAAGGGTCCGGGAGGGCATTCCGCCTCGGAGGCGGATTCGGCTCCGGGTGTGACGACCACAATCTCTCCTCCCCCCATTACGCCCCTGGTCCGGTCTGGACCTCAGCGCGCTGCTTCCCCTCTCCTTCCTCCCACGATACACCAGACCCTGTCTGGACCCTGGTGTGAGAGACCCCGAACCTGGAGAGGAGCTGGACTGGGCACCGGTGGAGCGGACTGCTCCGGAGTGGAGCCGCTGACCGGAGCAGAATCAGGCACCGGTGGAGCGGACTGCTCTGGTTCCGGAGTGGAACAGCTGACCGGAACTGGATCAGGCACCGGTGGAACGGACTGCTCTGGCTCCGGAGTGGAGCAGCTGAAACGGACTGCTCTGGCTCCGGAGTGGAACAGGCACGGGCCGTGCCGGACTGGACAAACGCACCACTGGCTTGGTGCGAGGAGCAGGAACAGGCCGGGCCGGACTGGTGACGCGCACCACTAGCTTTGTGCGAGGAGCAGGAACAGGCCAGGCCGGACTGGCAACGCGCACCACTGGCTTGGTGCGAGGAGCAGGAACGGGCCGGACCGGACTGTGAAGGCGGACTTGAGGTCTGGAGCGGAGAGCTGGCACAACCCGTCCTGAATGGCTGCCCACTTTCGCACTACACGTGCGGGGCGCTGGCACAGGACGCACTGGGCTGTGCACGCGCACTGGCGATACCATTCGTAGAACTGCCGCAGGATATGCGGGACCGAGGAGGCGTACTGGAGACCAGGAGCGTTGAGCTGGCACACCCCGTCCTGGCTGGATGCCCATCTTCGCAAGGCACGTGCGTGGTGCAAGCACAGGACGTACAGGACTGTGCCGGCGCACTGGCGACACAGTACGTAGCTCCGCATAACACGGAGCTTGCCCAGTCATACGCTTCCTCGCGTGAGTACGGGGAGTTGGCACTGCTCTAACCCTAGGCTCCGCCAACCACCCCGTGTGCCCCCCCAACATTTTTTCTTGGGGCTGCTTCTCGGGCTTCCTCCTCGACCGGCCTCCTCCGTGTTGCCGTTGCTCCTCTCCTGCCTGGGCATCTACCTTAGCCCATGGTCCTTTCCCCACGAATATCTCCTCCCATGACCACAAATTGGCCACCTGTGACATGGCCATCCGCTCCGCCTAAACACGCTGCTTGGTCCTCGTTTGGTGGGATCTTCTGTCACGTTCGTTGAAGGACGGGTCAGACCAAGGCGCAGCGTGATATACGTACATGTTTATTTACACTGAATAAACACAATGACAAAACAACAAACTAAACGAAATGTGAAGTCCAAGGTAGCACACACAACATACCTTACACGGAACAAGATCCCACAACTAGACAGTGCCAATAGGCTGCCTAAGTATGGTCCCCAATCAGAGACAACGAGCTACAGCTGCCTCTGATTGGGAACCACACCGGCCAACATAGATCTACACATAATAGATCAAAACATAGGAAACACCACAAAGAATATACCCACCCTGACTCAACATATAAGAGTCCCCTGAGTCAGGGCGTGACACAGACGCTCTTATCCAGAGCGACTTACAGTTAGTGAGTGCATACATTTTTCATACTGGCCCCCCGTGGGAATCGAACCCACAAACCTGGCGTTGCAAGCGCCATGCTCTACCAACTGAGCTACAGGAGGCCCCACATGACAACATGTCTACATGACAACATTGAAGCCAGATTTGTTGTATTACAATTGTATTGTTACCCTTCTCTACAGTATAATACAAAATGCTGAGACAAGTGTTGAGAAATGCAATGTGATGCCTGCCGGTGGTATCACTTGGTGTTAACAAGAATTTGAATGGTAATAGATTTCTTTACACAGAGAGGGACTGTAAAAGAGGACAAAAGATGTCTGTAAGCGGTGCGGTGCAGACAGAGAGGGTGAAACAAGGATCTTTACTGGTGGTCCCGAAGCCAGGATACAAAATAACGGACTAATCACGAAAAAGAAAGGGGGAGCAAATAAGACTCCAAAAACAGGCAGACAGCCAAAATACAAAATACTAACTATGACTGAAATAATGAAGAAACAGGGAGAACACTTCTCACGTACCTGTCCATACGTCTCGCGATCAGACACTGATTAGTACTGCTTTGCATAGTGAAACTAGCAGAGAAAACTGAGCAAGGGAACACAGGGAAGTGAGGGCATAAATACACAGGTGAACAGGTAGACACAGGTGACACCAATAGGATCATGATTAGTCCGTACTGTGATTGAGGAGGTGCCTAAGGTTGTCGGAGGAGGACATCTAGTGGATCACTCCGGAACTGTGACCCCCTCCTGTAACAATGTGTCTGCTCGACATTCAGCAAAATTACACACTCATAATTTCCTGGCTATCCCATGTAGTTCAACTATGTTATGTTTGGGCCTGTGTTCTTGATAAAAAGTGACTGTTCCAAGTCACCAGCGACACTTCGATGTGTTTGTTCATTTTTTTGGTGCCCATATTCTATTGTTCTTGTTTCTTTTGAGCTGGTAAACCATCTGGTCCCACAACTGTTCAGAGTGTCATCGACAGGGGCTCTGTGATGCAGGCAAGCTGCTCCAATCAGACCACCAGCAGGGGCCATGTCCTACTCTGCCAGACATAGGCAGTGATAGACTGAGAGAGAGAGAGAGAGAGAGAGAGAGAGAGAGAGAGAGAGAGAGAGAGAGAGAGAGAGAGAGAGAGAGAGAGAGAAAGAGAGAGAGAGAGACTACATTAAATACACATATTTCCCTCAGATTACACAGACCAACAAAACATTTGAAAACAAATCCAATTTTGATAAACTCCCATATCTATTAGGTGAAATACCACAGTGCGCCATCACAGCAGCAATATTTGTGACCTGTTGCCAGAAGAAAGGGCAACGAGTGAAGAAGAATCACCATTGTAAATACAACCCATATTTATGTTGATTTATTTTCTCTTTTGTACTTCAACACATCATTACAACGCTGTACATAGCCATAATATGACATTTGAATTGTCTCTATTCCTTTAAAACGTTTGTGAGTGTAATGTTTACTGTTAATTTCTGATTGTTTATTTTAGTTATGTTTCTATCTATTTCACTTGCTTTGGAATGTAAACATATGTTTCCCATGCCAATAAAGCTCTATGAATTTAATTTAATTGAGAGGGGTGAGAGAGACAGAGAGAGACGGGCGAGAGAGAGAGGGCATGCAGAATTATGCAAAAATATCCTCTGCGTACAATGTAAAACACCAAATAATGCATGCAGAGCAGAATTAGGCCGATACCCGCTAATTATCAAAATCTACAACCACCTAAAAGGAAGCAATTCCCAAACCTTCCATAACAAAGCCATCACCTACAGTGTCACGGTTTCGGCCGAGGCTGCCTCTCTCCCTTGTTCGGGCAGGCTTCAGCGTTCGTTGTCTCCGGAATACTAGCTGCCACCGTTGTATGTTTCATGTTCGTTTGCTTTTGTCTGATTGTTGTCACACCTGTTATCATTTAGTGTCATTAGTGTCCTATTTAGTTCTCGTTGTGTTTGTCAGGTGTTGTGTGTTATTGATTTTGGTCTGTCGTGTGTTGGGCTTATTTTCGCCCTTTCGCTCGGTTGAGCTTTCCTCCACTGCGTTGGAGCGTTACGCACCTGTTAGTGCGCTTGTTGCTATTTCGCCTTCGTGCGTATTTTTGCCTTCGGGCAAGTGTTGTTATTTTTCCTGTTTGGAGATTAACTAAAGTTGTTTGGACTATCCTTCGGTGTTCTGCGTTTGATTCCACCACTCCACCCACCTACAGCACGCGTGACAGAATAACACACCAATAATGGAATCAGCAGGAGCCGCAGCAGCCCAGACGACGCTGGAGGACCAGGTTCGGGAACAACGGGACCAGATCCTGCAGATGGGGACCGCACTGCAGGAGGTGATCACCACCATCCGAGGCTGGGGAACGCCTCCACCACCACCCTCCCTGCCAGCACCATCGGCCAGTCCGCCCATTCCCGCACCGGAATCCCGAGGAGTCCGACTCTCGCTCCCGAGGGCCTACGATGGAACCGCGGCCGGGTGTCAGGGATTCCTTCTCCAGGTGGAGCTGTACCTGGCCACCGTGCACCCGGCGCCCTCGGGACATGAGAGCGTGTCCGCCCTGATCTCCTGCCTTTCCGGGAAGGCATTGGAATGGGCCAACGCGGAGTGGAGGAGGATCGACGCGGACACCATCACGTACGACGAGTTCTCCCACCGCTTCAGGGCGGTGTTTGACCATCCCCCGGAGGGGAAAGCGGCGGGGGAGCGTCTGGTCTTCCTCCGGCAGGGGAGGAGGAGTGCCCAAGAGTTCGCCCTCGAATTCCGTACTCTAGCGGCAGATGCAGGGTGGAATGATCGGGCTCTCGTCGATCACTACAGATGTAGTCTACGAGAGGACGTCCGTCGGGAGCTGGCTTGTAGGGACACCAGCCTCTCGTTCGACCAGTTGGTCGACATGTCCATCAGGCTGGATAACCCACTAGCTACCCGCGGACGTCCCGAGGGGGGTCCGTCCATTTCACCCTCCAGCGCCTCCGAGCCGTGTCCCATGGAGCTCGGGGGCGCTGGCGCTAGAGAGAGGAGGGGTCGGCTTACTAGGGGGTCCATCCCCTGCACCAACTGTGGTCGGGGAGGACACACCGCGGCTAGGTGCTGGGGATGGCCTCCTAGGGGAGAGGACGACAGGTCCCGCACTGGGGATTCCTTCCAGGTGAGTAGGCGCCCCACTCACCCAGAGCTCTCTGTTGCACATTTTTGTATACCTGTGAGTTTTCCACAGGTAGCACCTCATTCCCAGCATAAGGCGCTGGTAGATTCAGGCGCGGCTGGGAATTTTGTTGATAAGAAGTTTTGTTTAGCCTTAGGGATTCCCCTTCTTCCTGTTGATGTCCCTTTCCCCGTTCATGCCCTAGATAGCCGTCCGTTGGGTGCGGGCTTGATCAGGGAGGTCACTGCGCCACTTAGGATGTGTGCGCAGGGGGGTCATCAGGAGATGATTCAGCTATTTCTGATTGACTCTCCTGCGTATCCGGTGGTGCTGGGCATGCCCTGGTTGAGTACCCATAACCCATTTATTTCGTGGCAGGAGAGGGCTCTGATGGAGTGGTCTGCCCAGTGTGTGGGTCGATGTTTGGGCGTTTCCGTAGGGGCTACCTCGGTGGAGAGTCCAAACCAGGTGCCCGCATTGCACGTTCCCCCTGAGTATGGGGATTTGGCCATCGCGTTTAGTAAGTCGAGGGCGACGCGGTTGCCGCCCCATAGGCAGGGAGATTGTGCGATAGACCTCCAGGCAGGAGCTGCGCTCCCACGGAGCCATGTGTATCCTCTGTCTCAGGAGGAGAAGAAAGCTATGGAAACTTACATAGACGAATCTCTGAGACAAGGATACATACGGCCTTCCACTTCCCCTGCGTCCTCGAGTTTCTTTTTTGTGAAGAAGAAGGATGGGGGTTTACGCCCGTGCATCGATTACCGTGGTCTCAATCAGATCACGGTGAAGTACAGTTATCCACTCCCGCTGATTGCGACCATGACTGAGTCCTTGCATGGGGCGCGTTTCTTCACTAAATTAGATCTCAGGAGCGCGTACAACTTGGTGCGCATCAGGGAGGGCGATGAATGGAAGACAGCCTTTAGTACCACCTCGGGCCATTACGAGTATCTTGTCATGCCATACGGGTTGATGAACGCTCCGTCAGTTTTCCAATCATTCGTGGATGAGATCTTCAGGGACATGCAGGGGCAGGGGGTCGTGGTGTACATAGATGACATTCTCGTGTACTCGCCTACCCGTGTCGAGCATGTGGCCCTGGTGCGCAGAGTGTTGCGGAGGCTGGTGGAGCACGACCTGTATGTTAAGGCAGAGAAGTGTCTGTTTTTCCAGGAGTCGGTCTCCTTTTTGGGGTATCAGTTGTCTGCGTCAGGGGTGAGGATGGAGGTAGACCGGGTGTCAGCCGTGCGTAATTGGCAAACACCAACCACTGTGAAGGAGGTGCAGCAGTTTTTGGGGTTTGCGAATTACTACCGGAGGTTTATCCGGGGTTTTGGACAGGTGGCAGCTCCCATCACGTCTCTCTTGAAGGGGGGTCCGGTGCGTCTGCAGTGGTCTGCCGAGGCGGACAGGGCATTTGGGAGGCTGAAGGACCTGTTTACCTCGGCTCCAGTGCTGGCGCATCCGGATCCCTCTTTACCATTTCAGGTAGAGGTGGACGCGTCTGAGGCCGGTATTGGAGCCGTGCTTTCACAACGGTCAGGCGCGCCACCTAAACTCCACCCCTGTGCCTTCTATTCCAAGAAGCTCAGTCCGGCGGAGCGAAACTATGACGTAGGGGACAGGGAGCTGTTAGCCGTGGTACAGGCCCTAAAGGTGTGGAGGCACTGGCTTGAGGGGGCTCAACACCCTTTCCTCATTTTGACGGACCACCGTAACCTGGAGTACATCCGGGCAGCGAGGAGGCTAAACCCTCGGCAGGCTAGATGGAATATGTTTTTGACCCGGTTTACATTTAAGATCACGTACATCCCTGGGTCACAGAACGGTAAGGCAGATGCGCTGTCTCGGCGGTATGACACGGAGGAGAGGTCCGTGGAGCCCACTCCCATACTGCCGGAGTCGTGTCTGGTGGCACCGGTAGTGTGGGAGGTCGATGCTGAGCTCGAGCGGGCGTTACGCACCGACCCTAGTCCACCACAGTGCCCGGAGGGTCGGAAGTACGTTCCGCTCGAGGTTCGGGATCGATTGATCTATTGGGCTCACACGTCACCCTCCTCTGGACACCCGGGTATCGGCCGGACAGTGCACTGTCTTAGTGCCAAGTACTGGTGGCCCACGTTGGCAAGGGATGTGAGGGTTTATGTTTCCTCCTGCTCGGTGTGCGCCCAGTGTAAGGCGCCTAGACATCTGCCTAGGGGTAAGTTACTACCCCTGCCCGTTCCACAACGACCATGGTCCCACCTCTCGGTGGATTTCCTTACTGACCTTCCTCCTTCACAGGGGAATACCACTATACTGGTCGTTGTGGACCGGTTTTCTAAGGCCTGTCGTTTGCTCCCCATGCCGGGCCTTCCTACCGCCCTGCAAACTGCCGAAGCCCTATTCACCCATGTGTTCCGGCACTACGGGGTACCCGAGGATATTGTGTCTGATCGGGGTCCCAAATTTACCTCCAGAGTCTGGAGGGCCTTTATGGAGCGGTTGGGGGTCTCGGTGAGCCTCACCTCGGGTTACCACCCGGAGAGTAATGGGCAGGTGGAACGTGTGAACCAGGATGTGGGTAGGTTTCTTAGAACATACTGCCAGGACCGGCCGGAGGAGTGGGCAAGGTACGTTCCCTGAGCCGAAATGGCCCAGAATTCCCTACGCCATTCCTCCACTAACCTAACCCCTTTCCAATGTGTGTTGGGTTACCAGCCGGTTCTGGCACCTTGGCAGCAGAGCCAGATCGAGGCTCCTGCGGTGGATGAGTGGGCGCGGCGCTCGGAGGAGACCTGGAACGCTGCACACGTCCACCTGCAGCGGGCCCTCCGACGTCATAAGGCGAGCGCCGATCTCCACCGCAGTGAGGGACCGGTGTACGCACCTGGTGATCGAGTCTGGCTCTCTACCAGAAACCTGCCCCTCCGCCTGCCCTGTCGGAAACTGGGTCGGCGGTTTGTAGGGCCATTTAAAGTCCTGGGAAGGTTGAACGAGGTGTGTTATAAATTACAACTACCTGTTGAATATAAAAGTATTAACCCCTCGTTCCATGTGTCCCTTCTCAGGCCGGTGGTAGCTGGCCCACTCCAAGAAAGTGAGATCAGGGAGACTCCTCCGCCCCCATTGGACATCGAGGGGGCACCGGCGTACTCCGTGAGGTCCATCTTGCATTCGAGACGTCGGATGGGGGGTCTCCAGTATCTAGTGGAGTGGGAGGGGTACGGTCCGGAGGAGCGGTGCTGGGTGCCGAGGAGAGACATTTTGGACCCGTCTCTCCTGACGGAATTCCATCGTGGGCACCCGACGCACCCTGCTCCGCGTCCTCCGGGTCGTCCCCGAGGCCGGAGTCGGCGCACGTCTGGAGCCGCGCGTCAAGGGGGGGGTACTGTCACGGTTTCGGCCGAGGCTGCCTCTCTCCCTTGTTCGGGCAGGCTTCGGCGTTCGTTGTCTCCGGAATACTAGCTGCCACCGTTGTATGTTTCATGTTCGTTTGCTTTTGTCTGATTGTTGTCACACCTGTTATCATTTAGTGTCATTAGTGTCCTATTTAGTTCTCGTTGTGTTTGTCAGGTGTTGTGTGTTATTGATTTTGGTCTGTCGTGTGTTGGGCTTATTTTCGCCCTTTCGCTCGGTTGAGCTTTCCTCCACTGCGTTGGAGCGTTACGCACCTGTTAGTGCGCTTGTTGCTATTTCGCCTTCGTGCGTATTTTTGCCTTCGGGCAAGTGTTGTTATTTTTCCTGTTTGGAGATTAACTCAAGTTGTTTGGACTATCCTTCGGTGTTCTGCGTTTGATTCCACCACTCCACCCACCTACAGCACGCGTGACATACAGAGAGATGAACCTGGAGAAGAGTCCCCTAAGCAAGCTGGTCCTGGGGCTCTGTTCACAAACACAAACAGACCCCACAGAGCCCCAGGACAGCAACACAATTAGACCCAACCAAATAATAAAAAATAGAATTACTTGACACATTGGAAAGAATCAACAAAAAACCTGAGCAAACTACAATGCTATTTGGCCCTAAACAGAGAGTACACAGTGGCAGAATACCTGACCACTGTGACTGACCCAAAATTAAGGAAAGCTTTGACTATGTACAGACCTGGCTCTCAAGAGAAGACAGGCTGTGTGCACACTGCCCACAAAATGAGGTGGAAACTGAGCTGTACTTCCTAACCTCCTGCCAAATGTATGACCATATTAGAGACACATATTTCCCTCAGATTACACAGACCCACAACGAATTCGAAAACAAACCCAATTTTGATAAACTACCATATTTATTGGGTGAAATACCACAGTGTGCCATCAAAGCAGCACCACAGGAAAAGGGCAACCATTGCAGAACAAACACCATTGTAAATACAACCCATATTTATTTATTTTCCCTTTTGTACTTTAACTATTTGCACCGTTTCCTACTACACCAGCTCCGACGCTCATCGGATGTGGCAGGGCTTGCAAACTATTACGGACTACAAAGGGAAGCACAGCCGCGAGCTGCCCAGTGACACGAGCCTACCAGACGAGCTAAATTACTTCTCTGCGCGCTTCGAGGCAAGCAACACTGAAGCATCCATGAGAGCACCAGCTGTTCCAGATGACTGTGTGATCACGCTCTCCGTAGCCGATGTGAGTAAGACCTTTAAAGAGGTCAACATTCACAAGGCCACAGGGCCAGACGGATAACCAGGACGTGTACTCTGAGCATGCGCTGACCAACTGGCAAGGGTCTTCACTGATATTTTCAACCTGTCCCTGACCGAGTCTGTACAACCAACATGTTTCAAGCAGACCACCATAGTTCCTGTGCCCAAGAACACCAAGGTAACGTGCCCATATGACTACTGACCTGTAGCACTCACATCTGTAGCCATGAAGTGCTTTGAAAGGCTGGTCATGGCTCACATCAACACCCTTATCCCAGAAACCCTAGACCCACCCCAATTTGCATACCGCCCCAACAGATCCACAGATGACGCAATCTCTATTGCACTCCACACTGCCCTTTCCCACCTGGACAAAAGGAATACCTAAGTGAGAATGCTATTCATTGACTACAGCTCAGCGTTCAACACCATAGTGTCCTCAAATCTCATCACTAAGCTAAGGACCCTGGGAATTAACACCTCCCTCTGCAACTGAATCCTGGACTTCCTGATGGGCCACCCCCAGGTGGTAAAGGTAGGTAACAACACATCTGCCACGCTGATCCTCAACACGGGGGCCCCTCAGGGGTGCGTGCTCAGTCCCCTCCTGTACTCCCTGTTCACCCATGACTGCATGGCCAAGCACAACTCCAACAACATCATTAAGTTTGCTGAAGACACAACAGTGGTAGGCCTGATCACCAACAACAATAAGACAGCCTATAGGGAGGAGGTCAGAAACCTGGCAGTGTGGTGCCAGGATAACAACCTCTCCTTCAATGTGATCAAGACAAACAAACTGGACTACAGGAAAAGGAGGGCTGAGCACGTCCCCATTCTCATTCTCATTCCCATTCTCATTGACCGGGCTGTAGTGGAGCAGGATGAGAGCTTCAAGTTCCTTGGTGTCCACATCACCAACGAACTGCCATGGTCCAAACACACCAAGACAGTCATGAAGAGGGCACGACAACGCCTATTCCCCCTTCAGGAGACTGAAAAGATTTGGCATGGGTCCTCAGACCCTCAAAAAGGTCTACAGCTGTACCATCGAGAGCATCCTGACTGGTTGCATCACCACCTGGTATGGCAACTGCTCGGCCTCCGACCGCAAGGCACTACAGAGGGTAGTGCGTACGGCCCAGTACATAACTGGGGCCAAGAGACCTCTACACCTGGCAGGATTTCAGTTGTTCACGGCGTAGTGTGTTACCAATTGTTTTCTTGGTGACTATGGTCCCAGCTACCTTGAGATCATTGACAAGATCCTCCCGTGTAGTTCTGGGCTGATTCCTCACCGTTCTCATGATCATTGCAACTCCACAAGGTGAGATCTTGCATGGAGCCCCAGGCCGAGGGAGATTGACAGTTATTTTGTGTTTCTTCCATTTGCGAATAATCACACCAACTGTTGTCACCTTCTCACCAATCTTGTAGCCCATTCCAGCCTTGTGTAGGTCTACAATCTTGTCCCTGACATCCTTGGAGAGCTCTTTGGTCTTGGCCATGGTGGAGAGTTTGGAATCTGATTGATTGATTGCTTCTGTGGACAGGTGTCTTTTATACAGGTAACAAGCTGAGATTAGGAGCACTCCCTTTAAGAGTGTGCTCCTAATCTCAGCTCATTACCTGTATAAAAGAAACCTGGGAGCCAGAAATCTTTCTGATTGAGAGGGGGCCAAATACTTATTTCCCTCATAAAAATGAAAAATCAATTTATAAGATTTTTGACATACGTTTTTCTGGATTTTTGTTTTGTTATTCTGTCTCTCACTGTTCAAATAAACCTACCATTAAAATTATAGACTGATCATTTATTTGTCAGTGGGCAAACGTTCAAAATCAGCAGGGGATCAAATACTTTTTTCCCTCACTGTATGTGTTATTTCATAGTTTTGATGTCTTCACTATTATTCTACAATGAGTAGGTGTGTCCAAACTTTTGACTGGTACTGTACATATTACCTCAATTACCTCGACTAACCTGTGCCCCCGCACATTGACTCTGTACCTGTATAAAGCCTCCTTACTGTTATTCTATTGTTGCTCTTTAACTATTTGTTATTTTTTTAAATTTGTATTTATTTATTGTTTTCTTCAGTTTATTTAGTAAATACTTTCTTAACACTTATTTTTTCTTAAAACTACATTGTTGGTTAAGGGCTTGTAAGTAAGCATTTCACTGTTAGTTCTTCACCTGTTGTATTCGGTGCATGTGACAAATAAAATTGTATTTGATTTGATAATATGACATTTGAAATGTCTTTATTCTTTTGGAACTTTTTTGAGTGTAATGTTTATTGTTCATTTCTTTATTGTTTAATTCACTTTTGTTTATTATCTATTTCACTTGCTTTGGCAATGTTAACATATGTTTCCATGCCAACATTTAATTTAATTGACAGGGGCGAGAGAGAGACAGACAGAGAGAGAGAGACAGAGAGAGAGTGGTGTGAGATAGACAGAGAGAGATGGACAGAGAGAGAATGGCGAGAGAGAGACAGAGAGAGATGGACAGCGAGAGAGTGGCGAAAGAGAGACAGAGAGAGATGGACAGAGAGAGATGGACAGAGAAATACACAGTGTAGCGATGTGTCGTTTTAATGTCAAATGTTGAACAATGTTGAAAATCTTTTTACTGGCTGTCTATAATGCTGAACTGTTATGGATGACTGAGTTCCTAGCTCTCTCTCTCTGTCTCTCTCTCTCTTTCTCTAAGACAAAGGGACAAAGAATTGGGCCTTCACACCTAGGTGCGATACCATGTGACCTCACAGAACTACAAAAGGACTCTGCTGTCTGCTCCTCTTAGCTCTTAGCCTCTTATCCTGCTGGACCTCTCAAGCTGGATCTCTCTCTCTCGAGTAGGGAGAAGAGCCTCCATCTTCAGTAGGCCGACCACAGGACCTGGACTTTCATCTTTAAGGGCCAGAACTGGTAACTGATAAGTTAGGGAAAGTACCTTTCAGGGAATAGTATCTGTAATCCAGTGCAGAAATTGGGATGGAAGTGCCCACTCACTAAACAGTCTCAGAAGAAGTCATGACACTTAAAACAACTAGTGTAGGCTGAACAGTACACTTAAGCTAACCTTCTTCAAAAAAAGAAGAAGACAATTAGAGCACAGCTTCTGCAACTCAAGCCAGCAGCCCACTGAGAAGAGCAAAAATAATAAAGACACCAACTCAGGACCAAAGGAACAACCTGAAGGAGAAACCACCCAACTCAAGCAGAAAGGACACACAGCCATCTTCTTCCTTTGTTCTCCTCCATGCGGCCTGAACAATCAAGACGCCACAACAGACTGAGTATAACATCAATTAATGATCAGGATCTCCAGATCGTCACTTCTTGTCTTTCATGCCATTTCCTACTTTTTTATTCTCATTACGTTTGTTAATATTTTGATTAGTGTTATTAAATGTTGATTGTATAAATAAATTGTGTTTGTTTTGTTATTCTGGTAAAGAACTCCAATTGATTCTCAAAATAATTCATACCTTCAGATAAGTCAATTATTACTATTGTTCTAATTGTAGTCTTAGTGCTCAAATAACTCATAAGCCAGGTCTTCTTAGAATACAATTTTTGTCCAATACTGGACTGGTGCCCCATTAATAATTTCTCAGTAATAAGCGTACCTTACAACAGACAGCCAGACAGTCAGTGTTAATGGAGCACTGCTGGATGAGAGTGTGATGAGTTCTGCTCCTCAGTGCCCAGACAAATAGCGACCGTGAAATCCAACTAAGGGGAAAGTTGGAAAGGACAGTACATTCTGTATGTTTATACAGCACAAGGACAACTTATTTCTCAGTGTAGTGTCAGTTGTCAAAGCTTGACTTATGAATACAGACTGGTACAGTACTTGAAATAAATGGGTCCTGTGTTGCTCAGTTGGTAGAGCATGGTGCTTGCAACGCCAAGATTGTGGGTTGGATTCCCACTGTACGAGAAAGTACGAAAATTGTATGCACTCACTACTGTAAGTCGCTCTGGATAAGAGCGTCTGCTAAATTACTAAAATGTAAATGAAATATCCAATCCTACTAAGATGCGAGTTTGCCCTACTAAGATATGAGTTTGCAAGAAAGGCATTTCACTGTGCATGTGACATTAAAAACTTGAATCTTAATATAACCCCTGACCTACAGTATATTGTGTCATGAAACTTTGGTCAACAAAAAGTATAGATTCATGCCATAGATTTCTTCCTTATAACACTGTGGTTATTTATCTGTGCTGATACCAAGGTCCTCCAGCTTGTAGTAAAGAGACATACGAAGGCTACTGGGGGGAAAAAATAATAATTCATTTTGGAAGTCTAAAAAGAAGAATACAAAAATGTCTCCATAAGCCCCGCTCCAGACTTTCCAGAACATCTCCACTTCCTGAACTGGATTTGCTCTGTAAACTTAAACATTGACAATAGCGCCTTTATAAACCCTCAAACTCACAACAAATAGTTCATCCTAACTTTGTCACCAGCCTAAAATACCCCCATGTTCCATGGCAAGCAGACAGATGTGAGGCGGGATATTGAGTGTTTGGAGTCCATTCATTTGATGATTGAACAGGACTCTGGTTCACCTGGAGCCTGTAGAACACAAAGGCTTTGGGATTCTCCATTCCTTCTATTATTTAGGTTCCTTCCTCTGAAATGTGGCTTATGTAAGACAGGCCAGGGCTCAATTTGAGATTGGATTTAGCGACAAGCATATTTGCTATTTTAAGTGCCGATGTTTGGATCAGAGAGATCCATTATTTGAGAACGGCTGTTGAAGCGGCTCATGCACACTGTATGATAACCTTCCGAGGTCTTGCCTGTGACTCATGATGAAATTGCTTCAGTGCAGAAAGGGAAAGAAATCTCGCCTACAATGCTCCTCCAGCACATTCTCCAACTTTTAATTTGTTCTGGGGGCATTTTCTCATTGTTAGTGCATATGTCGTAATCTCCACGTTCTGTGGTGCAATTGCTGCTGATAAGGATAACTGGAAGAAAATAACTACAAATATTACTATTACCAATACACCAGACTTGAGTGATGAGAACTCAGCATTGTGGAGAACAGAGTCGACTTCCACTATGGGAGGAGAAGTGAACCCAGCAGCCTTAGCAGAGGTCGGGAGCCATGACAGTAGACTCCATTTACCTGCCCATGCTGTGAGCCTACTG
This sequence comes from Coregonus lavaretus, assembly GCF_964263955.1. Classification (NCBI taxonomy): domain Eukaryota; kingdom Metazoa; phylum Chordata; class Actinopteri; order Salmoniformes; family Salmonidae; genus Coregonus; species Coregonus lavaretus. The sequence continues at coordinate 23,553,673 of NC_140015.1, read as the reverse complement.
TGGCTGGGCTGGGTTTCAGGGAGGATTCAGAGCTGTGTTTAAAGCAGGGCATCTCAGACAGATGGGGGAAAGATACCTGCTACTGCTTTATCTTTCAAGGACACTCAGGAATACACTCGGCTTTGAAAGTACATGGTCTTTTCAAACACTCAGCCACACTGCAAAATGTATATCTCAATTTAAGACTCAAGAGAACTGACTTTGTAATGGTGGCCAAAGGTCAGGGCTAAACCTCAACAATACCCCTCAGGGCTTTAAGGCATCTTCATGCTTCTGGGAGTAACACTGAGTCTCTGTGTTCAGCCAGCCATACTTGTACAGTGTGAAGAGTTATTCCAAGGCAGCATTACATGGTATGATGTTTCATTGAGGTTGACGACGTCAACATTATGCTGCCAAAGGACACCTGGACAGGTGAAGATCACGTTAGATTCCTTTCCATCTCATATAATTCCTCAAAAGTCACTGAAGTAACAGTTGACACTTGTCCCAAAATGTCCTTCTTCAGTTGAACTGAAGCATAGCTGCAGCGGACCAGCAGGTTGGATATAGGATGATTAAAGCTGCCTCCCAGAGACCTCAGACAAACTTCTGAGAGTTTGCACATCAAAAAGCAGCCCCCTGTTCTCCTTGTGTATGATGTCTGTCCAGCAGAACAGAGCGGAACAGAGAAGAACAGAGGCCTGTATCGACTACTGCCTAATCCTTGCGTTTGTCTAGATATTATAAATTCAGCTGTAGCAGACTTAACTTATTTATTATTTCCCCTTGTCAAGAGAGAGAGAGGAAAACATGAAATTCCATTGTCATCTCCCCAGGGCTCAGACTGGAGTAGAGCTCTGCCTGTAAAACTGTCTGAAACCCAGTTGATGGGTCTCTAGAATGGGGTCTCCATCTTAGTCCCACATTTACTCCTCAGGTAAAACACTACCCACTGGGCACACACTGGTTGAATCAACGTTGTTTCCACGTCCTTTCAATGAAATTACGTTGAACCAATGTTGAATTGACGTCTGTGCCCAGTGGGTATTTATCCTCAGTCCTTATATACAGTAACTTTTCTACTATATTATGCTGCATTTCTTGAAATGTTGTGAGACTTATTGTGTTTCATCGGACTTCGTTAGTCTTTTCCTGTCACCTATCCCTGTGCCTCAGCTGCTCTGAATTATACATTAAAACAGGGTACTCTGCCTTCCTCCCCTGAGATATCCCTCTGCTATACGCTATTCATGTAGGAAAATGGTGTGTTCCCCCATACCAAACATAATGATAAACACTGAGATAATCACAACTGTAGCGTTCCAATTCTCAGGCCTGGACTGACCATTAGGTGGTTTATGTAAATGCCAGAGGAGTTGGTATGTTTATAGACTAGACCTCTGCTTATTTCAGAGTACTCTGTCGGGACACTGTTTCCTGTACTTTACTCCTTGCTCCCGTAGCCTGATACATGGTCGGAACCAGTAAATAGCCGTAGGCTGAGTGTCATGGACTTATTAAGACATTTGGAGAGATAAGACTTAATCCAGCCATAGGCAGCAGCATGGACATAGCAGATTGGAGAGGACAGTAATCAAGCATGGTTTACCAAGGTCTAGCTATGTATCCTGTTGTAGCTATACTACTAGGTGGGTTTCCATCAGTGATTAAACATGCCCTTATATAGAGACCCCCACCCCCCAAATGGGGTTGGATGCACATACTGTATGTTGGCCCTAGTCCATCACTGACAAACCTCACCAAATGGACAAGGCTGGAAGCTATTTTTTATTTAAAATAGACATATTCTTGATTTAATTTGAGCAGAGTTGTCACCTCCCTTTCACAGAGCTCGTCTGAAGTCCCAATTAAAATCCAGGCCCATGTTTGTGTGTCGTGTGTGTGTATGTTTGTGTACATACGTGTGTGTGTGTGTTCTTTTGGTTGTGTGCGCATGTGTGTATGCGAGTGCATCTCTGTCTGTCTGTCTGTCTCTGTGTGTTTGGAGGAGGAGGTTGTTGTGCGGAGCGGGCGGTCTCGTCAAAGCCCATCCCCAAAGGACACGGTGCGTTGACAAGAGCAGCTGCCTCAGTCAGCCCTGCGTAGTGATAAGAAGCAGCACATCTAAAGACTGAATAATGGCCTGCTGTCCCAGATCACTCCCGTGCTCTACGACAGGAGGGGACAGGCAATCAACACTCAATCTCTGGGCCACAACAAAACAAGCTGGGAATATGGCCTGACCAGTCAGCTGGTGACAGGTGGATGATGTATTTAGATGGACAGCTTCACAAATGGGAAACTATTTATGTGCCTGTACACACATACAGAGTCATACTTAGAGAGATTCACAATTGCAGTGCTACACGTTGAGATACTGTAGTTGACATGTGCATCTCACCTGTCTCTTATTGGTCTCTTTCAGATGTTTCAGTTGTGATCTTGCCACCAAATGATGACAAATCGCTGGAGATAAAAATCCACATATAGTATATTTAAAGATCAAATGGGAACTCCCCACAAACCCGGTAAACAGATTGGATTGAATAGTGTCCTACAGTACATTAGGTCCTGGTACTCAGAGCAGTAGTGAACTCTCAGTGATATAGATCTGTCCTCCTGCAAGTGTTACAGTCAACGAGCAGCTCTCCTCAGAGTGTGACTCACTCTCTCTGGACTGACAAACTCACTACTATGGGAAATGAACATCTGAGTGCTTTTCTTCAAATTATCCTCTAAGGAGAGAGGAAGATAAAAACTCTCTCTCAATTCAATTCAAGGGGCTTTATTAGCATGGGAATCATATGTTTACATTGTCAAAGCAAGTGAAATGGATAAACAAAAGTGAAATAAACAATAAAAAGTGAACAGTAAATATTACACTTTTATATATATACACTTTTTTATATATATATAAAAAAAATTGGAACCTTTATTTAACTAGGCAAGTCAGTTAAGAACAAATTCTTATTTACAATGACGGCCTACACCGGCCAAACCCTGTCACGATCGTTGAGAGACGGGTCAGACCAAGGTGCAGCGTGGTATGTGAACATGTTTATTAAACTGAATACACACTGACAAAACAACAAAAGTCAACGAAACGTGACGTCGGAAGGCTATACACAAACAAGCCAAACTCACCGAAACACAAACAAGATCCCACAACCCAGGCAGGAAAACTGGCTGCCTAAGTATGATCCCCAATCAGAGACAATGAGCGACAGCTGCCTCTGATTGGGAATCACACCCGGCCAAACATAGAAATACAAATACTAGACTCTAAACATAGAATCTAAACAGAAAACTCACACCCTGACCCAACCAACAAGAGTTCTCTCGATCAGGGCGTGACAAACCCGGACGACGCTGGGCCAATTGTGAATAAAGACATTTCAAATGTCATATTATGTCTATATACAGTTTTGTAAGGATGTGCAAATAGTTAAAGTACAAAAGGGAAAATAATTAAACAAAAATATGGGTTGTATTTACAATGGTGTTTGTTCTTCACTAGTTGCCATTTTCTTGTGGCAACAGGTCACAAATCTTGCTGCTGTGATTGCACACTGTGGTATTTCACCCAATAGATATGGGAGTTTATCAAAATTTGATTTGTTTTCAAATTCTTTGTGGGTCTGTGTAATCTCTAATATGGTCATACATTTGGCAGGAGGTTAGGAAGTGCAGCTCAGTTTCCACCTCATTTTGTGGGCAGTGTGCACATAGCCTGACTTCTCTTGAGAGCCAGGTCTGCCTATGGTGACCTTTCTCAATAGCAAGGCTATGCTCACTGAGTCTGTACATAGTCAAAGCGTTCCTTAATTTTGGGTCAGGTATTCTGCCACTGTGTACTCTCTGTTTAGGGCCAAATAGCATTCTAGTTTGCTCTGTTTAAAAAAAAAAATCTTTCCAATGTGTCATGTAATTCTCTTCTAGTTTTCTCATGATTTGATTGGGTCTACATGTGTTGCTGTCCTTGGGCTCTGTGGGGTCTGTTTGTGTTTGTGAACAGAGCCCCAGGACCAGCTTGCTTAGGGGACTCTTCTCCAGGTTCATCTCTCTGTAGGTGATGTCTTTGTTATGGAAGGTTTGGGAATCGCTTCCTTTTAGGTGATTGTAGAATTTAAAGGCTATTTTCTGGATTTGGATAATTAGCGGGTATCGGCCTAATTCTGCTCTGCATGCATGATTTGGTGTTTTACGTTGTACACTGAGGATATTTTTACAGAATTCTGCATGCAGAGACTCAATTTGGTGTTTGTCCCATTTTGTGAATTTTTGGTTGGTGAGCGGACTCCAGACCTCACAACCATAAACGCCAATGGGTTCTATAACTGATTCAAGTATTTTTTGCCAGATCCTAATTGGTATGTCAAATTTGATGTTCCTTTTGATGGCATCGAAGGCCCTTCTTGCCTCTTCTCTCAGATCGTTCACAGCTTTGTGGAAGTTACCTGTGTCGCTGATGTGTCAACGGTGTCTAGATGGAATTTGCATTTGTGGTCCTGGCAACTGGACCTTTTTTGGAACACCATTATTTTTGTCTTACTGAGATTTACTGTCAGGGCTCAGGTCTGACAGAATCTGTGCAGAAGATCTAGGTGCTGCTGTAGGCCCTCCTTGGTTGGGGACAGAAGCACCAGATCATTAGCAAACAGTAGACATTTGACTTCAGATTCTAGTAGGGTGAGGCCGGGTGCTGAAGACTGTTCTAGTGCCCTTGCCAATTCATTGATATACTGTATGTTGAAGAGGGTGGGCTTAAGCTGCATCCCTGTCTCACCACACGGCCCTGTGGAAATAAATGTGTGTGTCAAACGTTTTTTTGAAGTCAACAAAGCATGAGAAGACTTTGCCTTTGTTTTGGTTTGTTTGTTTGTCAATTAGGGTGTGCAGGGTGAATAAGTGGTCTGTCGTACGGTAATTTGGTAAAAAGCCAATTTGACATTTGACATTGATTTCACTGAGGAAATGTACAAGTCTGCTGTTAATGATAATGCAGAGGCTTTTCCCAAGGTTGCTGTTGACGCATATCCCACAGTAGTTATTGGGGTCAAATCTGTCTCCACTTTTGTGGATTTGGGTTATCAGTCCTTGGTTCCAAATATTGGGGAAGATGCCAAAGCTGAGGATGATGTTAAAGAGTTTAAGTATAGCCAATTGGAATTTGTGGTCTGTATATTTTATCATTTCATGTAGGATACCATCAACACCACAGGCCTTTTGAGTTGTAGGGTTTGTATTTTGTCCTGTAGTTCATTCAATGTAATCGGAGAATCCAGTTTTGGATAGATAACTCTGTGTGTGTGTTTTATTTTTTATGTGTTCCAATTTTCCCAGAAGTGGTTAGATTCTATGGATTCTTCAGTTACATTGAGCTGATTTCTGAAGTGCTGTTCCTTCTTTTTCCGTAGTGTATTTCTGTATTGTTTTAGGTTTTCTGGGTCTCTATGTTTTTAGTTGGATAGGTTTCTCAATTTCCTTCTTAGGTTTTTGCATTCTTCATCGAACCATTTGTCATTGTTGTTAATTTTCTTAGGTTGTCTGCTTGAGATTTTTTTATTTGATAGGGAAGCTAAAGGTAAAATATTCTGTTTTGGATTTCTACTGCCAAGTTTACACCTTCACTGTTACAGTGAAATGTTTTGTCCTGGAAGTTGTCTAAAAGGGATTGAATTTGTTGATGCCTAATTATTTTTTGGTAGGTTTCTACACTACATTCCTTCCATCTATAGCATTTCTTAATATTGTGCAGTTCCTTTCTCTTTGATGCCTCATGATTGAGTATTGCTCTGTTCAGGTAGACTGTGATTTTGCTGTGATCTGAAAGGTGTGTTAGTGGGCTGACTGTGAACCCTCTGAGAGACTCTTTGTTGAGGTCAGTGATAAAGTAATCTACAGTACTACTGCCAAGGGATGAACTGTAGGTGTACCTACCATAGGAGTCTCCTTGAAGCCTACCATTGACTATGTACAGACCCAGCATGCGACAGAGCTGCAGGAGTTGTGACCCATTTTTGTTGGTTGTTTTGTCATAGTTGTGTCTAGGGGGGCATATTTTGGAGGGAATACTGTCAACTCCAGGTAGGTGTTTGTCCCCCTGTGTGCTGAGAGTGTCAGGTTCTTGTCCAGTTCTGGCATTTTGGTCGCCACAGACTAGTACATGTTCCTGGGCCTGGACATGGTTGATCTCCCCCTCTAGGATGGAGAAGCTGTCATCATTAAAGTATGGGGATTCTATTGGGGGGATATAGGTAGCACACATGAGGAATTATTTCTCTGTTGAGATCATTTCCTTATTCATTTCTAGCCAGATGTAAAATGTTCCTGTTTTGACTAATTTAATAGAGTGGGTTAGGTCTGTTCTATACCAAATTAGCATACCTCCTGAGTCTCTTCCCTGTTTCACACCTGGTAGTTTGGTGGATGGGACTACCATCTCTCTGTAACCTAGAGGGCAACCTGTGGGTCCATCTCCTCTATACCATGTTTCTTGTAGGATGACAATGTCTGTATTTCCAATTTCTTTGATGAAGTCTGGGTTCCTGCTCTTTAGGCACAGTCCCGGGAAATGCTTGCGTTCACCAGCTGTATGGTGGCAAGGTGAATGTCTTTTCGTGGTAGCAGGGTGGAGATAACCACTTGTGGAAGAAGCTTTTTCAATCACTCCCTTGAGTGCTGTGGCCACCCTTTCCTGCTGGGCCCTTAGGTCGTTTGTGCCCGTGTGAATTATAATGTGGCTGGGGGACTTCTGGTTTGGAAGATCCTGAGTCTATCTTAGTTCTTTTTCTCTCTATCCTTATCAGTGAAGTAACACCATTCCACAGTGAGAAACAGAAGATAAAAAGAGAAAGACTCAGGGGGTGCATTGGCCTGTTTTTCTCTCACAACCTTAAGTTTCAGTAACCAATGGTGCCCTCTCCCACATGAAAAAATACTAAAGTATACAATGGTATAAATACTATTGTATTCACCATAGTGTTTTTGTGCACTTTACTGTAGTATTCACTGTAGTATTTACAGTTAAGTAGAGTATAAATACTGAAGTAAAAGAACTGTAGTATATTCTATAGTAATTAATGTAGCGTTTCTGCGTATTGTAGTATACTGTAGTATTTACTGTAATGTTTATGCAGACATTACTGTAGTATTTACTATAGTGTTTCTGTTTTATTATATTTGACATAGAAATTGACATAGAGACTTTCTCCTTGAGGAAACCTACTGGAGAAATACTAAAAGAGCAACATTTCCATAACCTGTAGGTAGGTAGGATTGGGGTCTGAAAGGATATTTTCGAGCTTCTTTTCTCTTCTATAACCTATATGGTCTATATTTGGCATGTAGGTTTCTGACTTATGGGTGACACAAATTGTGATATGGAGGAGGGGAATGGGCAGGGTATATGCAAAGAAAATACTGTAGTATTTACTATAGTTTAAAAAGTGTAGTATTTTTGCAGACTCTAGTGTTTTTGTGGACATTACCGTAGTATTTACTACAGTTATTTTTTGCGGATAATACTGTAGCATTTACTATATTATTCTACAGTATATTAGAACATTCTATTGTAAGTACAACACATGATCAAGGAATACCACAATGTGTAGTATGGTTTTCTACAGTATGCTACAGTTTACTACAGAATTCTATAGTAAGTACTGTAGTATTCTATAGTAAACTGTAGTATTTTTTCATGTGGGCTGTAATTGATTGTCTGTGCCTCAGCCCTGCTCATGTAATAGGTGCCTCAGGGACCTTTATGGTCTCTTTTTGTTAAGAAAGGTAATTAACTCGGCCGTACGGTAAAATACTAACGTAGTTGTGGAGCTGAGTGAGCTCTTTTATTGGGCCATCAGAAACAATTGGGATGCTTGATGAAGCATTTTCATGTAACTGTTCATCGTTGTTAATACTGCTTTATTAAGCTGTTGGTTGATTGCCTGTGTTAGAGTCTTCTAAATGGGTCAGGCACTAGAGTCGATAATCTCACACTTGGGCACTGTTGTCTTTTTATCATGACTAATTTTGGACCATTCTAAGGCATTTCAAGAAGAGCAGCAAACCTGCTTATCTCTTGTAAAACTAAAAAATGCTTTTCTATGCTTTCAGTGCCTCTTTTCATTTACAGCAGAGCCCTAATGAAATGTGTTTTGTTTCAGGAACAAGATGAGGTAAAGAAATATCTAAAGGTTTTGAAAAAAATCGACTGCTTTAATATTTGGTAAACTTTCCCTGAATCGAGCCCGAAGGGGTTTTCCCTGCACGAGGCTCTTAAGGAAACAGAACTCAAATGGCAGCCAGGCGAAACACAGTAATGTTTACTCATTACGAGAAACCTTTTACATTCTTGTATTGGGTAAACAACACTGCTTGATGTCCTTGCAGTGATGTATTTCCTGTGCAATATAAGTTCCACTCAGGGGTAGGAAACATGATCAAACAATTGCTCAGAGTGATGTGGCATCTCTGATCGCCACTTCCACAGTGGGTGTTAATGCCTCATGCATTATTCATGGTCGGCAACATATGACCCATAATGCATTCTCTATCCATTAATGAGACAATCCTCATTATTTCCCCCTGCTTATCACACTCCCCTGCAACAAAACAAAAGCAATATGTGTCTGCATACAGTCTCTGTTTGGATCAGGAGAGAGAAAAAACAAATAATCCTCTGTTTTTAAAATGCAGATCTTCACCTCTTTTGAAGTAGAAAATAAGCAGGTGATCGATTAGATGTACAGTTGAAGTCGGAAGTTTACATACACTTAGGTTGGAGTCATTAAAACTCGTTTTTCAACCACTCCACAAATTTCCTGTTAACAAACTATAGTTTTGGCAAGTCGGTTAGGACATCTACTTTGTGCATGACACAAGTAATTTTTCCAACAATTGTTTACAGACAGATTATTTCACTTATAATTCACTGTAGCACAATTCCAGTGGGTCAGAAGTTTACATACACTAAGTTGACTGTGCCTTTAAACAGCTTGGAAAATTACAGAAATTATGTCATGGCTTTAGAAGCTTTTGATAGGCTAATTGACACCATTTGAGTCAATTGGAGGTGTACCTGTGGATGTATTTCAAGGCCTACCTTCAAACTCAGTGCCTCTTTGCTTGACATCATGGGAAAATCAAAAGAAATCAGCCAAGACCTCAGAAAAATAATTGTAGACCTCCACAAGTCTGGTTCATCCTTGGGAGCAATTTCCAAACGCATGAAGGTACCACGTTCATCTGTACAAACAATAGTACACAAGTATAAACACCATGGGACCACGCAGCTGTCATACCGCTCAGGAAGGAGACGCGTTCTGTCTCCTAGAGATGAACGTACTTTGGTGCGAAAAGTGCAAATCAATCGCAGAACAACAGCAAAGGACCATGTGAAGATGCTGGAGGAAACAGGTACAAAAGTATCTATATTCACAGTAAAACGAGTCCTATATCGACATAACCTGAAAGGCCGCTTAGCAAGGAAGAAGCCACTGCTCCAAAACCACCATAAAAAAGCCAGAGTACGGTTTGCAACTGCACATGGGGACAAAGATCGTACTTTTTGGAGAAATGTCCTCTAGTCTTATGAAACAAAAATATAACTGTTTGGCAATAATGACCATTGTTATGTTTGGAGGAAAAAGGGGATGCTTGCAAGCCGAAGAAAACCATCCCAACCGTGAAGCAAGGGGGTGGCAGCATCATGCTGTGGGGGGTGCTTTGCTGTAGGAGGGACTGGTGCACTTCACAAAATAGAAGGAAAATTATGTGGATATATTGAAGCAACATCTCAAGACATCAGTCAGGAAGTTAAAGCTTGGTCGCAAATGGGTCTTCCAAATGGACAATGACCCCAAGCATACTTCCAAAGTTGTGGCAAAATGGCTTAAGGACAACAAAGTCAAGGTATTGGAGTGGCCATCACAAAGCCCTGACCTCAATCCTTTAGAAAATGTGTGGGCAGAACTGAAAAAGCGTGTGCGAGCAAGGAGGCCTACAAACCTGACTCAGTTACACCAGCTCTGTCAGGAGGAATGGGCCAAAATTCACCCAACTTATTGTGGGAAGCTTGTGGAAGGCTACCCGAAATGTTTGACCCAAGTTAAACAATTTAAAGGCAATGCTACCAAATACTAATTGAGTGTATGTAAATTTCTGACCCACTGGGAATGTGATGAAATAGCTGAAATAAATAATTCTCTCTACTATTATTCTGACATTTCACATTCTTAAAATACAGTGGTGATCCTAACTGACCTAAGACAGGGAATTCTTACTAGGATTAAATGTCAAGAATTGTAAAAAACTGAGTTTAAATGTATTTGGCTAAGGTGTATGTAAACTTCCGACTTCAACTGTATAAACAAAGGGAGTTTGTCTTGTAAGGAAGGGGGAGACTATTTTTTGTTTTCCAGAGCGAGGAAATTAGTCTTTAGATCCATAACACATATGTGAGGGCAATGTTATTGTTTCTTTGGGTTCATAATGACATCACAAGGCATCAGTAATACCCACAGGTGTGTAAAAATACATTGTTTACTGGAAAAGCTCCCTTTTAGGAGGAAATGACAATAGAACATTGCCACAAACATAATCTATTTGGAAAATTACAAAATGAAGCACTGTTTTGAAACAGCCTCAACCTTCGGGCACTGCCTTAATTTGTGCTCTCTGTGTGAAAACCATTTCCATAATCTGGAGATGTATGAGTCACATGTAGTACTGCCACATCAACGTCAGCAGAATTGCTGACGATTCTGTACATGCCTCATATGTGATTTATTACCATTTGTGTTTACAACATGTAACCCCTCCCCGTAAGTCAAAGAACATTTTATGTTCTTGTCATTGTTAGGGGAACAAACTTAAATCTAGCCACAGCAGAACATACACAATCGATACACAATCAGGTTATCCAGTTGTTTTTCCTCAGTTGGGTAATTCCTGCCTCTACTCCCTGCAATGGACAAAGACTATACAGTGGGGAAAAAAGTATTTAGTCAGCCACCAATTGTGCAAGTTCTCCCACTTAAAAAGACGAGAGAGGCCTGTAATTTTCATCATAGGTACACGTCAACTATGACAGACATATTGAGAAAAAAACCCAGAAAATCACATTGTACGATTTTGAATGAATTTACTTGCAAATTATGGTGGAAAATAAGTATTTGGTCAATAACAAAAGTTTCTCAATACTTTGTTATATACCCTTTGTTGGCAATGACACAGGTCAAACGTTTTCTGTAAGTCTTCACAAGGTTTTCACACACTGTTGCTGGTATTTTGGCCCATTCCTCCATGCAGATCTCCTCTAGAGCAGTGATGTTTTGGGGCTGTCGCTGGGCAACACGGACTTTCAACTCCCTCTAAAGATTTTCTATGGGGTTGAGATCTGGAGACTGGCTAGGCCACTCCAGGACCTTGAAATGCTTCTTACGAAGCCACTCCTTCGTTGCCCGGGCGGTATGTTTGGGATCATTGTCATGCTGAAAGACCCAGCCACATTTAATCTTCAATGCCCTTGCTGATGGAAGGAGGTTTTCACTCAAAATGTCACGATACATGGCCCCATTCATTCTTTCCTTTACACGGATCAGTCGTCCTGGTCCCTTTGCAGAAAAACAGCCCCAAAGCATGATGTTTCCACCCCCATGCTTCACAGTAGGTATGGTGTTCTTTGGATGCAACTCAGCATTCTTTGTCCTCCAAACACGACGAGTTGAGTTTTTACCAAAAAGTTTCATCTGACCATATGACATTCTCCCAATCCTCTTCTGGATCATCCAAATGCACTCTAGCAATCTTCAGACGGGCCTGGACATGTACTGGCTTAAGCAGGGGGACACGTCTGGCACTGCAGGATTTGAGTCCCTGGTGGCGTAGTGTGTTACTGATGGTAGGCTTTGTTACTTTGGTCCCAGCTCTCTGCAGGTCATTCACTAGGTCCCCCCGTGTGGTTCTGGGATTTTTTCTCACCGTTCTTGTGATCATTTTGACCCCACGGGGTGAGGTCTTGCGTGGTGCCCCAGATCGAGGGAGATTATCAGTGGTCTTGTATGTCTTCCATTTCCTAATAATTGCTCCCACAGTTGATTTCTTCAAACCAAGCTGCTTACCTATTGCAGATTCAGTCTTCCCAGCCTGGTGCAGGTCTACAATTTTGTTTCTGGTGTCCTTTGACAGCTCTTTGGTCTTGGCCATAGTGGAGTTTGGAGTGTGACTGTTTGAGGTTGTGGACAGGTGTCTTTTATACTGATAACAAGTTCAAACAGGTACCATTAATACAGGTAACGAGTGGAGGACAGAGGAGCCTCTTAAAGAAGAAGTTACAGGTCTGTGAGAGCCAGAAATCTTGCTTGTTTGTAGGTGACCAAATACTTATTTTCCACCATAATTTGCAAAACAATTCATTAAAAATCCTATAATGTGATTTTCTGGATTTTTTTCCCACAATTTGTCTGTCATAGTTGACGTGTACCTATGATGAAAATTACAGGCCTCTCTCATCTTTTTCAGTGGGAGAACTTGCACAATTGGTGGCTGACTAAATACTTTTCCCCCCCACTGTATGTCTCTGAGTCTGTATCCAGGGTGTTGTCTCGAGCTTCTGGGTCTCTGAATATATTCTTAGCCACCTATCTGTTTACCTTGTCTAAGTCCGTCCCATATTGCAGCGTCTCGCACTGAGAACCCATGGTATCTGGGCTGTGTCATCTGTTTGGCGCAGGGCCTTGATAAGGAGACGTTTATTCATTTTTGGGAAGGAGGAGATGGGGGACAGATATGGCAGGGTGATCATTTGGTGGCAGCATGTCCTCTGCTAAGTCACATCACCCTCTAGCACCTCTAGTCTCCTCCTGGTGTAAGTATAAGGCGGGCTGGAGCAGGGCGAGCACTGAGATGCAGATGTGGAGTGATGGGGAGGGCATATGTTAATTGGAAGTCAGATGAGGTTCCTGGGTTCTAATTTCAGATGTCTTTCTCCTGAGAAGAAGGCACCATCTCACAGAGGGGTGGCACTCCAACCCATCCTCCCCCAACCCTACCCCAACCCTCCATCCCCCAACCCCACTCTGATAAGCATGCAGACGCTGCCTTCTCACTACCGGGTGGAAGGACTACCTTCCTCCCTCCTTCTCTGTGAGACCGACCTTCACCTCGTTCCTTTCTTGCATTACAAATACAACCAATCCTGGTTGTCAAGAACTGCAAAGTATCTGGAGTCTTAAGGGTATCATGATATCAAAATAAACACTGATTTCTGTCGTTACAGTATGTTACCATTGGTCTGCAAAAGGTTGAGATTGCTCCGCGGACAATTCCTAGAAACAACAAGTAAAATATGTTTTGCCCTAATTTTCTTCAAACTCGGCCACTAGACTACTGCTGGGGGATTCCTGGGACTCAACGTCTGTGTCTCTGACAGTAGTAATGACCGTCCCCAGGTGTTTCATGTAGATCTGTCTCATGCTCTGTCCTCGGACTGTGCAAATTCTGAAGAGGCTGCTTGATTGAGGCTTCTGATTCTGCTCAGAATGATTGTGTCTTAGACGGAGAGGGCCAGCTGCCAACAGACGATAAAGCCCATACATTTCCCTCTCTCATGTTCATCAGCCGAGAAGCACACTCACACGACAAATCCCACTGCTAAAGTCTTTAAGCCATATCAATAAAGCCCACGTGTGAGAAATTAATTTAGGACATAACCAAAGGTGTACTTGTATTGCACTGCTGGTATATGAAATTCACTCGAATTACTTGGCATCTTTGGAATTATTAGCTTAAATTCTGTTGGCTATTCACCTTTTTATTTTTTACATTCAATTGAATTCAAGAGTGGAACGGAAATGTATATTTTTAAGACACATGAGATACAGTGCCTTCAAAGTATTCATACCCCTTGACTTATTCCACATTTTGTTGTGTTACAGCCTGAATTCAAAATTGATTAAATCGATTTTTCTTCTCACACATCTACACACAATACCCCATAATGACAAAGTGAAAACATGTTTTTAGAAATCTTCGCAAATGTATTGAAAATGAAATACAAAAATATCTCATTTACATCAGTTTTTACATATGTTAGAATCACCTTTGGCAGCGATTACAGCTGTGAGTCTTTCTGGGTCTCTAAGAGCTTTGCACACCTGGATTGTACAATATTTGCACATTATTCTTTAAACAATTATTCAAGCTATGTCAAGTTGGTTGTTGATCATTGTTAGACAGTCATTTTCAAGTCTTTCCATGGATTTTCAAACCGATTTAGAATACCAGTCAAAAGCTTGGACACAGCTACTCATTCAAGAGTTTTTCTTTATTTTGTACTATTTTCTACATTGTAGAATAATAGTGAAGACATCAAAACTATGAAAAAACACATATGGAATCATGTAGTAACCAAAAAAAATTATATTTGAGATTCTTCAAAGTAGCCACCCTTTGCCTTGATGACAGCTTTGCACACTCTCTGCATTCTCTCAACCAGCTTCATGAGGAATGCTTTTCCAACAGTCTTGAAGGAGTTCCCACATATACTGAGCACTTTTTGGCTGCTTTTCCTTCACTCTGCGGTCCAACTCATCCCAAACCATCTCAATTGGGTTGAGGTCGGGTGATTGTGGAGGCCAGGTCATCTGATGCAGCACTCCATCACTCTCCTTCTCGGTCAAATAGCCCTTACACAGCCTGGAGGTGTGTTTTGGGTCATTTTCCTGTTGAAAAACAAATGATAGTCCCACTAAGCGCAAACCAGATCGGATGGGGTATCGCTGCAGAATGCTGTGATAGCCATATTGGTTAAGTGTGCCTTGAATTCTAAATAAATCACAGACAGTATCACCAGCAAAGCACCCCCACACCTCCTCCTCCATGCTTCACGGTGGGAACCACACATGCAGAGATCATCCGTTCACCTACTCTGCGTCTCACAAAGACACGGCGCTTGGAACCAAAAATATCAAATTTGGACTCATCAGACCAAAGGACACATTTCCTCCGGTCTAATGTCCATTGCTTGTGTTTCTTGGCCCAATTAAGTCTCTTATTCTTATTGGTGACCTTTAGTAGTGTTTTTTTTTTGTAGCAATTCAACCATGAAGGCCTGATTCACGCAGTCTCCTCTAAACAGTTGATGTTCAGATCTGTCTGTTACTTGAACTCTGTGAAGCATTTATTTGGGCTGCAATCTGAGGTGCAGTTAATTCTAATGAACTTATCCTCTGGAGCAGAGGTAACTCTGGGTCTTCCTTTCCTGTGGCGGTCCTCATGAGAGCCAGTTTCATCATAGCGCTTGATGGTTTTTGCGACTGCACTTGCTTTCGGTCTACACAGTCCTTTGTAGCTCAGTTGGTAGAGCATGGTGTTTGCAACACCAGGGTTGTGGGTTCGATTCCCACGGGGGGCCAGTATGAAAATGTATGCGCTCACTAAAACAGTCGCTCAGTATAAGAGCGTTTGCTAAATGACTAAAATGTAAATGTAAGAAACTTTCAAAGTTCTTGACATTTTCTGGATTGACTGACCTTCAAAGTAATGATGGACTGTCGTTTCTCTTTGCTTATTTGAGCTGTTCTTGCCATAATATGGACTTGGTCTTTTACCAAATAGGGCTATCTTCTGTATACCACCCCTACCTTGTCATAACACAACTGATTGGCTCAAACGCATTAAGAAGGAAATAAATTCTACTAATTAACTTTTAACAATGCACACCTGTTAATTGAAATGCATTCCAGGTGACTACCTCATGAAGCTGGTTGAGAGAATGTCAAGAGTGTGCAAAGCTGTCATCAAGGCAAAGGGTGGCTACTTTGAAGAATCTCAAATATAAAATATGTTTGGATTTGTTTAACACTTTTTTGGTTACTACATGATTCCATATGTGTTATTTCATAGTTTTGATGTCTTCACTATTATTCTACAATGTAGAAAATAGTCAAAATAAAGAAAAACCCTTGAATGAGTAGGTTTGTCCAAACTTTTGACTGGTGCTGTAAGTCAAAACTGTAGCTAGGCTACTCAGGAACATTCAATGTCATCTTGGTAAGCAACTCCCGTGTATATTTGGCCTTGTGTTTTAGGTTACTGTCCTGCTGAAAGGTGAATTTGTCTCCCAGTGTCTGTTGCAAAGCAGACTGAAACTGGTTTTCATCTAGGATTTTGCCTGTGCTTAGCTCTATTCCATTTCTTTTTATCCTAAAAAACTCCCTAATCCTTGCCGATGACAAGCATACCCATAACATGATACAACCACCACCATGCTTGAAAATATGAAGAGTGGCACTCACTGATGTGTTGTGTTGGATTTGCCCCAAACATAACACTTTGTATTCAGGACATAAAGTTAATTTCTTTGCCACATTCCTTGCAGTTTGACTTTAGTGCCTTATTGCAAACAGGATGCATGTTTTGGAATATTTGTATTCAGTACAGGTTTCTTTCTTTTCCTTCTGTCATTTTGGTTAACTACAATGTTGTTGATCCATCCTCAGTTTTCTCCTATTACAGCCATTCAACTCTGTAACAACTTTAAAGTCACCATTGGCCTTATGGTGAAATCCCTGAGCGGTTTCCTTCCTCTCCGGCAACTGAGTTAGGAAGGTCGCCTGATCTTTGTACTAGTGACTGGGTGTTTGATACACCATCCAAGGTGTCATGAATAACTTCACCATGCTCAAAGGGACTTTGTATCTGTGGGAAACTAGGTGAAGGACGCAAAGGTAGATTATGATTAATTACTTAACTTCGCTTATCCCTTCTTTGCTTTGGCAGAAGTAAAGCCCAAAAAATGCAACTGCAGCTTTCTGGAACATTTTATGTAGCCTTGGCGTCCTACTTAGAATTCAGTGTCAGTAGCACTGGCTAAGGGCTTTGTGTGCAGTGGGCTGCCGCCAATTCGACTTCCACACCTCACTCATGTCTAGCACACACTGTGCTAGTCATTAGCGGAACAACATCCCAGTCAGCCTGATGAGGCCGAGGCTGGGTTTGGGTTTGGAGCTCTTTAGCTGCTGGTATTTGTATTTCAAAGCCATATCTAACAAAGGATGATAAAGAGAAGAAAGCCCCAGATGAGATGCTGCTTTAATCAATACACTTTAAAAGGTAATTAGCCTGTTTTGGCCCAGGATTCCATTCCACTGATTAATGTCAAACTCAGCAGGATGATTGGTGACTGGGAATGTGTTTCGTTCAAAATGCCACAAACCTGCTTATCTCTTTACGCCAGTGATGAGGACAGCATAGAAGGCATGAAGAGAGCTATATTTGAGAATATAGCAATTAGCAAGTTACTCTGCAAGTAGGGGAGTGAAACATACAATTCTCTGAAACACTTCATTCTCACAGTCACACTGTAGTGTGGTAATATTTATCATATATGTATTATACTGTATATACCTCACATGCAACCCATAATAAATAAGACTATGCAATTGATATGACAAAGTCTAATAAAATGTATATCTGACTCCATAAAGATGATTTAGCAATATGCAAGAGACTATAGTTGGGTTACAGTAATAGAAAGGTCAAGAAACGACTAAGAATTGTCTATATCAAAGGCAGATATTTAATCTAATTGTAAATGAATGATAACATTATACAACTCATAAAGTTTAAGTTACAGACAATACTAGCATTACAAAGTATTATTCTAGGCATGATCAGAGAGGGAAAGAGAGAGAGAAGGCATAGGGGTGGAGAGAGAAAGAAAGAGAGTGCAGGTCAGGAACAAAGAGAAAGAATCTGAGACCCCTTTATAACATCTGAGTTGTTTGGATTCCAAATCTGAGTTGTTGACCAATAGCATTACTGTTGAGTTAACATCCAATCAGATATCAGGCCTACAGGATGTTATCGCAACAGAACCTCTGCTACCTAGAGGTGTGACAGAATGGGGGTTGGCAAGAGTCACTGTGGGGGCTGGGCCGCCCTACAACACCACATACACACACAGGACAACCACACACAGAGTTGGTCAAGTTTTCTGGCTAAAGATAAAATGGAGTAAAGAAGCAGACCGAAAGCAATGGCCCCCTGAGTTGAGCTGTTGTCCTCCTAAAGCCTGAAACCCCATAGTGGGCACTTCACATCCCTAGAAGCTTATTTTAAGCATCTCTCTGTGTGTCAAAAGACTGTTCAGGAAAAAACACATTATTATGAACTAAGTGCTGGTGCTCTCCCATTAGCTGGCAAAATTATTTGAATCTTTGACCCTGGGTGAAGTGTGTCTGAAGACAGAATAGTTCCTCTAATTAGGTGAAGGTATTGTACATGGAGTCAAGAACAGTGAAAGAAAGTGGCCATAAACTTAGACTAAATTATAAAATATAGTGCTGAGAGGCTATTTCTTTTATGAAACCCACGGGGTAGGTGTTGGTGTGTCATATACAGTACCTTCTCAACTATGTCCATGTCTTCATGATAGTGCTGAGCGATTAGTGCTTTTTGAGTTCGGTTTTGGTTTGGTTATTAAAAAAATATTCACGGTATTCGATTTCGATTGTAATTATTATTTTAAACATGAAATGTATTATGAAATAATGATGTAAAAATTATTTATAGAAATTCCAAAGGCCAAAATAGTGAACATTCAATTGCCAAAACATTGAACATATTTCATTGTCTCTGTCAGGTCCACATTGGTTAGACATCAATAGAAAAATAGGACATTACTATGAAATAATACAATATTTCAGTTGTGTATATTACTTAGTTTTTATTTGATGACTTTATTATTTTTCATTCCTTAAAGTAATCATCTCATCTCTGCTCAGACAGTAGCAGTCAGCCAGCCAGGCCATCTAACGTTATGTGCTCCCCATACTGTACTGTCTTTAGTCATCCTATTTAGCTAGCCTGCCTAAGTATGCTGCAAAGCTGTCTGACAAAATCATTTGACTAGTTCTTCAAAGTAGATGAGGTATACTTTCATGAACTGTCTCTGTCCCTCTCGTCCTTGTGTTGTGTAGGCCTACATTCCTCTCTCATGCAGTCTATGCAATCTGTGTGTATCTAACCTAACGTAGCAGGCATAAAAGTGTAGGCCTATCCCTCTAGGGCTCTATATACGATGACTAGATGCTCATGTCAATGACTAGACGCCCTAACAATGAGAGTCATTGTCCAAAAGGCAGGAAGGCAGGCTACAAGTTTAGGTCCAAAATACAGTGCCTTGCAAAAGTATTCATCCCCCTTGGCGTTTTTCCTATTTTGTTGCATTACAACCTGTAATTTAAATGGATTTTTATTTGGATTTCATGTAATGGACATACACAAAATAGTCTAAATTGGTGAAGTGAAATGAAAAAAATAACTTGTTTCAAAAAATTCTAAAAAATAAATAATGGAAAAGTGGTGCATGCATATGTATTCACCCCCTTTGCTATGAAGCCCCTAAATAAGATCTGGTGCAACCAATTACCTTCAGAAGTCACATATTTAGTTAAATAAAGTATACCTGTGTGCAATCTAAGTGTCACATGATCTGTCACATGATCTCAGTATGTATACACATGTTCTGAAAGGCCCCAGAGTCTGCAACACCACTAAGCAAGGGGCATCACCAAGCAAGCGGCACCATGAAGACCAAGGAGCTCTTAAAATCTTTTACTGCAGTGGGCTAAATCATGGTCACACAGAGTGTTTCTTGGTAGTCTTAAACAAATCTGCTTTGAAGCAAACTAATACATCTCACACACATGTGGGCTCCCGAGTGGCACAGCGGTCTAAGGCACTGCATCTCAGTGCTTGAGGCGTAACTACAGACCCCCTGGTTTGATTCCAGGCTGTATCACAACCGGCCGTGATTGGGAGTCCCATAGGGCGGTGCACAATTGGCCCAGCGTCGTCCGGGTTCGGCCGGTGTAGGCCGTCATTGTAAATAAGAATTTGTTCTTAACTGACTTGCCTAGTTAAATAAAGGTAAAATTACAAAAATGTAAAATGGTTATGGGCTTAAAGAAAAGAAGACACCTGTACCGTGTCAGATATAGAGTTGAAATGTATTCATTTTTGAATCCCAATATTACACTTTATATACATCACAGAAGACTGAAATACCATTTGACATAGATACATCAGATTGTTGGTGTTTCCATTTAAAAAAATGTTTTATCCGTTATAAAATTATTTAAAATATGAATAACATTCAGGCCACTAGGTCATTTGACTGTAGGAAAGGGCCACCTATTTGAGAACATTCCCAATGTCAAACCAGTTGGAGAACGTTCCTAGAGCATTACCAACGTTTAAATTAAATGTAACCATGTTTGAACTGTTAGGAAACGTTCTGCTAAAGTAATGAAATACCAAGAAAATAATGTTTTTTTGTCAAGCTCCTTAAATGTGCTGAGAATGTTCCAAAGCCAAGCAACTATCCTGCACCAGTCCCACCAAACTCTAAGAAACATAGGGTTCTCAGAACGTTATGTGCTAGCTGGGCTACCACCAACTGGCACTATCCCAAGATGCACTGAACAAGTGTGGGCCCTGGACAGGACAGCAGCAGAGGACCCTGGGAGAGAGAATGCTGAGGCGGCCACTGTGGTGCCTGCAACTGATTAACTCCATTTCAGGAGTCATTAACATTCCTGCCGGATCATCACACGCACACTTGTTGATGAAAATCACTACTGACAAGTCTATAATTATGAGACACTTTCGAATTGGCCTGGCCGACCGACTCCTTTCAGACTGGGGCTGAGAAGGAGAAAACCAGCGGCTCAACAAAGAAAGAACAAAAATGACATTACAGACGCGGGCCAATTTGCATTGATTGCTTGTCAACACATAATCTCAATGTGATATTGGAAGAGGAAGGTCGCACGTCTGTAAGGGCCCGCAGGGAAATCTCAGAAATGCAGGTAGCGTAGGCGACCACCACAGAAACGTAATGATGGAGGGAACACAGCCTTTTTCTCTCCACCTCTCTTCCTGGTCCTTTCTCCAGTGCCCTTGTCTTAGCCTCTTTTCCCTCAGCCTTTCAGCATGGCCCACTTTCACAGGGGGCAAGAATTACCCATTTTTAAATGAGGAGAGAGCACTCTCACTGAGATGAAGGCTATTTATTTCCCCCCTTCAGTGCGTGGCAGATTGAGAGCTTGATATACAGGTTATCAGTGGTGTATCTAGGTTTCCTCCGCTGAGGCTCACAGCCGCATACTGTACTCTAGCCCAGTTCTATCTGGGGGTTGCACTGCCTGGCTACACTCCTCCATACATGTGACTTGTAAAGTTATTTCTCTCTCTCTCTCTCTCTCTCTCTCTCTCTCTCTCTCGCTCTCTCTCTCTCTCTCTCTCTCTCTCTCTCTCTCTCTCTCTCTCTCTCTCTCTCTCTCTCTCTCTCTCTCTCTCGCTCTCTCTCTCTCTTCTCTATTGTACAGGTAAAAAACACAAGTTGAGTGGCTGCATGTGAGAGGCAAGGGAAGAGTAAACCACAATATCAGACAACGAAATGTCCCACTGGGCACAGATGTTAATTTAACATCTATTCCACGTTGGTTCAACGTCATTTCATTGAAATGACGTGGAAACAACATTGATTCAACCAGTGTGTGCCCAGTGGGATTTGTCTGATTATGACTGGAGCATGTAAAGAGGCTATTCCAGCCAACTACAGAGAGTATCATTGGAATTACCATTCATGTCAAGTGGGAAAGAGATGTCGTTCATTTGGGAAACCTTGACTAACAGATGTCCACTCACTGACTCCCTGGCATGAGCTGGAGGGTGAAACAGATGCCCTGGATCTTGTCTCACATTGGGCACTCTGAACTGTGGCATGCTCACACATCCTGTGTGAATTTAGCACATGCACAACCTACAACCTACAGCTAACAGCCACTGTTGGAGTCAACCATTGCATAAGGCTGTTTGAATTCAAATCTACATAACCCCGACACAACTTGACCAAATATCAATAATCTCTGCACGTGAGAGACAATAGCAAATATTAATCTCAAAATCCAAGGACTGAGATTAGGCATGAGGTTTCTTTGTATTCACAGCAGTGACTGTTTCTGCTTTAGCTCATCCAAGCTCTCCGTGAGTGAGCTGGCATCACCCAGAGAACACAAGGCCAGACACCAATCAGCGGAAAGCGCCATAACAATACAGTGAGGGAAAAAAGTATTTGATCCCCTGCTGATTCTGTACGTTTGCCCACTGACAAAGACATGATCAGTCTATAATTTTAATGGTATGTTTATTTGAACAGTGAGAGACAGAATAACAACAACAAAATCCTAAAAAAACGCATGTCAAAAATGTTATAAATTGATTTGCATTTTAATGAGAGAAATAAGTATTTCACCCCTCTTCAAAACATGACTTAGTACTTGGTGGCAAAACCCTTGTTGGCAATCACAGAGGTCAGACGTTTCTTGTAGTTGGCCACCAGGTTTGCACACATCTCAGGAGGGATTTTGTCCCACTCCTCTTTGCAGATCTTCTCCAAGTCATTAAGGTTTCGAGCCTGACGTTTGGCAACTCGAACCTTCAGCTCCCTCCACAGATTTTCTATGGGATTAAGGTCTGGAGACTGGCTAGGCCACTCCAGGACCTTAATGTGCTTCTTCTTGAGCCACTCCTTTGTTGCCTTGGCCGTGTGTTTTGGGTCATTGTCATGCTGGAATACCCATCCACGACCCATTTTCAATGCCCTGGCTGAGGGAAGGAGGTTCTCACCCAAGATTTGACGGTACATGTCCCCGTCCATCGTCCCTTTGATGCGGTGAAGTTGTCCTGTCCCCTTAGCAGAAAAACACCCCCAAAGCATAATGTTTCCACCTCCATGTTTGACGGTGGGGATGGTGTTCTTGGGGTCATAGGCAGCATTCCTCCTCCTCCAAACACGGCGAGTTCAGTTGATGCCAAAGAGCTCCATTTTGGTCTCATCTGACCACAACACTTTCACCCAGTTCTCCTCTGAATCATTCAGATGTTCATTGGCAAACTTCAGACGGGCCTGTATATGTGCTTTCTTGAGCAGGGGGACCTTGCGGACGCTGCAGGATTTCAGTCCTTCACAGTGTAGTGTGTTACCAATTGTTTTCTTGGTGACTATGGTCCCAGCTGCCTTGAGATCATTGACAAGATCCTCCTGTGTAGTTCTGGGCTGATTCCTCACCGTTCTCATGATCATTGCAACTCCACGAGGTGAGATCTTGCATGGAGCCCCAGGCCGAGGGAGATTGACAGGTCTTTTGTGTTTCTTCCATTTGCGAATAATCGCACCAATTGTTGTCACCTTCTCACCAAGCTGCTTGGTGATGGTCTTGTAGCCCATTCCAGCCTTGTGTAGGTCTACAATCTTGTCCCTGAACCTTGGAGAGCTCTTTGGTCTTGGCCATGGTGGAGAGTTTGGAATCTGATTGATTGATTGCTTCTGTGGACAGGTGTCTTTTATACAGGTAACAAGCTGAGATTAGGAGCACTCCCTTTAAGAGTGTAAAATAAAAATAAACATACCATTAAAATTATAGACTGATAATTTCTTTGTCAGTTGGCAAACGTACAAAATCAGCAGGGGATCAAATACTTGTTTCCCTCACTGTATATGCTACAGACACTTACAAAGCACAAAGGAGGGAAGAAACACAGTTCATTTGGAGTGTGATCCAGGCAGTGTCATGAGAAAACCTAACTTGGCGTATGTCTGTGACTGAGAATTAAGATTCACTCTCAAACAAATGGATTACAAACAGATCAGCCTGTCTGGATATATTCTTAGAGGCATTATAGATATAGACAGATAGATATGTTCCAGTCTTCTGAATAGTGTGATTTGTGACTGATTATAAAAACGTTTGGGAGGTCTATAGTACCTGGCAACAGAGAGGACAGCTTTATAAGAGGAAGTAAATCTTTGTGATGATCGAGAACTCAGTTGTGGGTGGCTGGAGTGGAAGCCTTGGGGTGATCCTGTATTTTGCCTGGATCTACACAGTGTGGCAGGACAGACATATGAATGGCATCAGTGGTTGCGTGGTGTATCGTATTAATACAGCACCTTAATGCATCACTCTGTGGCCCTCTGGGCTGGACCGCCGCCCAGAACAAAGTGATTGAAAGTAATTTGGATCTAGGGTGCGGAGCAGAACTTATATGAAATGAATGCTGGCAACTGCACCAGCCATGAATACTAATGAGGAAGACCCAGACCTGCTGTCGAAGGTGGAGAGAAGATGCACAGAGTCGTTCTTTAGGAACTCTGCAGCTTTGATTGGGTGTCGATGCGTTCTGTCTCTTTCTGTGATGTGTGTGTCCGGTACAGTGCACCTGTAATAACAATATAGAGACAGACTGCTGTACTGTATACTGTATGTGTCAGATTTGTTAATAGTGTGAAACGGACCCGAGACACTGTACACAGTGGGCTTTTATCTCTCTCTTACTCTTGGTGTGTTTGCCAAACTAACAAATGTTTCTGTGCTAATTAAATGTTGCCCTCTGACAGCTGTCTAAAAATAATGAGGTCTATTTTACTCTAATTTTCTCCTGTAGAAGGATCCTCTCTCCCACTTTGGTCCACATCAAAGCACCTTATCGCCATGGAATCTGGGTCTGAGGCAATTATTGATCACACTGAGTGCCCAGGCCTCAATTTTTTCCAGCCCTGCATTGTGTGAAATTATGTTGATGTGGACAAAAGTGACTGGACCACAGAGATAGTCTCATCTAAGCTAATTCAAGGTACCATCAGGGATCTATTACATCGCAGGAGTCAAAATAGTCTGTGCAAAGAGAGTAAATAGACTCTGGTAGAGACTGGTAGTCTCTTTTTGTGACACTTTTTTAGAATCAACAGTGAAAGGAGCAGAAATTCAAAGTTAGTTTAAACAACCTCTTGACAATAAGGCTAATACCAGTTGGCGTTATGAGTGTAGCTGGCAGGCTGTCTTGAAAATGATCAGCACTCTACGATGACTGCTTTACGACACATGGCTTTCTTAGAGCTTTGCAATACTACTTTTTTTTAGTTTTTTTTTACAGACTGCTGTTACCAAACATTGTTGCAAGGACAAATAGCTGGTGAGGGAGAGTAGAGAGCAGGTCAACACTGATAGTCATCACTCATGTTCCTGGTAGAGCTGGAGCCTCAGCCTGGTCTGTTGGTGTCTGTCTGGCCTGCTAGCCCCCCTACCTCTGCGGAAGCACAGTTCCCGCTCAGCCCAGTCAAAACTGTTCGCTGCTCTGGCACCCCAATGGTGGAACAAGCTCCCCCACAACGCCAGGACAGTGGAGTCACTCACCACCTTCCGGAGACACTTGAAACCCCACCTCTTTAAGGAATACCTGAGATAGGATAAAGTAATCCTTCTACCCCCCCTTACCCCACCCCCCCCAAAACAATTAAATAATAAAAAAAACATTAAAAAAATAAAAAAATATTGTAAAGTGGTTATCCCACTGGCTATAAGGTGAATGCACCAATTTGTAAGTCGCTCTGGATAAGAGCGTCTGCTAAATGACGTAAATGTAAATGGTAGCCCAGGCAGGGAGGGAGGGATGCCAAAGAGTGCAAACTCTGGGGTAATGACCTATTTAGTGTGACTCACCTAGAACCCCATAATGAGACTGATGGCTGATTTACTGGGGCCACGATTATGATCTTCTGATGTAATTTGTGTGCAAATGGGGTATTACTGTCTGTAATAGATTAGATAGTAATTGTGCAGGCCCTAGACACCTTATGGAATTATGTAAATGTGATTGTTTTTAGATGATGATCTATAGTGGGCAGGTATTGTCACGATCGTCGAACACAGAGGACCAAGCGCAGCGTGGAATGCGAACATACTTTTATTTTTAATGATCACACGAACAAAACAACAAAACGATACGTGACGTCCTTGGCAATAGACACTAACCAAACACGGAACAAGATCCCACAAACACTGTGGCAAAACAGGCTACCTAAGTATGGTTCCCAATCAGAGACAACAAGCAACAGCTGATTCACGTTGCCTCTGATTGAGAACCACACCGGCCAACATAGAAACAAATGAACTAGATAAACAACCTAGCACACAAAACACATAGAAACAACCCACCCTGGCTCAACATAACAGAGTCCCAGAGCCAGGGCGTGACAGGTATACTGTATCTCATAGTGTTAATAGATTATTGGAGTTGTTAACAGTACCTTGAACAACTGTTGGACAGTCTCTCCAATAGCACCAACCTGGAAGCAGATCTCTGGCTAGGTGATACAGAAAAGCAAATGTAGTCAACTAAATGGGATGGTGATTCTCCTAATAGGTTTAAATGGAGCATAGTGTTGGTGCACAGTAACACTTTGGGTAAAATGATCTGCTAATAAATTCCCAGCATGAAAGCTGGTTAAAATGACGTCATTACAACCTGTTTACAACCTTGTCATTACAAACGTTTTGCCCGTTGGGTTTGGGCTGGCTAAATAGCCATTTCATCATAGTGGAGTCGAAGAAAAATGAACAAGCCAAATGCTAACAGACATAGATCATGGTAGAGGGCACAGAGATTGACAAAATAGGACAACGCAGGCTGGAAAGAGCATGGGACTAATGACGGCCATGCAGAATAGGCCTATAAATAGCTCTGAAGTCGAGTCAAAACCAGTATGACGCAGGTAGACATGAAGGAGGCACAATTGAATGCATTAATGAATAAGTAAGGGGAGGTTCTGAGCACTCAAGAACACAGGCTTTGAGAAGGCTGTATCTCTATCTCCTATATTCCAACCCATTTGACCATAATCCAAGCCATCCGGCCCAAATCACTCACTATGTGTCATCTGTGGAGCTGGCTGTAGCTGTCTGTAGAGCCCCTTCATCCTGTGGACATGTAGGGATGGTTAGTGAATGTTTTTGGGACGTCAGTAGAAAACCGCAGCTAATCAATACAGTCCATTTGGAGCAGAATGTCAACCACTGCTCTGCCCTCTCCCTCTACTCTGTCTAAGTGTATTGATGTACACTCAGGACACGAGAGACTTACACCATGACAAATAACCCTTATGCATTAGCCTTAAAACTTGAGAAATGTACCTGTCTTGCACTCGGATTAGCATATAGACCATGAACTGTGTCAGAACACAGGGCACAGAGTGGCTCACATCAAAGAGTAAATTTACCAAAATGCACAATGACATTTGTGATGTTTTAGAGCATGATTAAATATCATTAGCTATATTTAGCTGTGTTGTTGTGTTGTCTTATCCAATCGCAAAACATTTGCTTTTAGTCAGCACCAATGCATTGTCCTTTCAGTCTTCTTCAGTCATACTCAGGGACAGCATCTTTCATGTGCTGTTGTGTGATTGCTGATTACCTTACCCTCTCACTGAGATAACTTCCCTCTCACACCGCAGAGAACGGAAGCTGTTATTGAAGGAAAATGGGAGTCAGCCACTAGAGAGGGGAAAGTATAGAAACTCAAGTACATGTCTGCATACATGCCGCTGAACTTTTTAAAAGTAATTCATTCAGCAGACAGGAGCTGAACAAGATTGATGTTCATATTTCACCCATCAATGGTTTTCATAATTCAGTACACTGGCGCGTTGGGCACAGTCAGACCTTGTCATCAACTATACCAAGTAGATTGAATAGCTGGCTTATTGATAACCAGATGATTCAAATAAACATGCCTAGTGGCATCAGCTCAACATCAGGATAAAACCTCTGGCCTGGTGGACATGGGGCCTTGGATCAGAGTCTAAAAAGGCCATGATGGGATATTCACACTAGCTGACAATGCTAGAGCTGCTTTCTCCACTATCATTCATACATTTCAACACTGCTTACATACAGTAATAACACAGTCGCCAAAACCTCTCTAGGCAGACTTCTTACTGCATTCAGTAAGCCTCCTCTGCTACCCACAGATACAGGCCTGGGAGCTCCTTCTGTCAGTGGAGGTAGAGCATGAACTGCTATCCACAGATACAGGGTGCTTCTTACGTCAAGTAGAGGTAGAGCACCACCGTCAGCCAAGCTTATCATCCAGCTTTTCAGAATCTCCACTTGCAGGTAAATTGTTCAGGTAATGATGAATTCCAAAACTATGGAAATTAGTTCCACTTTTTGATTTGCATTTATTTGAAATGTACTTACTGGCACACAGCAGACTGTTTGTACTAACCACGCACTGTGCATCTCCCAGAAATAAATATATAAATAATAATAATCAAAATGCAAGGGAGCTCAGGACAGTCAGTTAATATTTAATGAGCAATACGCAGCCTCGCTCAGAAGAAAATGGAATTATTGATGGAATTATTTTCTCTCTCCTAATATCTTCCTGAATGACAAAGAGGACATGGTGTGCAGGAGTCTCTCCTAAACAAAACCTGAATGTTTTAAATATGAGAAAACTTTCTCGGAAGTTGTACTTTCTAGAAGGACTCAGAAATGTCAAAGGTCAGCAGCAATGCGAGTCCTCAGTGTTTTAGCATTGTCACAAAGCCTGTTTGCAGAACGTGTCACATGCTTGCCAGCCTGTTTTTGCAGGTCTCCTTTTGTAGTGACCAGCACGATTCTGTCTAACTGGGGGATTCTGGAACAACTCGCGTCATCTCTTTGTCTCTCTTTTCAAACGTTCTTTTCAACATGTGGACAATTAATAGCCCAACCAATGTCAGTTTCTTTTCTTTTTTTATCATAAAAAGCATTTACAAATCAAATACGCAAATGTAGAGTTATGCCACAATGTTTGCTTTTTTTAGTTCTGTTCAGGCCTGTCAACTCCTCTCTATTCAACCCTGAGGTGCCATTACCTGTGGATGGTTGAGGCGATTTATCACTTCCAGTTGTTCAAATCTCTTAATGGTTCTGTTGAAAGGATGTGCGTATAAGACAAATGATAACAAATTACTGGCACCAAAACTGAATATCTATAATCTTGGCAACTACTTCCACTTCTGTGGAACTCATACCAATACATTTAGCTTGCTTGTCTCTGACATAATTTCACCTCCTTTCAGAGATAAATGACAGTATACGTTCACTTCTTGCCAGTTATAGTATTTGGCAGTGGAAATACTTGGACCTGCTGTCACTATTTAGATGTGTACTTCTGTTACACCCCAAATGGTCCACTGCTGATTTGCTTACCACTAAATCTCTCCATGCCGTCAATCTTACTGCAAGTTTGTTTTTTTATATACATTTTATCCTAGGCAACCATCGTAATTACGATACATATCTAATTCACTTAATCTTCTCAGTGCCTAGATAACAGCCTATCTGGAGAAAGTATCCTTGGGTAGACGACTTATGAGTATCCAAGATTGTGAAATTATACCAGACCGTGGAAAGAAACAAACTCTTTCTTAATGAGGAGAGAAGGCCACTCAGGGCAGAGCTTCAGTGTGGAACCCAGGGAGGGATGAGAGGAACCACTGGTGCATGCAGCAGCACAGTGGTCTAGTGTCTCCAGGGCCGTGCAGTCTGCATGCCTCCTTTCCCGGGATCACTGGATGCAGCTCTGTGGGACCCATCTGTATCTGCTGCAATTCATTTGACGTTCCAGAATATGATATACTGTAGAGCCACTTTCATATCTGTGAGACTGTCATGAACTTTAAAAGGGAGTAGTGTACATTTCCAACTGGCAAGTTATCACTACTATGTAACAGGATGTCAGTACTGTCCTGTTATATCCCTTTCATACACAGACCAAAATCCCACTAATTTATCATGCCTGCTTTTTTATCCCAGATTTTTTTTATATATCTGAAAGGGGTAGGTAAAAAACATGGTGGAGTAGTGAGGAGGCAGACAAGATGTTGCCAGTGCAATGCCCAGGATGAGGGTGTTTTATTTACAGTGAAGGAGAAGCTGGCTGTACACTATATGTACATATCACCTTAATTGGGGAGGACGGGCTCGTGATAATGACTGAAGCAGAATCAGTGGAATGGTATAAAAATACATCAAACACATGGTTTCCATGGTTTCCAGGTGTTTGATGCCATTCCATTTGCTCCATTCCGGCCATTATTATGAGCCTTTCTCCCCTCAGCAGCCTTCTGTGGACAAAACAAAAATAACTAACATTGCATAGACTAAGACAGGAAACATAAACTGGAATGGAGAATAACTGAAAGTAGGCCTAAGACCAATAATAAGTTGGGCTCAAAATAGCCAGGCCTCAATCATGGCTGTAACTGGTAGCACGCCAACCTTACCCTGACTCCCCCAAGGCCTCAATTTAAAAATACCAATATTAACCAATCATCAATTAACAAGTTCAAATAAAGGCATGAAAGTACAAATAACATATTCAGGCAATTATCAGAAATATACACATTTTCAATAATAGTGTTTAACCCTGCTTTAAGCAGTAAGTCAACCAGGGAACACATTTATCTCCTTCTTCGGATTAAGCAACATTAACCACATAGGGTAGTTGGCGTTCCTGAACGCAGCTTTGTTTGACACACACCCACAGAGAGGAACAAATATCCCCTTTCCCAATAAAGAGGAATTAAGGTAAGTTTGCCCCAAAAGATTATGTAGAAATAGCGATCTAGTTACCAAAACATGTGCACTTTGTAGAGGTAACATTGATTGACAAAAGGAATGATTAGAAGAGCTAATGGGCGTGTTCGAGCAGATACATTTTGTAAAGTCGTTGACCATCGTTGGTCACCGCCTTTCAAAGTCTGTAGCATTCTGAGGATACAAATTGCCCAACATGTCGACTGCATTAACTTTACAAAAAACGTGATAAAAGGTCATCAGTTTTTGATGAAGTCTCCTTCAAGTCATTGCAGTTGCTTCTCACCAACTGCACCATGCAGCCATCACCTGCATTGTGGGAGCCACTATTTGTCAACCAATCATTAGGGTGTTTTTGGTTGACCCACACGAATGTGACCAAAGACATGACTGAAACAGGAACCAACTTTGCCGCGATTCTAAAGCTACAGGGGATACAAATGAAAGTGATATTTGAGACCTCTCTCTAACCAATTAATTGTACACACGTTATGTTTTCAGTTTGTGAGTGTGTGATATGGGAGTATAGAAACGTTTATTTTGACATTTATAAAGACAAACTTTTATAAACAATAGCAGCTATGTTGACACTGCCATTTTAATCTGAGCCTTGCTGTTGGAAAACCACTACCGTGTTTGACTTTTGCCTGTTACAGATGTACCTCCCCGACTTCACTCGCCAATTTCCATCTATAGTCGGTATCGTTAGCCTTTCTGCTCGAACACACCCAATATTAGCGGAGCAACAAACAAATTGTTTGCGCACTAAAACCAAATGAATGTTGTCGTGCCGACTACAAACGTCTAAAAAGCCCCTTTGGATAGGCTACTTTTGTGAACTCTATACTTAATAAACTTTATTTACGTAATACTGTATACAGTAAATGTTTTCTTAATGATCCAGAGTGCTCTCCAGGATTAACTCATGGACCAACATGAACACATTTAGAACTTGATGTCAGTGCTTGTCAGGTGGGCCGTGGAGATAAGGCCTGCAGTTTGTTTAGGATAGAAAGCACATTTATCAACTACCTAGACTTTTTAAAGAGTTTAGGATTACTTCTCTTGGCTTTTAACTTAGAAATGCAACACTGGTGGCCTGTATGGTCCAGCGGCTAGTGCTGCGTAACCTGGCACATATGTACAGCCTAGGCTACCAGAGTTTGCATCCGCCCTATGCCCTTCTGACTCACAACCTCTCTTACCTTTCCTGTCTCCTCTTCACTGTCCTATCTCAATACAACACATTAATATATACAGTATATATTCTGTATATACAGTGCTGTGAAAAAGTATTTGCCCCCTTTCTAATTTTCTCTACTTTTGCATATTTATGATACTGAATGATCTTCACCCAAAACCTAATATTAGATAAATGTCTCTAATAGTGGCGCAGTGGTCTCCCGAGTGGCGCAGTGGTCTAAGGCACTGCATCGCAGTGCTAGCTGTGCCACTAGAGATCCTGGTTCGAATCCAGGCTCTGTCGTAGCCGGCCGCGACCGGGAGACCCATGGGGCGGCGCGCAATTGGCCCAGCGTCGTCCAGGGTAGGGGAGGGAATGGCCGGCAGGGATGTAGCTCAGTAGATAGAGCATGGCGTTTGCAACGCCTGGGTTGTGGGTTCGTTTCCCACAGGGGGTATGAAAAATAAAATAAAATATGTATGCACTAACTGTAAGTCGCTCTGGATAAGAGCGTCTGCTAAATGACTAAAATGTAAATGATAAATGGAACCTGAGTGAACAAATAACACAACAATTACATACTTATTTAATTTATTTCATAAACAAAGTTATGCAACACCCAATGTCCCTGTGTGAAAAAGTAATTGCCCCCTTACACTCAATAACTGGTTGTGCCACCTTTAGCTGCAATGACTGCAAACAAATGCTTCTTGTAGTTGTTGATCAGTCTCTCACATCACTGTGGAGGAATTTTGGCCCACTCTTGCATGCAGAACTGCTTTAACTCAGCGACATTTGTGGGTTTTCAAGTATGAACTGCTCGTTTCAAGTCCTGCTACAGCATCTCAATTGGGATTAGGTCTGGGCTGCTTTTTAACAATTTTCATGTAGACTTGATTGTGTGTTTTGGATCATTGTGATCATCTGACATTCTCCTGTAGAATTATCTGATACAAAGCAGAATTCATGGTTCCTTCTCTTAAGGCAAGTCGTCCAGGTCCTGAGGTAGCAAAGCATCCCCAAACCATCACACTACCACCACACACGCACACACGCACACACGCACACACACCACACACGCACACACACCATCACACTACCACCACGCACGCACACACACATCGTGGATGAATACTATCCGAATGCACTGTATATACTGTATATATATATATAAAACATTAGGAACACATGCTCTTACCATGACATATTCTGACCAGGTGAATCCAGGTGAAAGCTATGATCCGTTGTTAATGTCACTTGTTAAATCCACTTCAATCAGTGTAGATGAAGGGTAGGAGACAGGATAAAGAAGGATTTTTAAGCCTTGAGACAATTGAGACATGGATTGTGTATATGTGCCATTCAGAGGGTGAATGGGCAAGACAAAAGATTTAAGTGCCTTTGAATGGGGTATGGTAGTAGGTGCCAGGCGCACCGGTTTGTGTCAAGAACTACAACGCTGCTGGGATTTCACCCTCAACAGTTTCCTGTGTGTAACAAGAATGGTCCACCACCCAAAGGACATCCAGCCAATTTGACACAACTGTGGGAAGCATTAGAGTTAACATGGGCCAGCATCCCTGTGGAATGCTTTCGACACCTTGCCCTGACGAATTGAGGCTGTTCTGAGGGGAAAAGGGGGTGTAACTCAACATTAATGTTTTGTACACTCAGTATATATATATATAAGAGATTGCAACACTGTATGCACTTACTCTAGAGTCTAGGCCTACTGTATATCAAGCAACTGTAGGCAAGGATGAAATAATGATTTGAAATAATTGCAATACATTTACACTGAATCAAATCAAATCAAAGTTTATTGGTCGTGTACACATCTTTTTGCAGATGTTATCACAGGTGCAGTGAAATGCTTATTTTTCTAACTCCAACAATGCAGCAATATCTAGCAATACAATAGCAAAACACACATAATCCAAAAGTTTGAAAAATATATAATTTTTGACAAACCAGAATGAGCAATAGCAGAACGAGCAATTTCAGAGTCCGGAATATAAAGATATATGTATGTGAATGGTGTGTATAGACATTATGGACAGTATATGAATAGAAAAGGTGTGTACAGCAGTAGTTATATAGGATGAGCCATGGCTAGATTACAGTATATACATATTAAGTGGGTAAAACAGTATGTAAACATTGTTAAAGTGACCAGTGTTCAATGACTCTAAGTACAAGATTCAGGGCAGGGTACTGGGCGGAGGCCGGCCAGTGATGGCCTGGAGATGATCAGTCTCTCGGTCCCAGCATTGATGCAGCTGTACTGTCTACGTCTTGTAGATGGTAGTGGGGTGAACAGGCCGTGGCTCGGCTGGCTGAGGCCCTTGATGAGCTTCTTAGCCTTTCTGTGACACTGAGGGCTGTAGATGTCCTGGAGGGCAGGTAGTGTGCCCCCGATGATGCGTTGGGCTGACCGCACCGCCCTCTGGAGAGCCCTGAAGTTGTGGGCGGTGAGGTTGCCATACCAGGTGGTGCTACAGCCAGACAGAATGCTCTCGATGGTCTCTGAAGGACACGTGTATACAACCACTCGATCTTCCAAGTAGTGACAGAAATGCTGTTTTGCTTGTAGGGCCTACTGCAGTTAATGCTTCATAGTTACAATATAATGATTACGGCTTCCTGTACAGGTTAGCTTCAAAGAATAGCCATTGTATTAGCCCTGATTATTCAGCCCACGCTTTTCACGCTCCTAATTAAACTGCATATCTCTGTAAGTTCCACTGCATTGTCTTCCATTACTTTTACATTCTTGGTTTATCTTCCTTTCCGATTTAACACTAGTTTGATTGACAGTTTCTTGAAGGCAGCAGAAACGTATAATTTATTTTGTAGCAAGAGAGAGAGAGAGAGAGAGAGAGAGAGAGAGAGAGAGAGAGAGAGAGAGAGAGAGAGAGAGAGAGAGAGAGAGAGAGAGAGAATGAATTAAAATGTGAAATAGAAAGGGTCATAGCTAAATTAGTAATTCGTTATGAAGTGTTGCTCCTCATGAAAGGATCTCAGTCTTCCTGTGTCCTCTGGATGTGTGGTGTCTTGAAGTACACTCAAAGGAAAACCCCATTGTTAATATACTTTTTGGCACTGGAGGATTCCCCTTTATTTCTCTATACTTAAACATTTAGCTCTGTGTCTTTGTGTCTGCTCCATGCTGGATAGACTTTGCTCAGCATGGCAACTGGAGTGATAACAGCCTAGCTCTACACATGAATGTAAAACTGGAGTAGTGGTAAATCCCAAGTTTCTGATGCCTTCAAGAAACTGTCAATCAAACTAGTATTGAATCGGAAAGGAAGAAAAACCAAGAATGTAAAAAATTATGGAAGACAATGCAGTGGAACGTATAGAGATATGCAGTTTAATTAGGAGCGTGAAAAGCATGGGCTGAATAAACAGGGCTAATTCAATGGCTATTCTTTGTATCTAACCTGTACAGGAAGCAATAATCATTCTACTGTAACAATGAAGCATTAACTGAACAAGCAAGACAGCATTACTGTCATACTTATTAGATCGAGTGGTTGTATACATGTGTCCTTCAGTGTAAATGTATTGCAATTATTTTAAGTCACTATTTCATCCTTGCCTACAGTTGGTTGACGTAGAGTAAGAGCATACAGTGTTACATTCCTTATAGATATATACAGTATTTCACATTTGTAAATGTATCGAATGCTTCCTTAGCTCTGCTCCACCATTTATCTGTTCAGTCTAAGGGAAGTTGCCCTTCAAAGTTCTCCTGGGGATGTATGGAGATGATAAAGAGCGGGCCTATAGCTCTGGTCCTCCACACCATCACAGCAGTGCTTCTTGTTGCAGAGATAAGGAGGAGGTTGCCTAGTGGGATCAGACGCCGTCAAATCACAGATCAGGACGAGACTGTCGAGCAGGAAGAGGAAGACAGGAGGAAGGGAGTGTGTGAGTGTGTGTGTGTCTGTCTGTGTGCGTGCTTGTGTGCGTGTGTGTGTGTGTGTGTGTGAGTATTCACTCTTGTAATCATGAACACACACACACCTATTGATAAGCTGCTGTCCTTGTCCACTGACACTGAACATCTGACCTGACCTTGTATCCCCCAGCTAAGTGAACAGGGCTGAATGATAATCATGTTTTACCAGCCTCACCACCCACATTAACCTTTATGAACAGGTGTTTGTACAGACCTCAGTTTGTTTGTCTACCCTTCTGCATTTTCGCTAACATTGTTCTACGAGGTCTAACTGCTGCCTGGGGGCATTTTTTTGTACGTCCTGCGACTATTAAACTCTCATACTTAGTGAGGATGAATGGAATTGTAGTACTTAAATAGGATTATACAAGTAAAGAGGAAATAGTCATAAAATATGATCTTCCCTGTTGTTTTTCATGGTACAGGATGCTGAAACAGACAGAATGGGCCAGAACAGGAGCACCTGTAACTTGGCAGCCATGGAGGAGAGATTTAAGAGAGGATGGAGGTTGAACTGGATGTGCCTGTCCTGGTTCTGCCAGTCTAACAGTGATGAACAGCTACATTAATCAACCCCGTCCAGCAGACAAGGGGAGAGTCCAAAATTAACACTTCACCAAATTTAGCCGCTACTGAGAGGTTGCTTCCGCCTCCCCAGGAATACCCTGGCCCACTTCTCCCTCTCCCTCCATCTGTCTCCCCCTGCACTCTCCCTCTCCATTCTCTCCCACTGTTTCTTTATTCAAGAGAATCTTCCCTTTGTTGATATTAAGGTTCACTTCCCTGAACAGTTACTGTGAGAAAATATGAAGTTGGTTTTGGCAGACTGAAGCACTTTATGGTATTGTTATGTTGATGACTTTGTGGTTGGATTGATTACACAATCTAGGCTACTTTGCATTGCTGCTTGTCATTTCGAAATAATAGAGGCTACATTGTCAGGGTCAAAATACTTAACCTGTAAACAAGTGTATAGAAGAAGAGGATCTGATATACCAATATGATACCATCTACAGTGTAAACACACTGCTGCACCAAACATACCCAGAGTCTCTCTTCAGGGAAATGGGCTCCAGAGTGATGGGCCTGATTGTTCTGGGGAGATAAGACTCAGGCCTCTCTGATGTAGACAGCTTCCTTTCACACAAAGACACAAAGAAGCGGACTGCATTGATTTAGTATCGATTCAAGGGCCCAGACTTTGGAGATCTCTCCAGTTAGTTCTCGTCTAGCTGGGAGTGTGTCGAAGGAAGCAGATCATATTGTGAGAGATGATAACGCAGTTAGAAAGCAATAGAGAGGAATTATATTATTGTGGCGCTATGATTTTCTCTCCCATCTGAAGGCTCCTGGTAGTGTCCCAATGGCCAATATGAGATGTAATTTTGTCACGGTAGAATGAGCACCTGTCTGTTGAGCCTACAGGCTGCTGGTGGCCCATTAGTTATGGTGAGAGAGAGTATGGCCATTTATCAGCTTGGGCGATTTCTTAAATGAGGACATATTGGGGCAGGTGACAGAGCAGCACGAGAGGAGATTAGGCCTGTAAATCGTCTGTAGCCAGAGAGCCGAAGTGACAGCAGGCATCTCCCCTGGATCTAATAGGAGCTACGCTGTCTGTGTGTAGGCTCCTACTGCACAGGGTCTGTTCCACTATTCACAGTCAATTCCTGGGGCACTGGAGAGCAAGGTGCTAGAGTACCTATCCACGATAGGGAAGAACTGGGGACAGAAGGAAGGGAGTTGTCCCAGTTGTAATAATGGCATGCATGAAGGGGCCCTGGCAGAATTGTTGTAATGTTTTCTAATGCTAAATCAGAACAAGGGAAACAGACAGTCCATCATGACAATGTCCCAAATGTAGAGACTTTAATTCCGCACAAATGTGAACTTGGAATTCAGAGAACTGTGTATCCCAAACAACTAATGCAAAAACAGGAACCTCATTGTACAATGGTACAATGGATGTTTTCTTATTGGCAGATTTGTGACTGTGTCTGTTTACAGATGATAAATCCCAGACTTGTATTTTCAGTATGACTGCAGTCGGCCTGTTATTAATTGCCGTAGGTTTTGCTAAATGGGGGTACTTGAAGAACAGCACAGCCTTGGCCATGCAGAGCATGAGAGATGTGACAAAGCCACTGATGAATTTATAACAATAGAGTCGACCAAGGAAAGAGGATCATATATTAAGTCATACAGACAAGATAAATATGGGGGATCAATTATATTTGCTGCAGATACAAAGGTAGATGGATTATGCCTGTTCCCAAACAGTAAATTAAAATGCAGTATATTTACCTCTCCAAGTGCCTCCTCTGCAAAAACGTGTGATTGGGGCAGTCAGCAGGATGGAATTATAAATGGTGTCTTTGGCGGTTGGTTAAGACTCATTAAGGATTTCTACAGTTGGGACCCTCCTGAGTCTGTGTGCTTCTGAATAGCCCAGAAAATAAATATTGTGTTTCAACCATCAATCTTTTCTCTCCCAGGGATTATATTAAAGAGAAAGTGGGCGTGTGGCAATCAGCTAATGGCTAGGCTGGCCGCAAGCTGAAGGCTATTAGCGGTGGTGTTGCACGGCAATTAGCTTGTGATTGCAAGAGACAGCTGAGACATGGCTGGGTTTCTCTGTGGACGATCTAGCGTTCCACTTAATGGGATGCTACTTAAAATGTTGTCCTTTATTTTTACGAGTAAAACTTTCCCAAACTCCATAATTTTGCCAAAATGTGCATTCCTTCCCAGCTCAAGGGTCATTCATGTTCACTACTCTCCATTCTCCTCCTCTACCTCCTTCTCTATGCCTCTGACCATAACATGTTCTCTGCCATCGAGCTGTCACCACTCAACTGTAACCATGAAACATTGCAATTTCTATATATATATATGCAAGCAATATGCACAACACAAGTGTGTGTGTGTGTGCGTGCGTGCGTGCGTGCGTGCGTGTGTGTGTGTGTGTGTGTGTGTGTGTGTGTGTGTGTGTGTGCGTGCGTGCGTGCGTGCGTGTGTGTGTGTGTGTGTGTGTGTGTGTGTGTGTGTGTGTGTGCGTGCGTGCGTGCGTGCGTGCGTGCGTGCGTGCGTGCGTGCGTGTGTGTGTGTGTGTTTGTTTGCTATTGTTCTCCTTTCTTCTGCAACAGCAATACAATATGAAAGAGAGAGAAGATCATGGTCGTGCTGATTTTTGTCTGGTGTATGCTGTCAGGAGGAGGACAAGGGGAGGTCTCTGATGTACCAATAGTACTGTAGTGAAGGAACCAGGGCTCTGATGTACCAATAGTACTGTAGTGAAGGAACCAGGGCTCTGATGTACCAACAGTACTGCAGTGAAGGAACCAGGGCTCTGATGTACCAACAGTACTGCAGTGAAGGAACCAGGGCTCTGATGTACCAACAGTACCGTAGTGAAGGAACCAGGGCTCTGATGTACCAACAGTACCGTAGTGAAGGAACCAGGGCTCTGATGTACCAACAGTACTGTAGTGAAGGAACCAGGGCTCTGATGTACCAACAGTACTGCAGTGAAGGAACCAGGGCTCTGATGTACCAACAGTACCGTAGTGAAGGAACCAGGGCTCTGATGTACCAACAGTACCGTAGTGAAGGAACCAGGGCTCTGATGTACCAACAGTACTGTAGTGAAGGAACCAGGGCTCTGATGTACCAACAGTACTGCAGTGAAGGAACCAGGGCTCTGATGTACCAATAGTACTGTAGTGAAGGAACCAGGGCTCTGATGTACCAACAGTACCGTAGTGAAGGAACCAGGGCTCTGATGTACCAACAGTACTGTAGTGAAGGAACCAGGGCTCTGATGTACCAATAGTACTGTAGTGAAGGAACCAGGGCTCTGATGTACCAACAGTACTGTAGTGAAGGGACCAGGGAACTCAAGTCCTCCTGTTTTATCTCCAACAACTAACTTTGTTCAAAGATAATCTTGAGCTGAATGCAAAGAGACCAAATTAATACTCTTCTTGAAGCTATCGTATAAAGCCCTCAAAGCATTAAGTCATGGTTTGATTAAGTAATTTAGATATTACAAGTACATGAGATTTTGTCTTGATGATAATCTGTGGTCTCGGTGTAAATGCTTTTTTCTTGTTAAAAAGTTCAACTCTTTCCAGTGACTAGAAAATTACCACCTCTACCTGAACTTTCTCTTAATCTCTATTGCAATTTCACAGTGACTGGTGATACCTCAATATTGTATTATAAATCATGCTATATAGGCTTAATCTTTTATAGGTACCAAACATTCAGTAACACAAGCACACACATATACGTGTGTACTGTAACTAATGACTCATTTGACTGCCTTGTTACATCTTTCCCTCCACGGCTACCCCACACCATTCTGTTCTTAATGTAACCTAAAAGGTACACTCTTAGAAAAAAGGGTTCCAAAAGGGTTCTTTGGCTGTCCCCATAGGATAACCTTTTTTGGTTCCATGGAGAACCCTTTCTGGTTACACATAAACCCTTTTGGGTTCCATGTAGAACCCTCTGTGGAAAGGGTCCTACATGGAACCCAAAAGGGTTCTTCAAAGGGTTATCCTACGGGGACAGCCGAAGAACCCTTTTAGGTTCTAGATAGCATATTTTCTTCTAAGAATGTACAAGCCCTTTGATGTTGCATGGTCTGATTGATCGAGTCATGTAGGCTGCGTTTAGATAGGCAGCCCAATTTTGATCATTTTTTTCACTAATTGGTCTTTTGACCAATCAGATCAGCTCTGAAAAAGATCCGATGTGAAAATATCTGATGTGATTGGTGAAAAGACCAATTAGTGGAAGAAATATCAGAATTGGGCTGCCTGTCTAAATGCAGCCGTATAGACCTGTAGCCTTGAACCTGTTTCTTTATTTTCATTGTCTTCTTCAGTAAATATTGTAGTTGTAGTAAGTAGAAGAAACCCACAGTGTCTTCACCCTAAATGGGAATCATCAGTGAGAGCCACCGAAGTGAGTGAGAGCTATCCGTCTGGGGCTTCTCAGTGACAGAGGCAGGGGTCTGAGTGACTTTGTTCAATAGGATCCACGAGATTCCTGTCTCTGTTGATGATTCCTGGGGATGTAATCTTTTGAAACTAACCCATGCAGCCCTTATTCTTGGCCAATTCCCAGAACAGAACCCAGAAGATATCTTGTGATTTATTTCTATATATATTTTCTGTCTACATTTTGTTTGGTCCCTCCCCCTTCTTCCAGTGTGCCATGTCTTTGGTGTCTGGGAGAGCAGCTTCAGTTCCATCAGCTTCATTGTGTCCCTTACATGAAAAGAGAGTGAGACACCTCCCCTGCGGTAGAGTAATGATTTATTGCACAGCCTTCTTGCTCTTCTCATCTCACTTGCAAGGGGGGGAAGAGAGAGTTTAACAAGCACGCTTGTTTTCACCCAGCCCTCAGATAGTCCCCACTTAGAGCAATGAGAAATGTGCCATGGTGTCACTCTGTGCAGCTGTGACCCAGTTCATAGACTCTCACCAGCACAGTGTCAGTGGGGAGGACACCAGATACACAGTGGGCACACACATTTGATTTGCTGGGGCACACACACCATCCCCCCACACTGGCACTGCCACAGCGTTCTTTAGTGCCAACCTTCTAATGACGGACGAAGGCAAAACAACATTTGTTGACTTCTGATGCCATCACATCTTATAAAAAAATTGTGAACTTAGTGCTTTTCAATTTATTAGCTTGTCCAGAGACTTGCTGTCTTTAACAGTATATGGCTAGTCATGGCAGCCATTTTGGCAGAGGACCAACAACCTAGCAGAAGAACATTGCACTTTAGAGAAAGACTGTTTTCATGGTATCTGTGCCCAGGTTCACCAAGTCGGAGAAAGGAAGTGACTGCACCTGATGAAACAGAAAACCCCATTGGGATTCTCACTAGCTGACAAGATTTAGCACTTAAAAGACTGCATATTGATTTCATACAAAGTCTAAGGGATTAGGGCAACCAAATTTCACATTTGGAAGGGAACATCAAATCAAATGAGCTTATTAAGTAGAAAGAAATACTTTAAAAATAACGTTTTAAATAGATTTTTACAGCAAGAGAGATGAATAGAGCAATATAGCACCTTGCTGTTATGTATGTGAACCCATATCTACCTTGTTAAAATGTTAACAATTTTGGCCATATTTTCACTTTGAAAGTTTGAGATCTTGAAGTTGAACGCAGTCTTGACCATTCACTCTGTTCTATCTTCTGTCATCCTGCCCTCAACTTAAACTATTCTGAATAATAGTTGCTAGGGAAATATTGAAAATGATTTCCTTAACAGCATCTGATAACCATCCATTCTAATCCTTTAGTGTGATTAGACCCAAATTCAATTAATTTCAAATGAACCCCCCTCTCTTCCTTTTTACTCTGCTGGCTAATCATCTTTCTTTCATTGTGGGAACATCATATCCTTTCATCAGTAGTTTAGAGAGACTCCATTATTAGAGCCTTAGAAACAGCTGGCCATAGGGTTGTTTTACTATGGGCCTTCTGTGTTTAAACTGGGGGATAACTTTACTGACTGTCTGGCACAGGTTGATTCTGTGTCAATACACTATTACACTTGTAAGGATGTACTCTCAGTCAGAACCATGTTGGAGCCAAAACCTCTCAGCATTTTATGGTTTATCCAATGATACATTACAGTGCTCTCTACATGCCAAATGGATTCCTAGATCTATTTTGTAGATTCTTAAAAATGTTTTTTCCAACAGTAGCAATACAGTGATCTCCCTCATCCCTATATGAACTATGGCCGCGTCATTCAACAGATAGTGCATATAGGAACAGCTTGTGTGTAGAGTTCAGTCATCCATGGGGATAGAGTTGTTGATGCACCTGTCAGTTCTCTGTCCTGCGCCTGGAGCTGTCGGAGTGGAGATACCTGCCCTTATTAAGATTCATGTACAATCACTGGGTCTGGCTGTTGAGCCTGTGCGTCTTGATGTAATTTCTCCATTCCATACAACACAGGACTGCCCCTTGATGATCTTTTCATGTGAAATTGATTTATATGGAGGTTATTACAATTGGCAATGATGGATAATGCTCCTGTATTTTTTATAATTATGTTGAGATTAAACATGTTTCAGAAATTTCAAATGTCAAAAACTATTAAAAAGTAGAAAGAAGTGAAAGACCTGTTGCTATGGTTCCTTGATCAGTAATTTATTTGAAAGTGAACATTTGAGGAATGTGAGATTTACTCTCAGGATATTTCCTCTTTACCCATGATACACCATTTTCTTCCATTTTGTCTTGCCTGTAGTTGACATCCTTCCAAAACCTTCCATATAGCATAGCCGGCAAAACCTATCCAATATTATATAGTTTGTAAACACATTGCAACTACATGACAATACTCCTCTTAATTTGCCTTACCTGTCATGTGAAAACACAGTTTGTCACGCAGTTCAAGTTTGGCAATCAGAAAATATCTAGCTCTCGAAAGGTCTCGCAGGTTTCAAACAGGCTGTGTGATTGAGGTATGTCAGAGCTTCAATTACTAGTGCAGATAAATGGAGAAAACAGTGATATGGGAGCGAAGAAAAGACTGAAGGTGATCAAGCCAAGGACCGCTGGGCTTCAGTGAGCCTGTCAATGAACCACATACTTCAAGAGAAAGCTTGAAAGTTTCCCGGGCTGAGAAATCGTCCCCTAGAATTGCAAGGTCTTAGTGCCTAATTGAGCTGATTAAAGGAACTCCTAAGCCGGCACTTTTGATTAAATGGAGTGATGGGGGTGATAAAGCCTGCCTGTCAGGTGGGTCAGGCCCATTAGATGGACAGAATGAAGGGAAGTTCACACTATCCTCCATCACCACATCACAGGGAGAGAAAGAAATGAACACATCAATCGTTATGAAATCATTATGGGCTGTAGGCATCAAATGTACAGTTACATCTACAGTATCTACATCTACAAATATAAAGTTGCATCTACAGTACAGTATATAGCCTACTGTATCTGTTTATCTAGGAGCTTCTAGGAACTGACAAACCACATGTAATTCCTGATCTGACACTATAAGGTATCATTCAAGTAATATGCATAATCTAAATCCTCTCCAGTCCATTTTGTTTTGGTCATTTCTTCACTATTCGCTGTATTTTTCTCAAGTCTTAAGATTTGAGAAAAATCTTCATTAAACTGACGTATTTCACGGCACAATACAGCACTTGTAATTGGCAGATAGCATACAATTTTCTCTGAAAGATGTTGGAACAAAAGTGTGATTCAATTTAAAAACAATAACAAGGAGAGGAGAGGCTCCTATGACATCCTGAGGGCATGTGCCATAATTCAGTTTGGATGCCACAAAAACAGTTTGTTACTTGGCTTTATTCCAATGACTTACTGTATGTGTGCTGTGTGCTCTGCGACTTTGTCAGTGTGCCCCTGCACCCTTGCTGTGTCCGCCTGGTCCCTGTAGGCCAGAGCCTGTATGTTCTTCTGGCCATCTTGATAGGACATTTTATATTGCCAACACACAGCAGGACACACACACACACACACACTAAACACAAGGGGCAGGTTTCTCTTGATGGGCCGGGATGAAGCTGAGCCTCTCAGTATAATTTAGGAACAGCAGTCTCTGAAAGAAATTGGGTAGTTGGCAACTTAGCGTGAGGGGTTGGGGTGGGGTGAAGATTTGACCTGTGGAGAGAGTCACATTGAGGCTGTGGGTCTAATGTAGCTCTCACACTTGGTTTAATTGGACGGGTCATTTCAGATCAAAATGTGCTTGATAGTTTTTACTAATTTTGTAGTGTGAAACTAATGCAGGCAAGTTGGGTCAAAATAACTTGCAAATGACCTCTGATCTGATCAGAGCTTCAGCAAATGACCTATAGTATGTGTGAAAGCCACCTTAGACCATAGAGGATGTGCTCTCTTTCTCTCCTTCCCTACTATTCATCTCATCCACTGTCTGTCTTATGTAGCACTTTGAAAACTCTGCCAGATGCATTTTGCAGAAGCTACTTAATAATGCCTTGTGATCTGAGGGAGAGGGAGCGAAAGAGAGAGAGGATGAGAGAGAGACTGGGATATAAGAATAGCTGATAGTTCAGGATTAACAGATAAC
Organism: Coregonus lavaretus; assembly: GCF_964263955.1. Lineage (NCBI taxonomy): Eukaryota > Metazoa > Chordata > Actinopteri > Salmoniformes > Salmonidae > Coregonus > Coregonus lavaretus. The sequence goes on along the minus strand of NC_140015.1, from coordinate 23,508,934 downwards.
TACCCTTTCATATGAACCACGTCATGACAAGATGCCCATTACATGAATCATTGAAGTTTAAAAGATATGTTTTGCTACTACCCCAGACATTGAAAAAAAAAAAACAGTCAGTTAAAAATTCAGAGCCCAAGAACAATCTATTGCGAAGACGTGAGAGGGTTTGGCCACTATGGGACCAGGATCATTCTACTGTAGCTGCTTGGTTAAAGCTGTACAACCCTAGACTATCCTACTTCAACACCTCCTTACAATAACCAGAAAGTTATTTTTTCATAAAACATGACACAGGACGGTTATTGCTTCTGGCTTATTAAAAGTAAATGTATTGGCATTTCAATCAGTCAACTTCCTTTTCTTAAATTCACTGACCATCGCGTATCTTATGAAATTCCCTTTGGCCCATATCCGTGCCCTATTTTTAATAAAAATGTTTATTTGCAAAAAGAAAGCTTTACCTTCCTGGTTGTCTATAGCCTCACTCCTCACTTATCACTACACCATTAATTATTCATATACAGAGACAAATGAAGTTTATTTTGTAAGGTTTTGATATGTACATCAAATCTAAGGAACTGCCAGGGCTGCTCATGGTTACTGTCGCTCCAAGTGCTAAGGTAATTTGAGATGTATACAGTTTCATGCATGTTAAACTGTGTGTAAATTTCCCCCATATACTCTCTTTCCACCAGGCATTGGTTTCCTCTCAGTCTGGGTCCAGCGATAGTTTGTGATGTAATTCCAAAGCTGTGACATTTACGTCCAAATGGTAATTGATTCAGAGGAAGCTGTTGTTATGCAGCTACAATTTAACAACCCGTCTCAGGGGGTGTCAAGCTGTGGGAAGGAGGAAACAGGAAATTAGTTGTACTCAATGTTTACCGAATGCCAATTTGAGACTGCCCACGTTCCACACCACAGAGAGGGCAGCCAAGCCCGGGGAACTGTGTAAGAGGAGATTGGAACAGATTTCTTGTTCTCCATATTCTGCTTAGTGGCTTACCTTACTCTACAAACATCCAGGCCCAGCACAACCCTGCTAGTGAGGCTACTATTGATTGGTGGCTGCAGGAAAAAAGGAACCTAGTGCATGCTATCCAAGCTCTGTGCTGTGTTTACTGGTGCGGCATAGTCTCCACCGCTGCAAAGCCAGGCCGCCACAACAGGGACAGACAAGCAACAGTAATCCTCCATCCTTCACAGATGCTGTCAAGCTTTTCCAAAGGAAATTCTGGCATCAACCTCAGTACAAAACACCTAGGATTCCACAAAATGCTAAAAGAGTCCCTCACAATTACTTCTCAACCGTATTGACCATGGTCGTTTGTAAAGATGACATCGTAAAGACGAATGCAGTAATGACGGCCATTAAACATGACCCTTGGCGATCATCAGCAGTGGTCATTTCGTGCTATTGTCCTCATTACACTTCTCTATAACAGCTGTGCATACCAATGTGCTTATAGCTACTCATTTATCATGAACCGCATTAAGCGACAATTAAGGAAAGACAGTGTTATCACGGCAGAAGAAAATGTAATGTCTGTTCCCTTAATGTTGTTGGGAATGAAAAAAAAGAGAACACTCATAATGGTTCTGTATACATTTTCACTGTGTTTGTATGTCTGTAGCCTACTTGTGCTGGAGCTATTGGAATGCCAGTCTCAGTTAGTGAAGGACCAGGTTAGTGTGGAATGTTCTTTCCCTATAGTGGTGGAGTTATTAAAACAGTGTTTTCCTCCATACAACAACCAATCTTAGCTGCCATGATGCCTTCCCATAAATGCATGTTTGTTCATCCAAAAGCAGCTGTGACACACGGTGCTGCCTGTTCTCTGCTCCCCCACCCTCCCCTACTACTGTCTGGGGGTTTGTTTCTGTTTTGCTATTGCTTTTTACACTCACATATTTTGTTTCCTTTCAACAGTGTGTTTTGTTTCCTTTCAACAGTGTGTTTTGTTTCCTTTCAACAGTGTGTTTTGCTGCCCTGAGGTTCCACCATGTGTGAAGATAAACTCTTATAATGTGTCTTACAGTTACAGAAATAAAATGAACCCCCGAGGTCGACAATATGTCCACCCCCATTGTGCAATGATGTTGTTATGTCTCCATTAACTGTGTCCTGGACTTATCATGATGTTCAATACCCAAGTAGTGAACTACATGTCACGTCAAGTAAGTAACAATCAGTCCACATGGAAGTTTAACCGACCCTTCTACTATGCCCTTCCTCTGAATCCTCTGAGTTTGAGAGAGATAAGGGTTTGTGGCGTTAACCGCTAACAGCACACCACACAGACAGTCACTCCTTTCATAGTCTGAGCGTGCCAGCAGCAGCAGCAGTTGCCTCAGTCAGTGCTGGCTGTGCAGCTTTGCTGGGGCTGATAAAGTGAAAGAGGGAGAGAGAGGCAGTGCTGCTACAGCTTTGCTCTAATTTTCCCCAGACTGGCTGCTGGTCCTCTTTACTCTGTCTCTCTCTGATAGCATGGTGTGGTGGAACAGACACAGGCCAGAACCCCTTCCTCCTCCTCCTCCTCCTCTCTCTAACCATAACACTCTCCCTCCATCCATCCATGCTCACTTTCTCTCCACATGCCACATGGGTCCAAACTTTTCTTTGACATATCCCCCTGGACCATGTTGTGGTTCTTTACTATGTGCCGGTGCATTCCCCGAAAAATGGCATGAAAGCAACCATATACAGTGGGGGAAAAAAGTATTTAGTCAGCCACCAATTGTGCAAGTTCTCCCACTTAAAAAGATGAGAGAGGCCTGTAATTTTCATCATAGGTACACGTCAACTATGACAGACAAATTGAGAAAAGAAATCCAGAAATTCACATTGTAGGATTTTTTATGAATTATTTTGCAAATTATGGTGGAAAATAAGTATTTGGTCACCTACAAACAAGCAAGATTTCTGGCTCTCACAGACCTGTAACTTCTTCTTTAAGAGGCTCCTCTGTCCTCCACTCATTACCTGTATTAATGGCACCTGTTTGAACTTGTTATCAGTATAAAAGACACCTGTCCACAACCTCAAACAGTCACACTCCAAACTCCACTATGGCCAAGACCAAAGAGCTGTCAAAGGACACCAGAAACAAAATTGTAGACCTGCACCAGGCTGGGAAGACTGAATCTGCAATAGGTAAGCAGCTTGGTTTGAAGAAATCAACTGTGGGAGCAATTCTTAGGAAATGGAAGACATACAAGACCACTGATAATCTCCCTCGATCTGGGGCTCCACGCAAGATCTCACCCCGTGGGGTCAAAATGATCACAAGAACGGTGAGCAAAAATCCCAGAACCACACGGGGGGACCTAGTGAATGACCTGCAGAGAGCTGGGACCAAAGTAACAAAGCCTACCATCAGTAACACACTACGCCGCCAGGGACTCAAATCCTGCAGTGCCAGACGTGTCCCCCTGCTTAAGCCAGTACATGTCCAGGCCCGTCTGAAGTTTGCTAGAGTGCATTTGGATGATCCAGAAGAGGATTGGGAGAATGTCATATGGTCAGATGAAACCAAAATAGAACTTTTTGGTAAAAACTCAACTCGTCGTGTTTGAAGGACAAAGAATGCTGAGTTGCATCCAAAGAACACCATACCTACTGTGAAGCATGGGGGTGGAAACATCATGCTTTGGGGCTGTTTTTCTGCAAAGGGACCAGGACGACTGATCCGTGTAAAGGAAAGAATGAATGGGGCCATGTATCGTGAGATTTTGAGTGAAAACCTCCTTCCATCAGCAAGGGCATTGAAGATGAAACGTGGCTGGGTCTTTCAGCATGACAATGATCCCAAACACACCCCCCGGGCAATGAAGGAGTGGCTTCGTAAGAAGCATTTCAAGGTCCTGGAGTGGCCTAGCCAGTCTCCAGATCTCAACCCCATAGAAAATCTTTGGAGGGAGTTGAAAGTCCGTGTTGCCCAGCGACAGCCCCAAAACATCACTGCTCTAGAGGAGATCTGCATGGAGGAATGGGCCAAAATACCAGCAACAGTGTGTGAAAACCTTGTGAAGACTTACAGAAAATGTTTGACCTGTGTCATTGCCAACAAAGGGTATATAACAAAGTATTGAGAAACTTTTGTTAATGACCAAATACTTATTTTCCACCATAATTTGCAAATAAATTCATAAAAAATCCTACAATGTGATTTTCTGGAGAAAAAAAATATAATTTTGTCTGTCATAGTTGACGTGTACCTATGATGAAAATTACAGGCCTCTCTCATCTTTTTAAGTGGGAGAACTTGCACAATTGGTGGCTGACTAAATACTTTTTTTCCCCACTGTAGATACGGCAAAAGTGTTTGAAGTCAGTAACAACTATGTGGTTCTGGCTTTACTCTGAAATTGGAGATAAGTAGTAGGCCACACAGAAGCTGCCTAGTAGGCCCCAAATGACTAACTTTGATAACATCGACTAATTTCCCCATGCATATCTGCTGTTGAGGGGAGATCACTTGGGCCTGTCAAAATGGGGGAGATAGGGTGCCATTACATATGTTCCCATTAAATTGAAAGGTGTATTGGTAGTTTGAAGTGGGTTTACTTCTACATCTCAGGGGACATTCACATAGATTTAGCATAACCCTTCCAGACTCAATGATTGTGGGACTTTGGAATACATGTATGTGGGCTGATGGTGCTTCTAAGAATTCAAATCTTATTAAATCTTATACAAATGCCTTAAACAATTCATTTTTCAAAGAGTTCTTGCTTTTTTGATGAAACATGTTTTGACAGTTCCATTAACTCAAAACATACCCAAACATTTCAACATTACACACTACTCTGTTTTGCATAAGAACTAGGGCAGACATTTTGGTTATGCTCTGAGCTGAAGCCCAAACAAGATCCACATACAATCCCTGATTGAAAGAGCAGAGTTTAGACACACAGCAAACAGATGTGGTACAGTAGGTGGGGCATATTCATGATGTCGTCATAACAATGACACATCATTATTGTCACTTAGTCTTCTGTTTGGAGAAAACATACTATTAGACAGTATTGTTTCCAATTAGTTGTTGTTTCAAGATGTTGCTCATTCCACTTAATTAGGAGAACACAAGAGAGCAGAATTCCCAGGTTGGAATCCTAATGATTTAATTCTTCTGAGGAATGGTCTCATTATTCCTGAGCCAATGTCGACCCAGTCGTTACCTGTCAATGCTTTTTGCTGAGGCTTGCTTTCTCCGCCCTAAGCTGTTAAACACTAATGGACAATCCTTCTTCCCTTCGTGCTCGATATGACATCTGATGTGCCATTTTGACTGACAGAGAGTTGGGGGGCTAATTTGCAAATGCTGCCGTCCATAGCATCCAGTGAAGAAACACATTCATCAAAAGCCATGTGCCCTTATCGTGTCTCCTTGTCATATTAGCTTCTGAACACTATCAGGGGCAGCGTGGAGTTTAGGGATTTCATTTCAAAGGCCTCGCTGTCTTCAACATGCAACTCAATGTGTGGACAAGGTTAAAAAGGCTACCTCATTCAACCATGGGCCACAAAGTAACTTACTGTGCTTGGAGATTAACAGTCGCTCATCATACTCATCCTTTTCTTGTAATATGGATCAAACACAACTGAAAGTACACAAACCTGTAGAAATGAACAATGAGGGGGGAAAGTACATCAAATCTGTAGAGTTGTCTGAAACGATAGGGATTGTTAGATTTAGATTGCACAAGGTCTCCCAGGAACCTCCAATGAACTAGGGGCTGGCGTCAATTATGTAGGCCATTGTTCTTTTTCAGTCTCCACTGCCTCATCCAAAATTACATGGAGGTTGAACATGATGCAGTGCCTTTCATTGAAAATGAGGCTACTGCGGTTTCTGGAGCCTCCTATAAGTAAGTGTGTTAGCTGTAATGCAGCTTTTTCACTGAATATTAACCAACTGCATTCTGTTGTAATGTATGTTGTCTCTCTTTCCAACAAGCCGCATTCCAGATTAGATATCAATGTCTTGGGAAATATAGCCACTTTTCTGAACACCAGAATGGAACATTCCAATAGCCTGGAGGCAAACTCTGCTATCATGTCATGTTAAATTGTGTATTACCAGCATATTGTGGCATGTTATTGTATTACCTAAAACAGATCTGTCCCAATCTCTCGCATAATAAAAGCCAACTATATAGAAGCACCAACAATTGCAACATGCTGTTGTTACATGGTATGAGTGAATGCAGCATTGTGCAGTAGAGCGAAGATTTACACCACCAATGTCGGCTCTGAAATAGAAAGCTCTAATGCAGTTCTAGAATGGTCCAGATTATTGAGTGCAGCCTGTAGGCATGACTGAGCGCACTGCTGTCAGGGGCCGGTTTCTAATTAACTGAGGTACCTGTATTTGTGACGTAGATGCACTCATGTGGAGGGGGGAGTGCGGGATGGAGTCTGGTCGGAGCAGAGCGGGGTCTCACGCTGAGCTGAGGTACTTTGGTTCAGTCTGTGGTAGAGTCGAGACACCCCAACGGGTAAGTGCTTATCTGTTTCGTTGCTGGGTGATTTTCGTTGTCTTGTTTGTACAAACGTTTAGTTAGATTCGCCTTCTTTTCTCCATGAATAGAACTGGAGGAAAGTAAACTTCGTACAAGAAAAGAGGGGGGAAACAACCAGCATTTAATATGTGAGGCTATTTCTCTGGAAAATGTGTTAAGACTTTTTATTTTTCTGCGTTATAACTTTGAAGTGGACATTCCAAAATAGAAAGCATAGCACAAAGAACCACTCAAGTATATATTCGCACTGTGACCGCGCTGTGTTGCGCTGTCCATGGTGTTGAAACAGTTTGCGCGTCTGTGAGGGAACGTTTGTTTGACTGAACATAATGGTTTTATGCGCATTCATATGCACCTGTTTAGTTGGCATTGATACGCAATTCATAAAATGAGATTTAATTTGGTGCAGATGGTTATGTTATTTTTCTTATGCAAAATGTTTGTTCGTTTTATTTTATTTTAACAAATTATTTTTTTACATTAGGAATTTACTGAATCTCTGTCTTTCTCTCCTGTTTTCTTCTCTACAGGGAAAAAATGTACAAGATTTAGAGCATTGCTAATAAAGATATACTTATGGTAGATGGCATTGTCGGATATATCCGGAGGGGATTCTTCAGCCCATTTCTCAAGCTGAATCCAAATGACATTTCCTCCACCCAAAAGTCCCCCGATGACCACAGAACTCCACTTAAATTCGGAAGATGGTGCACAATGTGTGACACCGTCGTCCGACTGCAATTGATTGGTGCAAGAAGGGTCCTTCCCTCAACCAGAGCATGACACTCTCAGCAGTGGACAGTTGGAGAAGGACTTCGGAAATGAACTCCTGTGGACAGCCGCAAGACTGGGTCAGTGGCAGGAGCACGACTAGGTAAAGAAGCATAGGTCTTCGTGTGAGGAGAGAAAGCATACAACTAAAAAAGTGGGGGCAAACGATCGCATCAGCAAAGACATACAACCTCAAATCATGGGGATACAGCATCTTCTGCTTCTTTTGATTTACTTGGACCCGCTGAATGTACTGTGCGCGGCTACGGCCAACAAGAAGAAAAACGCTCCAAAGCGGAATCAGAAGATGAAGGAGGTGAACAGCACGGAGGCGCCCACGGCGGTTCCGCGGCGAAACACCCAGGTCCAGGCACCTTCAATCGCTACCCATGACACGTGCCTGGGCTACTACGACGTGAGCGGAGCGTATGATAAAGTGTTCGAGTGCAACAACACTGAGCACCGCTACTGTTGTGGAAGTTGTTTCCTGCGCTATTGCTGTGCAGAAAAAGGGAAACGCATAGAACAGAAAACTTGCACGAATTATAACACCCCAGATTGGATCAAAACGCAGCCTCCCTCCCCGGCACCAACAGGTGACACTTACGATCCTGATTTGGATCAGACTAACACAACGGTATACATCACCTGTGGTGTCATAGCTTTTATCATCCTCCTCGGAGTTTCTGCAAAAGTTGCCTACGACAAAGCAACCAAGCCCCCTCAGGAAATGAATGTCCATAGGTAAGTCACTCTGACATTCAGGTTAAGAAACAGTCATTTACTATGGGGGCCACTTTTTCCTCTCTCTCTCTCTCTCTGTGTGTGTGTGTGTGTGTGTGTGTGTGTGTGTGTGTGTGTGTGTGTGTGTGTGTGTGTGTGTGTGTGTGTGTGTGTGTGTGTCCGTGTGTCTGTGTGTGTGTCTGTGTGTGTATGTGTGTGATTGTTTGTGTGATCACTGTTATGAAACACCAGCTTCAGTTTTCACAGACATGAAAAGTCTCCTGATGACAGTAAAAATGTGTACAGTGGCTATAGAAAGCTAAATTAGATTTGTGAATAGACTAAATCATGAGCACTTCATCACAAAGATGCATATAAATATGATCATCACAGGTGTGCAGCTATATGCTCAACTTTTGAATAGGGAAAGCCATAATTCATAATGATGCTCAATTTCATTCCTCTCTGTACATTTTTTTTACACCACCTGCAAGCCATTATGCAAAGGAAAACTAATCATTACAATCAACTCCCTTTCAAATACCTCTCTTATGCAGATATACACAGTCCCCCAAATGACAGTCAACCTGATTCACCACTACTACCACCACTACCACCACCACTACCACCAGAACATTAAATGTCTCTGTATACTAAAGTATTGCTCAGTTTTCATCAGCAGCACAAACAAACCTCCATGAGGCAGGTGTGGAATGATATAATAAATAATATAATATGCCATTTAGCAGACGCTTTTATCCAAAGCGACTTACAGTCATGCGTGCATGATATTTTTTTTTGTGTGTGTGTATGGGTGGTCCCGGGGATCGAACCCACAACCTTGGCGTTACAAGCGCCGTGCTCATCCAGCTGAGCTACAGAGGACCACAAAGGTCCATTGAATTGAATGTCTCTGTCAAAGAAAAGGCATCACATTCATGGTCATGGTATAACAATCAGGCTAGGAGCAAGGTTGGGTTGCTTCACTGCTAACAACCCAGAGGACATACTGTACAGTATGGATTTAGGATGTCACTCTCCCTTCCTTTGATTTACTTTTTATCTTACGGTATAATGGCCCATGGATGGACTGTTGTTGGGAAAGTATGAGCTAAACACATCATGGTAGAATACATCTAACTGTTGAGGAATCAATGTGTCAATGTATTAATTATATTATGTCCCTATGAATCGAATGAATACATACTGTACCACCAATCCTTATAATCAGGCACTCTGCAGTCCAACAATTTGCAAGTAATTGGATATGTGCTGAAAATAACAAATTGCCTCCGCAATTATTGAAGCTGGTGCTTTTTTCCATGACACATTAGAAGCCTTGACTATATTGTTAAGCACTTCCTAGAGCTAGGAGAGCAACTACTGCACCGTAGTCTGAATTAAAAGACAGTTAACCTTCCAAAGTGGAGGAGTATGTTAGGGGTTTTGTGCTCAGACATCAACACGCCATGAGGAATTATGCAGATTAAGCCAGCAGCTATCTAATTCACTCACTGTGTTCTATGTGAGTAGTATACCTATGCCTTGCAAGAAAAGCTATAACGACACAGTACCCAAAGAGACAGTTTGGGTGGAGAAGCCACATGTTGTTAGCCAATCATTGTGGTTGTCTAATGGTGGTCTGGTGTCTATTAGCCCATAGCAGAGGGGGTTGTCTACCTGTTCAGCCAAAGCTAAGATCTTGATTAAAGCCAATGTGAGGCTAATTGTGCCTTGCTAGGACTGGCTTCTGTAGCCTCGTTACCTGCTGGCTCCACAAAATCAAGGCATTGATTGGAATTCAGATTGATTGTTCTCAAGAGTCCATGCAGCATTCATTTGTACCCATTCTTATGCAAGCCCCTCCTATGGCATCAATCCTAGATAGAAAATGGATGTTTCTCCACTAGAGATAATTTGTACCACTAGCCTAATGGATATAGTCGCTGGTCTAGCAGACTGGAAGACCTTTGTTTGGGGTTAAATGCAGCTTGAATTGTAGTGGTGGCCAGATGTTCAATATGGGGTAAGCTCCAAGGATGACACTGACTGCCATCTTCTCATGACAGGGATCCATAACCATGGATCTGTCTCTCTTGCAAAACATCCATTAACCTCAGCACCTGTTTTTCTCCATTGATACTTCTGCTGTTAGATGACTCACACTCAAACTGTTGTTAGAAGGCCATGCTTCAACCTGTCAATTGTCATTGACTCCTAGCTGAACAATGCATATCAAAGCATTAGAAAGGAAACTTTTTTTTTTCTTCAGTTTACTAAACATCTGGGTCTGAAGAGAAGTCTTTCAGGTTGACAGCTCTGTTGACAAAATATAGACACGAGAACAAGGCTTGGATCAGTGCCCCCCATTCATTTTTCCTTTAGAAAAGTAATGGTTATGTCTACAACCTCAATAGCTATTGATTTAATAGTTACAACAATAGATGGTGTCAAGTAAAGGCCTTTGGTTTAAGAGCAAATTTTCTCAGACACATTTTTCTGCATGTAGAGTGACATTCAAATATAGAATCCTTAAGTGCAAGCCAAGCCATTACCTTGACAGTTTCAAAGATGACAGTACAAGTAGAAAATATGATACCAATATCTGTCTGTCTCTAGTGTATTCCTACAGTTCTATTCAAAGCTATTTCATGCAACCTACCAAACGACTCACTTTGATCCCACTAAAGACTATTAAACTTCTGAGGCTGTAGCAGTGCCTCCATCTCAGTACTCAGAACTGAGGAGACTGTGAGGATTTATGGCCCCTTAATGCTCTCCTATCCTAGCCATGGGGCATACTTTCAAATGGAGATGCTTACTGCCACCACCACATCAGTATGAGTGGTGGTGAGAGAGATGAGACAGCTGCTGCGTTTACACAGGCAGCCCAATTCTGATCTTTAAAAAAAACGAATTGGTCTTTTGACCAATCAGATCAGCAAAAATGAATAACTGATGTGAAAATATCTGATGTGATTGGTCAAAAGACCAATTAGTGTAAAAAAACAAAACAGAATTAGGCTGCCTGTGTAAATGTAGCCAAAGCAGGGATGACTAAACGAGGTGACATTGCATAGCGGACATTCAATAGCTTTTTTTATGATTTGTTTATTTTCAACAATCATTTGGCACAGTGCTGTCATAATGATCTCTACCGGGGGAAAAAAGAAACTTGAGACATCCATGCTGACAACCGTGTCTAGAAAGCTGTATTGGAACATGGGATTAACTATATACTAGGCAATGGTTTGCTTCCTCTGTTAATTTATTTAGCCCTGTAAAGTGATTCAGAGTTTTACCTCAGTGACTGGGGGTGGATTGTGAGGGGAATGTTAAGGCATTGGCAGACCTTTGCTGTGACCTTCATCGAGACACAAGAAATGTCGGGTGAAAGCCAAAGCCAGGGATTTGAGTGGTCTTTATTGATCACTTTCTCGAAAGCAAACCTGGATGCAATTTAAGATGGATCTGTTGCAAAAAAGGTGTCTACTCTCAGATTGAGCACATATTAGGTTTTGTTATGCCAGAGAGAGTCAGTTCCAATAAATTCAAATATAATTTCTAAATTGACCTGCAAGCAGCAAGATTGAATATGTCATTTTTGAGCGATTTTACCATAATATTGGGCAGAGAAAGCAGATTGGGTGAGGTAGGTGAGATAGTATGACTTTGCAATGTCTCCCGTATATAAACCTAACTGGTACTGGTACTGGTCCTCGAGCATCTGACCATATTATAAAATATTTTAGTTCTGGGTTAACCGAGATTAATGACAACCTGAAAGGCAGGGTCAATGCTACAATAATGTTCTAACATATATATTCAGCCATGAATAATGGCTTGGCAAAATTTTTGTGGAGTTCAGGATCCAAGGGGAATAGAAATTCCCATTGGTTTGCATTTTTTTCTCTCCAATGCTTTTTAACCTATTTTAATTGGTAAATGGTCAGGTGCAGCAGAGAAATACCTAGCAAAGCTGCAGTTGGCAAATAAAAAAGCAGCACGCCTTGCCCTTAACTGTACACACAGAGCTAATATCAATAACATGCATGAGTCTTTCATGGTTGAGGGTTGAGGTGAAATGTGCTACTTCTCTTCTAGTCTTTTTAAGAAACGTGTGTGTGTTGAAAATACCTAACCACTTGTATAATCTATATGCATACACTTCAAACAGACATACTGTATATACCCCACCAGATACGCCACTATGGGTTTCTTCACTGTACCCAAACCAAAAACAGATTTAATGCATCGCTCAGTTACTGTATGTATAGAGCCATGTCATCATGGAATGCTCTGCCACCAGAGGTTACTCAGGCAAAAAGCAAGTTTAGCTTTAAAAAACAGATTTTAAAAAACATATTGTATCACAGCATCTCTCCTCTTTCTAGAGATTTAATGTAATTGTATTGTATATAGGAATATGAATATATATATATGAATAGTGTGTAAATAGTATTTTTATTGTCTCTTGGTGTCTTTCCAATATATAACTCTTATTTTATGTGCATTTTTTATTTTTTATTTAATGTAATATTTAATGTGGTTCTTGTCTATAACTGTTCTGTACTTTGTCATGTATTTGTACATGTTATGTGGACCCCAGGAAGAGTAGCTGCTGCAAGTGCAGTAGCTAATGGGGATCCTAATAAACTAAACTAATCCGTTTAGAATGCAGATGATAGACTTGTTGAACATCTGCACCACATGCTCATAATAATTAAATCTCTTTCTCATTCTGAAATAATTGCAAACATGTCGCCAAATCTGTAAACACATTCTAGGCTTCCTTATCTCTTTTGACAATGTAGAAATGTGTTAAAATAACATTAGCTAAAAAAAATCCCATTTCATTGTTGATGCAAGTCCCTCTGATAACCAACAAGACATATTTACATCCTCTATCATGTGTTGCAAGTGCAGTGTGAAGGGAATTAGAAGATCATTTGTTTTCACTTCTCTTCTTTACAATATTTACTTTACTCCCTCGATGGATGATGTCTTGTAGATTTTTTTTTTCCTTCCCATACATAGAAATGAACTGGTGCTATTTAAACATGATTTACCTAAGAGATTTTGTAGGAGAGGAAACTGTGACTGGTCTAGACTTTGGGTCTTTCAAACACAATATTTTTCAAAAGCCCCTCTATTCCTCCACTATGTGGGACTGGTTGTGCGTGTTCCTGCTATACAAGACACAAAGTAGTCAACTGGGGCGATGAAAACCAGGTCGCCTCAGTCTGTGAAAAGGATATGGTTAAAGTGTGCCCATCCTAGAAGGGAAAGGTTATTAATACATAGTTCCCAAATTCACACAGAGTTATGGAAAGAAGTTGACTCAGGTCGACTTTGACACAGTTAAATTACCCATTCAACTCTTTGAAGAAACCAATATGTTCGCCATCCTCACCACTTTACATCAATAGGGGCCAGTGTTGAAAATGGTGATAGCAAGATCCTTTGTGTAGAGCCCTTGAAAATTGGTAACTTGGTAGGAGTTAGATTCCCATTTGAACCTTAGTAGTGGGGGCGTATAGTTCTACCAGAACATTCTTCGAGAAATATTGATGAATGGCTTTAGCTGTTTTCCCTTGGCCTGAAGGGGAAGGCCCATCTGTACTCAGTATTGAAACCTGGCCTATTGGCCACCTTGGGTGTAATTACACTTTACACTGTGCCTGGTTCTGGAGCTCCACCAACACAATTGGAGCTGTAACTAAATAAATTAAGTAGGCCTTCTGGGGATGTTGAGAATAATGGTTGTCGGTGATTGAAAACAGGAAAGTGTTTCTGTTTCTGTTTGTACAGTCTGAAAACGCTAAAATTGCATCTGTGTTTTTTATTTTTATTTTGCAGAGCCCTTGCAGACATTTTGAGGCAACAAGGACTAAATCAGGAGAACGAAAATATTGCAGCGTTGGAGGGTTCACCCAAAGACATAGACACACCTCTCCGAACGTCCAAGAACCATTACACCCCAGTTCACACCATGCTAGCAAACCACGGTGGGTACCTGCACTGTTTTTACTTCACATATCCAAGAATATCTAGCAAAAATGATACAGTATTTGGCCTAAGCATAGGTTCTGAAAATGGTCTTTACCTCTAGTACGCTGCATGGTGCACTATGAGGTGAATCAAAGTCCTTTCTCTGTATCAAATCGACAGAGTTACTATGGAAACAGAGATTGTGTTAAATAGTTAGATACTCTCTTCAGGTAAATTAAATGAAAAGAGGTTCAATATAAATGTCATGAGAACATGATAGAGATGGTGTTATTAAAGCCATATTCTTTGCCCTCAGTTAAATTCTATAAGTGGTGGAGATCCAGTCTGAATTTCATATATATTAATTGGTAGGAATTATGGTGGTAGATCTATATAAATCTCATAGAAACGAGACAGGCAAAGATGACTGAATAAGAAGGTGACATTCTATTATGGACTTTCAATAGCTTTTTATGATTACACAGTAATCTCCATTGTACACGCTTCTATGTAACAGTATATATAATTCTACTGTCATTACACTTCGCTGACATGTGTACAACAATGTTATTTCTATGGTATGAGACCTTTGCATTGTAAAGTGGGACCGTATTGCTTTCATTATTGTTCAAGATGGTCTTTGACACACTCACTGAAATAGATGATGGGCAGTGCTGTGTGAAGCTACTAGTTTACCAATCTACCCACACTGGAGGAAGTTAAACTACACTAAAGCTACCCTTAAAGTTACTACTTAGTGAAAAATTATCATACCTGAATCTTAAATGTCACAGACTACAAATTGCAAGAACAGATCACTCTGGAGTCAGATGTTAACAGAATGTGTATTTTGGCCTATTAAACTCAAAAAGTGTTTCAAGTTAGAATTAGGCAGGTTTGATGCCGAAAAATAAAGGAAACTCTTCCCTACTTCACCCATTCTTTTTGCAAAAAAAAGTAGTGTGTAGTTCTAGTAGTAAGCTACACCACTACATTGAAAACAAGTAATGAACCACTGAAAACACTACCAGGATTAGAATTTAGTTGAACTACCGCCAAGCTACTGTAAAATGTATTTAAATTGCTAGTTGAACCACATGTAGTTCACTACTCCCCAACACTGATGATGGGTCCCTGCTACTTAAGTATATATTTTTAAGACTTAAGAAGATATAGCAGTTTAGACAAAGGGCCTCGGCTGAGTCTATTTTCATGCTGGGGTTCCATAAGCCTACTCAGCATTGGCTCAAAATGGAGATGCAAATGAACATGTTCTTCGGGAGACACATTGCTTTTTTCCGGAGATAATTCTGTCTTGCGACGCTGTTCCTCCTTCTTTTATCCAGTCTCCAGATCCCTGCTCCGGGGATCGCTTGCTAAGTGCCCTAGTATGGTGTCCCAGATTCAGTGTTATGTTTCACTCTCGTGTCAAAGTAGACTCCTCCTCATCCATGGATTGTGTCAGAGGAGAACTGTTACGTGCTACACCACGGGATGTGAGACGCTTTTCTCAGACTTGACTTGGGACACAAAAGCCACAGCTGCTGGTATGTGCAGTTCGTTAAATGAAACTACTGTAAGGGCCATCCAGCAGAGGTAGTTACAGTTATGTTTGCCTGAATTCTAGCACTTGACACTTCAATAGTTCTCATAGGAATCAATAACCACTTTGACTGCCATTTCACAGTTGCCCAAAACTAGGATTGTTTAACCCCTTATCGGCTTTCATCCCCTCTAACAGCTCTGTGCTTCATTGATCCATCATGTTAACCCTGAAGTGACCTCCAGACTACCATGGCTCTCCAGTGTTGTACATTTAGAGATTGTGGACTGTGCTGGATACTTCCCCAGTGTTTTACATTAAGAGATTGTGGACTGTGCTGGATACTTCCCCAGTGTTTTACATTAAGAGATTGTGGACTGTGCTGGATACTTCCCCAGTGTTTTACATTAAGAGATTGTGGACTGTGCTGGATACTTCCCCAGTGTTTTACATTAAGAGATTGTGGACTGTGTTGGATACTTCCCCAGTGTTTTACATTAAGATATTGTGGACTGTGCTGGATACTTCCCTTGAGGCTGACTCTGTTTGGGTTCATGTCAGTCCTGTAATTGGTCTTCATCCCATGTGGCCTCCTTTCTGACATGACTCATCTTTCTGTTGTGAAATGCTGTTTGCATCTCCCTCAAGTCGGGCACCATCTGTACTATACTGGGTTAAACTGGCCTTGACTGAACTGGCCTTGATTTTCACATATAGAAATATATTATGTTGTAACATTATTTTCTCTTTGATGTTGGTTGGTCTCTGCTTGGACCCTAAAGTCTTCTACTAAAGGAAAATCAGCTAAATGACCCCTTTGAGACAATGTATCAGTGTATTTCAGCATAAGAACACAAAGTATCATAGTCAACGTCTCCTACAATAGAACATGAATTCAGCCCTTAGGCACTGTCCTTAGAGTAGACTAAGCTTAGAAAGCTGATTATCCCCATCACAGCTTCTCAAACACTGGCAGAGATACACTACCGTTCAAAAGTTTGGGGTCACTTAGAAATGTCATTTTTTTTCGAAAGAAAAGCAATTTTTTGGTCCATTAAAATAACATCAAATTGATCAGAAATACAGTGTAGACATTGTTAATGTTGTAAATGGCTATTGTAGCTGGAAACGGCTGATTTTTAATGGAATATCTACATAGGCGTACAGAGGCCCATTATCAGCAACCATCAGTCCTGTGTTCCAATGGCACGTTGTGTTTGCTAATCCAAGTTTATCATTTTAAAAGGCTAATAGATCAGTAGAAAACCCTTTTGCAATTATGTTACCACAGCTGAAAACTGATGTGCTGATTAAAGAAGCAATAAAACTAGCCTTCTTGAGACTAGTTGAGTATCTGGAGCATCAGCAATTGTGGGTTTGATTACAGGCTCAAAATGGCTAGAAACAAATAACTTTCTTCTGAAACTCGTCAGTCTATTCTTGTTCTGAGAAATGAAGGCTATTCCATGTGAGAAATTGCCAAGAAACTGAAGATCTCGTACAACGCTGTGTACTACTCCCTTCACAGAACAGCGCAAACTGGCTCTAACCAGAATAGAAATAGGAGTGGGAGGCCCCGGTGCACAACTGAGCAAGAGGACATATGCATTAGGGTGCCTCACAGGTCCTCAACTGGCAGCTTCATTAAATATCTCAGACTGCCCATCTTAATCTTTTGTTTTTATTGGCCAGTCTGAGATATGGCTTTTTCTTTGCAACTCTGCCTAGAAGGTCAGCATCCCGGAGTCGCCTCTTCACTGTTGACGTTGAGACTGGTGTTTTGTGGGTACTATTTAATGAAGCTGCCAGTTGAGGACCTGTGAGGCACCTGTTTCTCAAACTAGACACTCTAATGTATTTGTCATCTTGCTCAGTTGTGCACCGGGGCCTCCCACTCTTCTTTCTATTCTGGTTAGATCCAGTTTGCGCTGTTCTGTGAAGGGAGTAGTACGAGATCGTCAGTTTCTTGGCAATTTCTCGCATGGAATAGCCTTCATTTCTCAGAACAAGAATAGACTGACGAGTTTCAGAAGAAAGTTAATTGTTTCTGGCCATTTTGAGCCTGTAATCAAACCCACAATTGCTGATGCTCCAGATACTCAACTAGTCTCAAGAAGGCCAGTTTTATTGCTTCTTTAATCAGCACAACAGTTTTCAGCTGTGCTAACATAATTGCAAAAGGGTTTTCTAATGATCAATTAGCCTTTTAAAATGATAAACTTGGATTAGCAACACAATGTGCCATTGGAACACAGGACTGATGGTTGCTGATAATGGGCCTCTGTACGCCTATGTAGATATTCCATAAAAAATCTGCCATTTCCAGCTACAATAGCCATTTACAACATTAACAATGTCTACACTGTATTTCTGATCAATTTTATGTTATTTTAATGGACAAAACATTTGCTTTTCTTTAGAAAAAATGAAATTTCTAAGTGACTGCAAACTTTGGAACGGTAGTGTATGTGTTGTAGTTATTTTCCTTTTGGTATTATTCTAAGGCAAGAAGACTTCATGAAGGCAAACCTTTACTAACAGATACAAAATTTACACATAAACGCCTCTTTCTATCCAGCATAAATTGGATACAGTCAACTTCTTTACCAGTTTCTTAGTACGAAAATCCCAAAGTAACAGTGATGGGCAAAATATTTCAGTAATCAGTTTACAGTATCCTTTGGGCTTGAAAACAGAAACAAACAAGCTTTACAGAGCTCAGGCCTATGTCAAACGTCAATGTAATGAAGACCTGGGCTAACGGTCCCAGGTGTTCCTTCTCATTTTGATCATTTGAAATGCGGTTCGATATCTGCCTCCATGGCCCAAAGGTCTGAGTGACACTATTGACTTTGAAGTTGCTCCATTGAGATGAGGCTGTTGAACTATTTGCCAGCTAATGCAGACTGGCACTAACAGGAAGGAAGAGAGTGGGGGGAGTGGAGCTCAATAGGCCACTGTAAGACAGGCCGTCATGTTGTTTCTCCTCTATTTTCAGTTTAAGCTTTCACTGTCTGATACACACTCTTTTCTCAGCCTACCTGCATCTTTTTGTGCGCAACATTTTGGTGTTTGATTGGCAGGACAAATGGAAGTTGTCAGACTGCTGGCAGGCACTTTGATGGTCCATTGTGGACCTCTGCACTCTCAATTACAGGATTCGTTCCAGCCAGACACAATATAGCATCTTGGAACAAATTATGTCACATAGTGATCTTTAAGACCAAGGAAATCCAGGATGAAATGTTGCGTTGCAAGGCACATTTTTTATAAACTGACAATTCATAGATACAGTACTACAATGCAGCTATAACAGATTATGAAGCTAGATCCAATTACACAGTATATTAATCAGTTATATAAGGTCCCTCCGTAGTGTAGGTCTATGTGGGGTAAAAGCATTCTACTGTATAATTTGAGGATGGAACTAATCAGTTTTAAAGCACAGGAGAGTGTGTCGGTTAGAAGCCTTCTTTAGAATCTCTCCACTGACCTTCAGGGTCAAGTGCCCAGGCCTGAAATACATTTTGCCACCCAATTAAAGTTTTAATGTTTTACCTGCCATGGCGAAAGGGCAAGGCTTTTGACCCTGAAGGGGCATCTTTGTTCAATTTGGGAACAATACGAGAAGGGAAGGTCTTCACTAGCTCCCCCAGCTCGCAGCTTTGGGGAGCATGACCTTTGCGGTGGTGATGATCCTGAGTGTACATCAGACAGCATAAATTGTTAATGTGAGACTTACCTTGCCTTCTGTGTCTCTGTTCCTTTATCAGTTGACTGAGCCAAAGAGGGAGTGAAATACAGAGGCAGAGTAATAGCTGAACTGAACTAAGACACCATAAAAGCCAACCTCCCGTGAACACAGCTATTCAGCTAACTAAAGAACGAGGCAAATGCATCATATAATACTGCCATTAATTAGGCTGTTTGGATGAATTAAGAGTGTCCCAGACTCTGATATGTGTAAACAGTTTGTGATTTTGTGTGTGAGTGTTGGTACGAAAATCATCAACGAACATGCTTAGTGAATTGTCTCGGTCAGATAAATGGTATTGGTCTCTTCTCATGCTATCTTAACTCTGCATTTCTCCCACAGGGCACTACGGGAAAGAGAACTTCCGCCAAGGCCAACTTGATCACAACTTCATCTCTTCTGGATTTGTGACACTGGGACGACCGCACCTAAAAGGTATTGTCCATCTCCATTGTCTGTTGGTCTGATGACACTTATTATGTCTTCACAGAGTAAAGACAGCGTCGTCGTACAAACTTCTAACACAAATCTCACTCTCATTTTGACGTTGCCTCTCACCTCCACACATTTCCTCCACTCTTTGTCTAAAAAGTTTTCAATTTTTCGAACCACTGTTTGAGTAGATCAGGGGGAAACACAGTGCAATAGTCCATACAATTATTTGACTTCCTCACTTCTCAGCTGGCAGTCACCTTGGGAAATGGGACTGAAGCTTTTGGCAGAACAATAACGGCATTTCTCAAGAGAAAAGCCTCAATGAGTTACTGCTTTGTTCAGCGGTGAATAGTACTCTCTCCTTTTTGTTATGTTTTCCCCCTGACTGACTCATACAGGCATTTACACAATGGCCATGTGTGGATGAAATAATACTCAGCAGTATCAGCACAGCATGCTGTATTTCTCACATCCTCCACCTCTTCTTTGTGCCAGATCACTGTGTACAGGACTGTCTATGGTACGAGAACAATGGAGTCAGTTGAGCTGACAGAGTCTCGTCTCCGCTCACTAAGGAGGCTTAAAACATTGACGATAGTTGTACAAAGTGACTTCCTGTCAAATGCCTAGAGAACTACATTATGATATACACCTATGAATTTATCAGTTGAAATATAAATAGACTACACGTTTCTATCTGAATTGCAACATAGAAAACTAAATGTTCTTAATCTGGTAATATAAGATGGTAATAGATAGAGTTGGTGTATAAAGCTAAGTAGTAAACAAGTGGCTGTTCTCTGTCTTTGCAGCGCAGCACTCTGTAGACGATTTAGGGCAACTGTCCTGGCAGGGAGATCTGGACGTTCCTAATATCTCTTACAGTATGTAACATATTCTCACTATGGAGACCCCTGCTTCCTGCCAGAGAACAGCCACACACCTGCTTTCTGCTCCCGCCAGATAGGACAAGTCACACACTTCACACACGTAGACCCTGGGCCCATGGAGTGGGTTTTGCCGCTAATTGCACCAGCTCCTCATAATGCAGGGCATCAGAGCAGGCGCCCTGCCACTATCATCAACCAGCCCAGTACAGCTTTCAGAATGCATGGCTGTCTGGTGTACCTAATGCAA
The DNA here is from genome assembly GCF_964263955.1 of Coregonus lavaretus. Lineage (NCBI taxonomy): Eukaryota > Metazoa > Chordata > Actinopteri > Salmoniformes > Salmonidae > Coregonus > Coregonus lavaretus. The sequence goes on along the minus strand of NC_140015.1, from coordinate 23,488,061 downwards.
AACATTGAGAAACAATTCCACAAGGAGGAGTGGAAAGCAGGCTTGAATGTCTGTGCTGGTCTGTTCTCCAAGTATGAAGCAGTCATGGGTTCCGTAGATGATTAAGATAGATAAGGAGGGTGACAAGCATTAAAATGGTTGCTATGTCATGATTGACAGTGTGTGTGTGTGTGTGTGTGTGTGTGTGTGTGTGTGTGTGTGCTGAGACACAGTCTGATGGTGTTATTGTGTCTGCAATTTCATAACCACTTCTTCTACATTTTAGGTGTCTGCAAGGTAAGTGGTATTTTACCAAGTGACATACACACTTGCAATGAAAAATTACTGTTTTACATTTGCTTCTAATTCAAATTCAAATATTTCCTTGCAAATCTATATAGTTGCTCAATATCTTCATATCTTTATACAAAGAATGCTGATACTGAACGTGGAAATTGGGTAGGCCAATTGGGGTTTGAACAGCAACCCTCTGCCAACCAGTTAGGACACATCACTGCTGCCTGGTGTTATACGAACTGTCATTACAAAGCCGATGGCTTGTCAACCTCAATCACATGTCACAGTCTAACAGCTGGCTGTCAACAGGCTCTCTGTTTGCTCCCTGTACCTCCTGTCACTATCGCCAGTTTGACAGCCAGTATTGGCACTGACCCTGTATATAGCTTCCTCTCTTATTTCTTATGTTTTCTTTATTATATATACACTACCGGTCAAAAGTTTTAGAACACCTACTCATTCAATGTTTTTTCTTTATATTTACTATTTTCTACATTGTCGAATAATAGTGAAGACATCAAAACTATGAAATAACACATATGGAATAATGTAGTAACCAAACAAGTGTTAAACAAATCAAAATATATTTTATATTTGAGATTGCCAAGAATGCCAAGAGTGTGCAAAGCTGTCATCAAGGCAAAGGGTGGCTATTTGAAGAATCTCAAATATATTTGTTTAACACTTTTTTGGTTACTACATGATTCCATATGTGTTATTTCATAGTTTTGATGTCTTCACTATTATTCTACAATGTAGATAATAGTAAAAATAAAGAAAAATTCTTGAATGAGTAGGTGTTCTAAAACTTTTGACCGGTAGTGTATATATATATATATATATATATATATATATATATATATATATATATATATATACAGTGGGGGAAAAAAGTATTTAGTCAGCCACCAATTGTGCAAGTTCTCCCACTTAAAAAGATGAGAGAGGCCTGTAATTTTCATCATAGGTACACGTCAACTATGACAGACAAATTGAGAAATACAAATCCAGAAAATCACATTGTAGGATTTTTAATGAATTTATTTGCAAATTATGGTGGAAAATAAGTATTTGGTCACCTACAAACAAGCAAGATTTCTGGCTCTCACAGACCTGTAACTTCTTCTTTAAGAGGCTCCATCTGTATTAATGGCACCTGTTTGAACTTGTTATCAGTATAAAAGACACCTGTCCACAACCTCAAACAGTCACACTCCAAACCCCACTATGGCCAAGGCCAAAGAGCTGTCAAAGGACACCAGAAACAAAATTGTAGACCTGCACCAGGCTGGGAAGACTGAATCTGCAATAGGTAAGCAGCTTAGTTTGAAGAAATCAACTGTGGGAGCAATTATTAGGAAATGGAAGACATACAAGACCACTGATAATCTCCCTCGATCTGGGGCTCCACGCAAGATCTCACCCCGTGGGGTCAAAATGATCACAAGAACGGTGAGCAAAAATCCCAGAACCACACGGGGGGACCTAGTGAATGACCTGCAGAGAGCTGGGACCAAAGTAACAAAGCCTACCATCAGTAACACACTACGCCGCCAGGGACTCAAATCCTGCAGTGCCAGACGTGTCCCCCTGCTTAAGCCAGTACATGTCCAGGCCCGTCTGAAGTTTGCTAGAGTGCATTTGGATGATCCAGAAGAGGATTGGGAGAATGTCATATGGTCAGATGAAACCAAAATATAACTTTTTGGTAAAAACTCAACTCGTCGTGTTTGGAGGACAAAGAATGCTGAGTTGCATCCAAAGAACACCATACCTACTGTGAAGCATGGGGGTGGAAACATCTTGCTTTGGGGCTGTTTTTCTGCAAAGGGACCAGGACGACTGATCCGTATAAAGGAAAGAATGAATGGGGCCATGTATCATGAGATTTTGAGTGAAAACCTCCTTCCATCAGCAAGGGCATTGAAGATGAAACGTGGCTGGGTCTTTCAGCATGACAATGATCCCAAACACACCACCCGGGCAACGAAGGAGTGGCTTCATAAGAAGCATTTCAAGGTCCTGGAGTGGCCTAGCCAGTCTCCAGATCTCAACCCCATAGAAAATCTTTGGAGGGAGTTGAAAGTCTGTGTTGCCCAGCGACAGCCCCAAAACATCACTGCTCTAGAGGAGATCTGCATGGAGGAATGGGACAAAATACCAGCAACAATGTGTGAAAACCTTGTGAAGACTTACAGAAAACGTTTGACCTGTGTCATTGCCAACAAAGGGTATATAACAAAGTATAGAGAAACTTTTGTTATTGACCAAATACTTATTTTCCACCATAATTTGCAAATAAATTCATTAAAAATCCTACAATGTGATTTTCTGGAAAAAAAATTCTCATTTTGTCTGTCATAGTTGACGTGTACCAATGATGAAAATTACAGGCCTCTCTCATCTTTTTAAGTGGGAGAACTTGCACAATTGGTGGCTGACTAAATACTTTTTCCCCCACTGTATATATATATAAAAAAAATATGTTATACTATTTTGATATTGATTCCTGCACTGTTGGGTTGAGCTGTCAAGTTAAGCATTTCACTGTACTTGTGCATGTGACAATAAACCTGTGCATTCAAGTAGAACTGTAAATATGTATTAAAGAATATCCATATGCTAATACAATCAAGATAGTTTAAACCAGGGCTGTTCAATTCCGGTCCTGAAGTGTCGAAACAATTCCAGGTCTGTATTAGTCCTTATTATAAGGAGATGATGAAAACCCAAAGTGATTAGGCCCTCCAGGACCGACATTGAACAGCCCTGGTTTAAACACAGAGCTGTTCCCTGCTTTACAAGAAAAACAACTGCTTAATACAATAGGAATGACCTCAAATGTTATTAAACAAAATACTTTCATTCTCTGTGGGGGCGACACAGTGCGAAGAACTAGCTGTATACAAAGAATTGTACACATTTAAATAAGCGTTGGGGGTAACAGGAAAACATGTTTACATTAATATTCATACATCACTGACATAACGTTATAGCGTACACTCTACTCCTATAGACACAGACACTATGGGGCTGCAGGCTAACGTACAGTAGCAAGCTCATGTAGCTCAAGGTAGATCGTTTTTGTGGGTGGCTAGTGAAGTGTCTGGTGGAAACTTGTGCAGTGAGTGTGATTTATAAGTGATATCAGTGAGTGGTGTGGATTGGCCATGTCTACCCATCTCCATGATGGATGGGCCAGGCAGACGTCTCCATTTAGCCACTGTGGACCGCTACAGATTTATTAGACACAGTTAAGGCCAAGCAGGTGCCACACAGTAAATGCTTCAGGAGATTCCACTTCATTCATTTAAATGACAAACATTGAATTGATAAAAGGTGTTTTTGAAGCTGGTTAAGATATATCTGCCAGCTGAAATATGTACAGTGCCTTGCAAAAGTATTCATCCCCCTTGGTGTTTTTCCTATTTTGTTGCATTACAACCTGTAATTTAAATCGATTTTTATTTGGATTTCATGTCATGGACATACACAAAATAGTCAAAATTGGTGAAGTGAAATGAAAAAAATAATTTGTTTCAAAAAAGTCTAAAAAATAAATAACGGAAAAGTGGTGCATGCATATACAGTGGGGAGAACAAGTATTTGATACACTGACAATTTTGCAGGTTTTCCTACTTACAAAGCATGTAGAGGTCTGTAATTTTTTATCATAGGTACACTTCAACTGTGAGAGACGGCATCTAAAACAAGAATCCAGAAAATCACATTGTATGATTTTTAAGTAATTAATTTGCATTTTATTGCATGACATAAGTATTTGATACATCAGAAAAGCAGAACTTAATATTTGGTACAGAAACCTTTGTTTGCAATTACAGAGATCATACGTTTCCTGTAGGTCTTGACCAGGTTTGCACACACTGCAGCAGGGATTTTGGCCCACTCCTCCATACAGACCTTCTCCAGATCCTTCAGGTTTCGGGGCTGTCGCTGGGCAATACGGACTTTCAGCTCCCTCCAAAGATTTTCTATTGGGTTCAGGTCTGGAGACTGGCTAGGCCACTCCAGGACCTTGAGATGCTTCATACGGAGCCACTCCTTAGTTGCCCTGGCTGTGTGTGTCGGGTCGTTGTCATGCTGGAAGACCCAGTCACGACCCATCTTCAATGCTCTTACTGAGGGAAGGAGGTTGTTGGCCAAGATCTCACGATACATGGCCCCATCCATCCTCCCCTCAATATGGTGCAGTCTCCTTTGCAGAAAAGCATCCCCAAAGAATGATGTTTCCACCTCCATGCTTCACGGTTGGGATGGTGTTCTTGGGGTTGTACTCATCCTTCTTCTTCCTCCAAACCTGTGAGTGGAGTTTAGACCAAAAAGCTCTATTTTTGTCTCATCAGACCACATGACCTTCTCCCATTCCTCCTCTGGATCATCCAGATGGTCATTGGCAAACTTCAGACGGGCCTGGACATGCGCTGGCTTGAGCAGGGGGACCTTGCGTGCGCTGCAGGATTTTAATTTGTGACGGCGTAGTGTGTTACTAATGGTTTTCTTTGAGACTGTGTCCCAGCTCTCTTCAGGTCATTGACCAGGTCCTGTTGTGTAGTTCTGGGCTGATCCCTCACCTTCCTCATGATCATTGATGCCCCACGAGGTGAGATCTTGCATGGAGCCCCAGACCGAGGGTGATTGACTGTCAACTTGAACTTCTTCCATTTTCTAATAATTGCGCCAACAGTTGTTGCCTTCTCACCAAGCTGCTTGCCTATTGTCCTGTAGCCCATCCCAGCCTTGTGCAGGTCTACAATTTTATCCCTGATGTCCTTACACAGCTCTCTTATCTTGGCCATTGTGGAGAGGTTGGAGTCTGTTTGATTGAGTTGTCTTTTATACAGGTAACGAGTTCAAACAGGTGCAGTTAATACAGGTAATGAGTGGAGAACAGGAGGGCTTCTTAAAGAAAAACTAACAGGTCTGTGAGAGCCGGAATTCTTACTGGTTGGTAGGTGATCAAATACTTATGTCATGCAATAAAATGCAAATTAATTACTTAAAAATCATACAATGTGATTTTCTGGATTTTTGTTTTAGATTCCGTCTCTCACAGTTGAAGTGTACCAATGATAAAAATTACAGACCTCTACATGCTTTGTAAGTAGGGAAACCTGCAAAATCGGCAGTGTATCAAATACTTGTTCTCCCCACTGTATATTCACCCCCTTTGCTATGAAGCCCCTAAATAAGATCTGGTGCAACCAATTACCTTCAGAAGTCACATAATTAGTTAAATAAAGTCCAGCTGTGTGCAATCTAAGTGTCACATGATCTGTCACATGATCTCAGTATATACAGTGGGGGAAAAAAATATTTAGTCAGCCACCAATTGTGCAAGTTCTCCCACTTAAAAAGATGAGAGAGGCCTGTAATTTTCATCATAGGTACACATCAACTATGACAGACAAATTGAGGAAAAAAATTCCAGAAAATCACATTGTAGGATTTTTAATGAATTTATTTGCAAATGATGGTGGAAAATAAGTATTTGGTCACCTACAAACAAGCAAGATTTCTGGCTCTCACAGACCTGTAACTTCTTCTTTAAGAGGCTCCTCTGTCCTCCACTCGTTACCTGTATTAATGGCACCTGTTTGAACTTGTTATCAGTATAAAAGACACCTGTCCACAACCTCAAACAGTCACACTCCAAACTCCACTATGGCCAAGACCAAAGAGCTGTCAAAGGACACCAGAAACAAAATTGTAGACCTGCACCAGGCAGGGAAGACTGAATCTGCAATAGGTAAGCAGCTTGGTTTGAAGAAATCAACTGTGGGAGCAATTATTAGGAAATGGAAGACATACAAGACCACTGATAATCTCCCTCGATCTGGGGCTCCACGCAAGATCTCACCCCGTGGGGTCAAAATGATCACAAGAACGGTGAGCAAAAATCCCAGAACCACACAGTGGGACCTAGTGAATGACCTGCAGAGAGCTGGGTCCAAAGTAACAAAGCCTACCATCAGTAAAACACAACGCTGGCAGGGACTCAAATCCTGCAGTGCCAGACGTGTCCCCCTGCTTAAGCCAGTACATGTCCAGGCCCATCTGAAGTTTGCTAGAGTGCATTTTGATGATCCAGAAGAGGATTGGGAGAATGTCATATGGTCAGATGAAACCAAAATAGAACTTGTCGTGTTTGGAGGACAAAGAATGCTGAGTTGCATCCAAAGAACACCATACCTACTGTGAAGCATGGGGGTGGAAACATCATGCTTTGGGGCTGTTTTTCTGCAAAGGGACCAGGACGACTGATCCGTGTAAAGGAAAGAATGAATGGGGCCATGTATCGTGAGATTTTTAGTGAAAACCTCCTTCCATCAGCAAGGGCATTGAAGATGAAACGTGGCTGGGTCTTTCAGCATGACAATGATCCCAAACACACTGCCCGGGCAACGAAGGAGTGGCTTCGTAAGAAGCATTTCAAGGTCCTGGAGTGGCCTAGCCAGTCTCCAGATCTCAACCCCATAGAAAATCTTTGGAGGGAGTTGAACGTCCGTGTTGCCCAGCGACAGCCCCAAAACATCACTGCTCTAGAGGAGATCTGCATGGAGGAATGGGCCAAAATACCAGCAACAGTGTGTGAAAACCTTATGAAGACTTACAGAAAACGTTTGACCTGTGTCATTGCCAACAAAGGGTATATAACAAAGTATAGAGAAACTTTTGTTATTGACCAAATACTTATTTTCCACCATAATTTGCAATAAATTCATTAAAAATCCTACAATGTGATTTTCTGGATTTCTTTTTCTCATTTTGTCTGTCATAGTTGACGTGTACCTATGATGAAAATTACAGGCCTCTCTCATCTTTTTAAGCGGGAGAACATGCACAATTGGTGGCTGACTAAATACTTTTTTTCCCCACTGTATACACCTGTTCTGAAAGGCCCCAGAGTCTGCAACACCACTAAGCAAGGGGCACCACTAAGCAAGCGGCACCATGAAGACCAATGAGCTCTCCAAACAGGTCAGGGACAAAGATGTGGAGAAGTACAGATCAGGGTTAAGTTATAAAAAAATATCCAAAACTTTGAACATCCCACGGAGCACCATTAATTCCATTATTAAATAATGGAAAGAATATGGCACCACAACAAACCTGCCAAGAGAGAGCCGCCCACCAAAACTCACAGACCAGGCAAGGAGGGCATTAATCAGAGAGGCAACAAAGAGACCAAAGATAACCCTGAAGGGGCTGCAAAGCCCCACAGCGGAGATTGGAGTATCTGTCCATAGGACCACTTTAAGCCGTACACTCCACAGAGCTGGGCTTTACGGAAGAGTGGCCAGAAAAAAAGTCATTGCTTAAAGAAAAAAATAAGCAAACACGTTTGGTGTTCGCCAAAAGGCATGTGGGAGACTCCCCAAACATATGGAAGAAGGTACTCTGGTCAGATGAGACTAAAATTGAGCTTTTTGGCCATCAAGGAAAACGCTATGTCTGGCGCAAATCCAACACCTCTCATCACCCCGAGAACACCATCCCCACAGTGAAGCATGGTGGTGGCAGCATCATGCTGTGGGGATGCTTTTCATCGGCAGGGACTGGGAAACTGGTAAGAATTGAAGGAATGATGGATGGCGCTAAATAGAGGGAAATTCTTGAGGGAAACCTTTTTCAGTCTTCCAGAGATTTGAGACTGGGACGGAGGTTCACCTTCCAGCAGGACAATGACCCTAAGCATACTGCTAAAGCAACACTCGAGTGGTTTAAGGGGAAACATTGAAATGTCTTGGAATGGCCTAATCAAAGCCCAGACCTCAATCCAATTGAGTATATGTGGTATGACTTAAAGATTGCTATACACCAGCGGAACCCATCAAACTTGAAGGAACTGGAGCAGTTTTGCCTTGAAGAATGGGCAAAAATCTCAGTGGCTAGATGTGCCAAACTTATAGAGACATACCCCAAGAGACTTTCAGCTGTAATTGCTGCAAAAGGGGGATCTACAAAGTATTGACTTTGGGGGGGGGGGGTGAATAGTTATGCACGCTCAAGTTTTCTGTTTTCTTTGTCTTATTTCTTGTTTGTTTCTAAGTGGTAGGCATGTTGTGTAAATCAAATGATACAAACCCCCCAAAATCCATTTTAATTCCAGGTTGTAAGGCATCAAAATATGAAAAATGCCAAGGGTGGTGAATACTTTTGCAAGCCACTGTATCTCCACTTGGAGGAGTTTTCGAAGAGGGGTGGGTTCTTCCTGCATTGTTTGGAGGTCATTGCGAGGTTGTTGGAGAATTTGAGAGAGAGAATCTTAGTGTTACAATAAAACTATCCAAGATTTTTGACAGATTAGAGGTATATTGGAGTGGAACAGCCATAAATAAGAGTTAGACATGATTTATCCTCAAATGAGACATTAATCTTGCAATTGACTAATTGGTTGTGAAAAAAAAAATCTTACCAAAGCTAGCCCATGTCAGGAATGCAATACATGCTAATCTGTTTGTCCTAACTGACTAAAGACAAAAATGTGAGGGCATTGCCAGTGGGCATAGACTAATGTGGGTCCAATATTTCATAATAGTGTTACAAATGTTATTTTGTCTTTCCATATCTTCCCATTCTGAACCCCAGGCCTTTTTCCTTCAAAAGTAACTCCTTTCACAAAAGTATTTTTGAGGTCAAACTAATTCTCCTTTGTGCATTGTGACGCTTTCAGATATCAAGTGAACAAACATTACCCTTGTCTTAAGGATTTTTCGTGTTTCGCCCCCCCTCTCCCCTCTGGCTGTGACATCCACTGATGTGCATCCTGCTTAATAATTTTTTCATGAGTTGCTCCCTGATTTTGTCCCAGGGCGAATTGGTTTATTCTCATCCCAATCCACTTAAGGTGACCTTGTCTCACAGGGACTGTGCTGCAGCCCTCCCACCTCCCTCTCTCTCTCTCTCTAATCCCTGAGGTAAAGTAAACCAAGCAGGTGTCATCTGCATGACTACAGGCAGACATTTCAGCTAAGTGATATCCCAGAAAGGAGGGATAGAGGGGTGTTAGAGGGTACTGAGGAGGTAGGTACTGAAGAGGAGATAGTGAGCGAGGAGGCTGTATACAGTATATCCCTAAGAGGGACAGTCAAAGACCCAGCGCAGAGGAGAAAAGGGGTGCCACACCCTGCAGTGAAGTGGAAATGGAAATGGCTGGGCAGAGTGTCTTAGCTGTGACCTCTACTGTTCACGCCAGACTGGGAGGGCGTTAAAAGCTTGACCCCTGCGTGACCTTCCAGTAGCGTGAGCCGCCCAGCCATCCATCGCCCCTCCTGACCAGTCTACTGTGACCACTTCACTGTGCCCTTCGGCTGTGTAACAGTCAGGGGAGGAGAAGAGGCATGTCACGCCTGGCCCTGCCAGCTAGATCCTAATGGACAGGCCTGAGCACCAAGACGGACTGTAATCCAATAATAGTGGGCAATTGTGACGGCACAGAACCCTCTCTACCCTCACACATACGACTCTCTCCACACTATTGTGAGTTTTCAGTCTAAAAGAATACAGGAAGAAATTCTAAAGGATTTATTCATGGTGATATAGTTGATGGGAGAATATTATCTTTGTTGCCTGTCTTTGGAAAGAGGCGCAATCCATTTTTATTTTAAATACCCGGGCACTATTCAGAGTTGGGGCTCTTGCGAGAGATCTAAATTGCTTCTTGTTAAGGCCATGTCTGTTGTGACATAACTGTTTGTGTCCTAGCATGCCAAATGTTGCGTTAGATATGGATATGTGAATAAATATTTTGCAACTGTGGTAGTTTAGATGATCTTTTCGATCGTAATCCAAAATCAATCAGTCAATCAATGCAGCATGGTGATGGTAAATCATAGATTAATTCAGGTGTATTATCTAAAAGAGCATTGTGAATAGTTCACAAACCCATAAAGGCTATCGAGCGACACTGCTTTCACTGACCTTGTTCCTTTCTATTCTCAGCAAGAGCCACATTGGCACGAGCTGCGTTTTCCTTCTCTTTCCTGATGAGCATGTCTCTGAGCAGGCTGCGTTTTCCTTCTCTTTCCTGATGAGCATGTCTCTGAGCAGGCTGCAGCCTCTGCTCTGTGCTGTAGGAATCTGGGACAGCCAAATGCACAATATGAATTGATTCTGATCCTTATTCAGCCTGTCTATTAAAGAATCAGGCTAAAGGAAGTGATTAGGTTGGCTACATGAGTCTCACGCTCCCTCAGTCCCAGAAGCCTTTAACAGGGGCCTGGGTGGCAGTGGGCTGGGGTCAGTCCCACAAGCCTTTAACAGGGGCCTGGGTGGCAGTGGGCTGGGGTCAGTCCCACAAGCCTTTAACAGGGGCCTTGGTGGCTGTGGGCTGGGGCTCAGCTCTCTAACCGCTAGCTTTCTGACAAACGCACTCATACCCTAATAACACCCCTAGTGATCCGTGGCCCTGTCATGCATTATGCACTGCTGTTATGTGTGTTTGTCCAGTGAAATCACATTTGAAGGGCCAGAGATGGATCAGCATGTATGGTGTGTGCGTGTGCGTGCAAGTGCAATATGCATATAGATGCCATCTGAATTTTGATGGTACTCTGCATTATGAATTGGCAAGGAAAAGGCTAGATATGCATTCATGCATTGCTTACTTATCCCAAAGTGTCTTTATCTCAAATTGGAAATATAATTATCTTTCTCCCATCTCCATATCAGGAGTTGCTGCATATAGTCTTGAGGATATTTGCGCGTACCACTTCAGAATAGAATTGCAGAGCCTCCTTGAATTCCAATGTGCCTATTGAGCTTGAGTTAGGATTCAGTGTCTACTACAGTGTTTACTATGCAGTTGTATTATTTTCATATTTGTATCATGTTGCATGAATGTGCTTTGTGAATATGATAGACCAACTTGCACAGCAATACAAACAACAGTATAGCCTATTGTAGGGAATTTGTATTTGTGATCTCACACGTTAAGTGTGATGCAGGTAAAAGTCCTTGGGAGGCTAGTATACCTTATTATAGTTCTCCTCAAGTTTGAGACTCCTATTCATTCTATCCTTTACATAGCATTCCATTAAAACAATTCATAACTGTATGTACCTCTTACGATGTTGAAAAGCAAGGACAATGTACACTATAGCGTTGTGATTATCTCTGTGTGACTTAATGTTATGAGCTCCTGAAGGGGCGGAAGGTATCCTAGGGGTTAAGCGCGTTGGGCCAGTAACCGAAAGGTCGCTGGTTTGAATCCCTGAGCTGACTAAGTAAAAAAAAGATGTTGATGTGCCCTTGAGCAAGGAACTTAACCCTAATTGCTCTGGATAAAAGCAGCTGTTAAATGACTGAAATGTAAAAGATTCCCCCTGTCTTCCCAGCACGGCTTTATATTTAATTAGTTTGCTCATACAGTTGGAAACACATCACACCATATTAAAGACAATGTCAGGCGGGTTATTTGACTGATTAATTTACATCTATATACTGTATATAGATACACAGCCTTTTATTAGGCAGGGATATATTACTGTCTCTATCTGCATTAGTGCTGCATCCTCCATAAGCTCATTAATAAGAGCCATGCATTATTCATCAACTGTGCATTTTGATGGCAAGGTATAAAACAGCATTTTTTATGTAAACAGGGAAGCAGTCGGACACTAGCGAGAGATGAGGAGACCACGCAGCCTTCAGCTTGGGGGTTGAAGTAAAGATGAAGTATAAGACCACTGGCAGGGCTTATTACCTGCTGGGCTGGAGCACGAGGAACCAGAGAAGAGAGGGAGGGTGACAATTACACAGCCATTCAGCTACAGGGCACGGCTATTAGCGGGCCGACAAAGTTGTGAATTGAATGCTATAATGATGAAAAAGCTCTCTATGACATATCCAATCATGTTAGGATGGAGATTAGCGTTATCTGCACTCCACCTGTCAATATCTATTATTATGAGAGAGCAGCACAGGGCAGTGGTGGACATGGAATTGCTTCTGTCAGCATGACGCCAACGAGCTAGCCAACGCCAGAAGAACAGCAGTGACCATACCACACCTGTCTGAATACTAATAACAGGGAGAGCTGATCTAGCATGCAGAGCAGGACTGCTACAGTACTGTGCTGTATGTTGCCCAGACAGTCAGTGCTGGTATTGAAGAAAGGCTGTTGTTCTGTAAAGGGAGGTTCTACCATTACATTGAAGGGATAGCTCATTCGAAGCTGGACCAAAGCTGACACAAATGGAGCAAGTTGTTGAGAGATACAAACCATATCTGACACCAAAAGGCCAAAACGCTGCAACAATCCCAAGCGAGGCTGTGTGTTTGGGGTTTTGTTGGCTGTGATGTGTACAGGGAGGGACAATGTCTTAGCTAGTGTGGAAAGCCAATGGAGTAAGTCAACATTTTTCAGAACGTATTTACTCATAAATAGAGACAAAGATGCACGCAAACACACACACACGCACATACACATACACACAGGAATATACACAATCAGCTCATCAGAGAGAGAAAGAAAACTGCAGTGAGCGCAAATCAGTGCCCAGTAGGGTGGAGAACGAGCGATGAGATGTGTGTTTTGTTATGCACATCAAATTCTCTAGCTTTTCAGCATAATGGTGGTGGTGGAACATTGAGCTGCAAGCGACAAGCTGTCATTCCAGCCACAAATGGCTGGTAATTGCAGCTCGGTGGAATGGCGTCCAAAAATCACAATGCTGGCCCATGTTGACTCTAATGCTTCCCACAGTTGTGTCAAGTTGGCTGGATGTCCTTTGGGTGGTGGACCATTCTTGATACACATGAGAAACTGTTGAGCATGAAAAACCCAGCAGTGTTGCAGTTCTTGACACACTCAAACCGGTGCGCCTGGCACCTACTACAATGCCCTGTTCAAAGGCACTTACATCTTTTGTCTTGCCCATTCACCCTCTGGCACACATACACAATCCACGTCTCAATTGTCTCAAGGCTTAAAAATCCTTCTTTAATCTATCTCCTCCCCTTAATCTACACTGATTAAAATAGGTTTAACAAGTGACATCAATAAGTGATCATAGCTTTCACCTGGATTCACCTGGTCAGTCTATGTCATGGAAAGAGCAGGTGCTCCTAATGTTTTGTACACTCAGTGTATATCTTGTATATCCTGTACTGTATCCTGTAGTGTTCACTCATTCAGGGAAGCACAGCGTGTTAACTCTCTCTCAGACCTGTAACACAAACATAGTATTGACATCCTAAACAAATCCAATGCCCATTCAGAAACACAGCTCTGTGTTGTTCACATTGAAGACACCCTGATGAAGGGAGCTGTTGCTTATGGATATGAAAAATCTCATTTACATGGCATGAAGGAAAACGCGGGTTGACTTCAGAACTGTGCTACTGAATAAGATAGAGGTGTGAGAGCCGAGAGTGTGCCGGTATGACAGGCCTGTTATCAGTAGACTGTCCCTTGGGTGTTGTCCTGGAAAAGAAGGAACCAGGCTCCAGCAGCAGGCAGTACTGACAGAGCGAATGAGAGAAGTAGAGAGAGATGGAGAGAGAAGGAGAGAGAAGTAGAGAGAGATGGAGAGAGAAGGAGAGAGAAGTAGAGAGAGATGGAGAGAGAAGGATAAAGAGAATGAGAGAGAAGTAGAGAGAGATGGAGAGAGGAGTAGAGGGATAGAGATAGGGAAAGAGGGCAGGAGAACCAGGCAGAAAACAAGGATTTTGGAGTTCTGAGGGGTTCAATCCCCCATAATGTGAGACATCAATCAGGACCATTTCATCCTGCTGTGTGGCCACTTTTGATTAAAGCTCATTAAGAGTAGACACCGATTGGGTGCCGGATAGAATGCAAGGAGTATTTTATGCTACTTTCCCCCCATTTTGTTCCCATTCATCATGGGCTGAAGCACATGTTGCAGTGTGATATCGGCAAGAGGCTGGTCCCATTAATCTGGCCATGGAGAACAGAGGCTTTGAAGGCCATATCATATAATAGCAGCTATTTGTCTTCAAACAAATCATTGCGGTGCACGTTCTCATGAACTGTCAACACCGCCCATCAGTAATGGCATTTTCTAACACCAAAGTTGCCAAGTTGGTTACAACATTTAAAAAAATATATTATAGCCAAGTTGTTGACAACGGCAATCTATGATTTACTGGCAAATGTTTTCCTTTCAACTATAATTATAAGTCAAATGACAGTCTGCTTCTGTCTTGTTGATACTCTTGTTACAAGCTATCCTTGCTTGCATCGGCTTGGGTTTAGATTACCACATATCAGAAGATTTCTGGTGTGATATGGTTCAATAATAAAATAAAATACAGAAACAAGACTAAATAAGATCTAAGATGTTTTTATATGAAAGGAAAAATAAATAATATGCCTTTATGGAGCAGTAATGATCCATGTAGCACTCTCATATTCCTCTTGTATCCTTATCATTTTCTGTGTCTGTAATATGTGGCAGCCAGGCAGCCAGGCATGCAGGCAGGTGAGCGCAGGCAGGCAGCCAGGCAGCCAGGCATGCAGTCAGGTGAGCGCAGGCAGGCAGCCAGGCAGCCAGGCATGCAGTCAGGTGAGCGCAGGCAGGCAGCCAGGCAGCCAGGCATGCAGGCAGGTGAGCGCAGGCAGGCAGCCAGGCATGCAGTCAGGTGAGCGCAGGCAGGCAGCTAGGCAGCCAGGCATGCAGGCAGGTGAGCGCAGGCAGGCAGGCAGGCAGCCAGGCGGGCGAGCAGGCAGGCGGGGAAGCAGGCAGGCAGGCAGCACAGCAGCTCTATCAGACCAGATCGGTCCCTGGGCAAGTTGAGTCTTCATGGGGGGAGAGACTGCAGCTCGAGGCTCATCATATTCTTCCATCTCTCTCCAGCCCCTGACAACAGG
Source organism: Coregonus lavaretus (assembly GCF_964263955.1). NCBI lineage: Eukaryota > Metazoa > Chordata > Actinopteri > Salmoniformes > Salmonidae > Coregonus > Coregonus lavaretus. Next base: position 23,472,931 of record NC_140015.1, on the reverse strand, counting down.
CTGGGCAAAAGGACTGTGGGTGCCGCCAACTGTGAAATTAATTGAACTTGTGATCCGAGGGGTAGGGACTAGTATTCACCCTGAGGAGGCATGTGTGTGTCCATGCTTACATTAGCTCATGACAAAGGAACAACAGAGCCCATGGGCAATGCATCCCAGGTCAGTTTCCTTCCACACTAAGATGTCTATGGACATGGCTGGATTACTGCTCCAGTTGACTTGGGTCACATTGCAGCTTTTCCATTTGGCTCTTGTGAGGGATAACATTTTTGGGAAAAAAGTGTCTTAACGAAATCTGTAGTGTTAAACATGTCAGATATTTCTCAATCACTATTATTCTTTCAATGATAATCTTTCAAAGAGCCTCATTATTGCTATAGGAATAGACTTTCAACCAGTAAATCAATGATTACACAGGAGAACAGAAGGTTAAGAACACCGCCTGAACACACACTCACAAATGTTTTGGATATAATAGAATTTTATCAGTGGACTCAAGAATTCAATTACAGTAAAGCCTGCTTCTGGACACACTGATAAATATTTGTAGGGGCTGTTACATTTTAGTGGGAAATATATTTTTATTGTCTGCCCACCTGACACAGAGGGGATGGATGGAGGCTTGAAGCAGATTGCAGATGCACGCAGTGCAGACTGCAGATGCACGCAGTGCGGAGAGTAGGCCATCACAAGTGCATTGCTTTAAGCAGTTTGTGTCCCTCCAAAGGTTCCCAGAAATGCAGTCTCTGGCAGGCCCCATGGATACAATGCAATCTCTGCTGCCCCACATTAGATAACTACCCTGAAACCTACATTGAGGTCACATTGCACCAGTCACACAGCAGCAGCACTGAAAGACTCTGCCTTAAGGTTGATGGTTGTGGTTTAGAGTTTAGAAGTGACAAAAGGCTCTCTTCAGTCAAAAAAGTGTCTAAAGTTGCAACCAATAGAGCATGATTTCACTAAGTATATATTTACATCCACTAATTCAGCTAAGCGTAAAGGACTTTAAAGCAAGTATACATGGTGAGAGGAGCAACAATATAACAATACACTCTTAGAAAAAAAAGTGCTATATAGAACCTGAAAGGGTTTTTCGGCTGTCCCCATAGGAGAACCCTTTGAAGAACCCTTTTTGGTTCCAGGTAGAACCCTTTTGGTTCCAGGTAAAAAAAACTATTGGGTTCCATGTAGAACCCTTTCCCAAAAGTGTTCTACCTGGAACCAAAAAGTGTTCTACCTGGAACCAAAAAGTGTTCTCCTATGAGGACAGTGTATAATAAAGGGTAACATTTTGTTGAAAACTGTCAAACCTTGCGAGTAAGAGCATCCTGATAAAAAGGATAATGCAAAGATAATGAGGCAAGCCATTAACAACCTTAAGTACTGTGTAATTGCAACAAAATTAAGACAAAATAACAAGAGTGATAAAAAAAGCAACCTTAGCGCTCCTCCCTGATCTGAACAGTATTTCAGTTAAAAACTGACAACAGATCATTTGTCAAGGAGATATTTTTACCTCCAAAAATGGCTTGTGCATACATTAAATATTAATATCTCTCCAGAATACATTGTTATGGAAGATGTTCAGGAAGGTAGTGAATGAGTTGCTTTACTAGGCATATGATGTTCATGTCTCAAGGCGATGCTAGTCGAATATCATATTGGTGTTGCTTTCCAGGACCAAGGAAATGCAGCATGACATTCATTTATTTACAGTGCATTTGGAAAGTATTCAGACCCCTTGACTTTTTCCACATTTTGTTACGTTACAGCCTTTTCTAAAATGGATTAAATAAATAAAAATCCTCATCAATCTACACACAATACCCCATAAGTAGTTCAGACCCTTTGCTATGAGACTCGAAATTGAGCTCAGGTGCATCCTGTTTCCATTGATCATCCTTGAGATGTTACTACAACTTGATTGGAGTCCACCTGTGGTAAATTGAATTGATTGGACATGATTTGGAAAGGCACACACCTGTCTATATAAGGTCCCACAGTTGACAGTGCATGTTAGAGCAAAAACCAAGCCATGACATCTAAGGAATTGTCCGTAGAGCTCAGAGACAGGATTGTGTCTGTAGCATTGAAGGTCCCCAAGAACACAGTGGCCTCCATCATTCTTAAATGGAAGAAGTTTGGAACCACCAAGACTCTTGCTAGAGCTGGCCGCCAGGCCAAACTGTGCAATCGGGGGAGAAGGGCCTTGGTCAGGGAGGTGACCAAGAACCTGATGGTCACTCTGACAGAGCTCCAGAGTTCCTCTCTGGAGATGGGAGTACATTCCAGAAGGACAACCATCGCTGCAGCACTCCACTAATCAGGCCTTTATGGTAGAGTGGCCAGACGGAAGCCACTCCTCAGTAAAAGGCACATGACAGCCCGCTTGGAGTTTGCCAAAAGGCACCTAAAGGTTACTCTCAGACCATGAGAAATAAGATTCTCTGGTCTGATGAAACCAAGATTGAACTCTTTGGCCTGAATGCCAAGCGTCACGTCTGGAGGAAACCAGGCACCACTCATCACCTGGCCTATACCCTCCCTACAGTGAAGCATTGTGGTGGCAGCATCATGCTATGGGGATCTTTTTCAGGGACTGGGAGACTAGTCAGGATCGAGGGAAAGATGAACGGAGCAAAGTACAGAGATCCTTGATGAAAACCTGCTCCAGAGTGCTCAGGACCTCAGACTGGGTCAAAGGTTCACCTTCCAACAGGACAACGACCCTAAGCACACAGCCAAGACAATGCAGGAGTGGCTTCAGGACAAGTCTCTGAATGTCCTTGAGTGGCCCAGCCAGTGCTTGAACCCGATCGAACATCTCTGGAGAGACCTGAAATTAGCTGTGCAGCGACGCTACCCATCCAACTTGACAGAGCTTGAGAGGATCTGCAGAGAAGAATGGGAGAAACTCCCCAAATATAGGTGTGCCAAGCTTGTAGCGTCAAACTTGTAGCGTCATACCCAAGAAGACTCAAGGCTGTAATCGCTGCCAAAGGTGCTTCAACAAAGTACTGAGTAAAGGGTCTGAATACTTATGTAAATGTAATATTTCCTTTTTTTTTATATATATATATATAATTTGCTAAAAAATCTAAAAACCTGTTTTTGCCTTGTCATGTGGAAAAAGTGAAGAGGTCTGAATACTTCCTGAATCACTGTATAGCATTCAGAATATAGCGATATTTAATTAGAATGCTTTGAATATGGCGTTCAAATATTATGACCTTCATGAACACAGCCATCTGTGTTGCAAATGGAGGCTGCATTACTTAATCAATTAAAACTTCTAAGCTTTTAAGCCGCATTCCTCCAAATATCTGAGATATGCATAATAATGGCCTCATTACAGAAGGCAAGGCAGAATGCTTGGGCATTGTGTTGGGGAGATTGGATGCAAAACCCACTTTTATCATTTGTAATATATCCTTCAGAGGACTCCGAAGAAAATGAAGAATAAAATGAAGGAAGGCAGATTGTAGGGGAACAAGAAAGCGGCACGCTTTTCTTTGAGAAACCAGCCAGTCAGTTCAAAATTGAAACCAGACTGATTCATTCTAGGCAGGAATGCAGCTCTAGCCATCTACGGTATTTGTGATGCGGTCTATTGCAAGGTTCATGGAAAGACACTTTGTCAAGGACATGGGCTCCAGCATCTACAAATAAAATGTATCAACTGTTACCAATTTCGAAAAAGCCAGCATCCAAGCAAATACAGAATTACAGAACAGAATACAATAGTTGTGTTCACTGAGAATACCTTGGATATTTCCTCTTTCAGCCTAGACTTCTCACAGATGAATACGGGCTTCTCTTTTATTTCTCCAACTTTAAATGTTTTGCAGCTATGTTTTGGTCTTAAACATTTAGACCATTCATTGACATGTGCACATCTGATATTACACTTTTATTACTCAAACAACAACAAATATTATTAACCCCTTTTTTGTGATATCCAATTGGTAGTTACAGTCTTGTCCCATCACTGCAACTCCCGTACGGAAGGTTGAGAGCCATGCATCCTCCGAAACATGACCCTGCCAAGCCACACTGCTTCTTGACACACTTTGACCCGGAAGACAGCGGCACCAATGTGTCGGAGGAAACACCATAAAACCGAAGTTAGCGTGCATACGCCAAACCCTCCCCTAACCACGCTGGGCCAATTGTGCACCGCCTCATGGGTCTGCCAGTCACGGCCGGCTGCGACACAGCCTGGGATCGAACCCGGGTCTGTAGTGACGCCTCAAGCGCTGCAATGCAGTGCCTTAGACCGCTGCACCACTCGGTAGGCCTAACAACGACAAATATCAATGTACCACAGTAACTATAGCTTGTGGATAGATATGTTCTCTGACCTGAGATCAGCCAGGTGACATTTAAACATTGAGACATAGAAGAGATGAGTACTGTAAAGGAGACTCTAGCCATCTTAGCTCTCATGTATTCCCCATCATGTTTCACCCTCAGTGGGAGGTTTTCCCATTAATACTCATATTACTGCACTCCATCATCTGAGATGATATTTCAAATAAATTGCATACAGTGTAATGCTGTGTTATATTCGGGAGGAGATAATCCTCTCAACAGCTCTCTGGTCTTACGGCGCATTATGCCAGATTTCCACTTACAAGTCTGGTGTGTTCGTCATATGTGGAGTGTGGTAACGCATTATATAAAAAATATGTATCCTGTTTTCTGCTTTACTTTCGAGGCTGAGGCATCTCCATGAGCCGAACTAACAAATTCTCTCGCCTCTTCTCCAATGCCCTCTGACTCCAATCAACTCCTCACCACATCTATCTCCCTAACATTATTTCACCAAGTGTTCCACAGAATACCAGATGTGGTCCACTTATTCCATTTCAAAATCTTGTTATTTGTAGTGCGTAGCATGTGATGCTCAATGACCACTTCAAAGTCTTTCTTACACAGCAGGAGATTGACAATTGCCAGACGTGCTAGATGAAAAGTTATCATCATAAGCCCTATTTTGCACCAGAGAATAATCAGATGATGGTAAGGGCTATTAATTGTAGCGGAGGGAAGGGAATAAGAGTATCTATCTTCAGTCATCTCAACATCTCAGTCCTTAAGACAATCACCCCACTCCTACTCCACTTCTACACCTCAACAAGAGTTTTTATCGTCATTTCATCCGATCCACCAGCTCCAGTCAGCAGATGAAAAGTCAACCTGAGGCCTGATCCAGTTGACCATGCCTTAACATGTCTCCTAATGGGATCTCAAACATGAATCACTTTCACATTCATCAGAAAAATGACATTTACAGTATTATAGTTTAACGTGAAGTTCAAGAGGCTAAACATCAAACAAGCCAAACAGAAACAAGATCCCACAACTAAGGTAGGCAACATGGCTGCCTAACTATGATCCCCAATCAGAGACAATAACCGACAGCTGCCTCTGATTGGAACCACACCCGGCCAACTGTCACGGTTTCGGCCGAGGCTGCTCCTCTTCCTTGTTCGGGCAGGCTTCGGCGGTCGTCGTCTCCGGAGTACTAGCTGTCACCGTTCTTTGTTTCATGTTCGTTTGGTTTTGTCTGTTCTTAACACCTGTCCCTTATTTGGGTCTTAATTGTTTTCCCTATTTAGTTGCTTGTGTTTGGGTCAGGTGTTATGCGTTATTGTTTTGTGTCAGCCGTATCAGTCTCTCGTGGTTGTATTTTTCGAGAGTTTGCACTGCGTGCGCTTCTTTCTTGTTTTCCGCACAGTGTTTCAGTGCGTAATTGTGCGCCACCCGGTTGGGGAGGCTATTTTGTCCTATTCTTGGATTTACTAAAGTGTTTAACGTCATCCTGGTTCCTGCGTTTGATTCCACACACACACCACTCTGACACCAACATAGAAATATATAAATTAGATTTCACACCCTGACCAACCCAACTAGAGATCTCAATGTCAGGGCGTGACACTTAGCGAGAGCAATTTCTCAAGCAATAATTTTGCTAGGACTGTCTGGGAGTGGACCGAGTGGGGAGTGAAAATTGTGGAAACTATTAACTAATTTACCACCTGGTGATGTCACCAGGCAGGCCAAAACTCCATCCCACCAAAACAGGCTGACATTTCAGGCAGTCTTTTCAAACAGCTCTTAAACTAAAAGGGCATTGTCATCATTTTCATTGTTTTTGACTGCACCCGGTTTTTAACGCACAACACACACAGTACGCAGCATCCCAAATAATTTACATCACTTGTTCCGGAATGCTTCCTGAGTGTTGAACTTTTCATAGTAGTTCTCGCAATTAGCTGTAAATGGTTGGCAGGGATCCAAGATGAATCCTGTCTGAATGGGTATGGCATCTCATCCTATAATGATTTGTTCAGCATCCCAATGCAGTGGTTTCCTCAGTGGCAATGTAAAGTTTGATCAGCAATGTCGTTGTATATCATAACCACTGACAAACAGCCGGGGTTGCTCAGAGGATGAGAGTGTATTCCATCACAGGAAGAGAGAATAGGCTATCCCAGACCTCCGGCTGAACTATGTACAATAGCGTATCACAACACATCACATTCAACCCCATCTGACAAAACCTCTGCTGGTTTTAACATGATTGCCTTCTCTTTGAAGACATCACCATTCTGTATTGGACTTGATATCGTAACCTTAAAAGGCCTCAGACTGTGGCCGAAGTTTGCTATCAGCCCAAAAGGTCAGGCAGAGCGAACAGAATTTCATTAGCTTCTGTCTGTTCAGGTCTTCTGACGTTGTATGCATCGAGGCACTGTGCTGTAGTCGTATAGCCGTGTGGGCATCTCTTCTCTGTGCCCTGTAGTTAATGAAATGTGTACACACTCTGGTTTGATAAATGTGCCCCGAGAGTTTGTCAATGTTATTTATGATAGCAAAAATAATGCAGTTCAGCTCTACACTTCCATGTTGGGATGTAAGAAAGCAGAAACATACTCCAAATTGTAAATGGTTTTTCACAGAAAAGACTGTTTGAATATTGCATAGCATTTTAAATGCATAGCATTTTCTATATGAAATTAGTCGTAGGCCTACAACAAGAAAAGAAAAAACTCCCTCAAATTGTATAGATGTACTGATTACTGAACGTTAAATCAAAGCGGTGTTGGTATTTAGCAAATTAAAGCCATTTAAAATACGATTACACATATTACGATTGAAATGACTTCATCGTGATGCATAGGTGTCTGACATATTGCCTTGGCAATGCCATCACTCAGTGGTAGTGACTACACCGACTATTAAAATGTCAGAGCCAAGGATTTTTTATTTATTTAAGGAAAAGGCTTAAAAATGCAGACTGACAATAAGACGCAATGAAGCCCAAGCCAGATAACGAGATCAGGGAGAGGAAATGAAATCTACAGTGAGTGCTGGCACTTGACCCCATTATTCAGACTGAGCGGAGAGGTGTGTCTCGGCTTTATTGCCCTTTGCACTGACTGCGTTCATTTGAGAAAATTATATGATCTTTGCTGCTGCTCATGGCCTAGTTTCAACACTGAAACAAATGAAGTTGATGATTAGACACCTCATTGGTGCTTTTTATTTGAAATGACCTCAGATTGGATTGTTTTAGATTGATCAAAGTTGTTCTGTTTTACCACTCGACTCTACTAAGATGTAGTAGTTCTGATGCATGTGTTTTTGTGGACAGTTTTAAACCCAACAATTACCAACAAAGACCTAACTTGTTTATTTAGGTGTGTGCAAAGAGCTCATACAATTTATTACATGTTTTTATTTATTTCTGTGGGTGTGTGTGTTTGTCAGGGCGCAGATTATCACAGGAGCTGCCATTCTAATATCAACACATCTATCAGAGGCTGTCACCATATATGAGGTTACCGTAGAAACACGGCCCAGGAAATTGTGTTTTCATACTGTTTTGCAATAGATTGATGTTTGATATACCATACTTGGGGTTGGGTGTGGACCTGAAGCTTACACTCAATATGCATGGTAATATCCCTCTGGTGCTGCCTGGGTTGTGTGCCGAGAGGCCCCAAGACATGTTCTCGCAGTTGCAGCCAGCCTGTTGACATGTTGTGTGGAGTGGCTGGATTCTAATGAAACCAGGGGATCCACAGGCTAAATGAGATGGAAAAATTATCGAGTTTTCCCACCACGCTGCCAGAGAAGACAGATGCTCAGTGGGCAGCGGTTTAGCTTTTCATGTCTGGAATGCAGAACACATTTCAATGCACACTATGTTGTCAGGAGTGGTTATTGCATGAAACATATTCTCATTACCAGGGCTTAATGGAAGATAGAGTGATCTAATGATAATTGACATTCACGTTGGCTGTGTTGCATCGGCTGAACAGGGGTACATTTTTGGCAAGGTTTGGTTACTAAGGGAGCACAAATCCATTCAACTCTTCAATTGGTTGAGAGCAGTTCTTTTTATAGCCTGCCACAAGAGACAATTCAGCCAACCATCCAGTTTGTTTCAATAATGTTGAATATGAGAGATCTCCGGATTTTCTAAATTTGAAGGCTCATATTATTGTTTGGTCAAATAATTATCCGAAAATAAGTCCCTCTGTAAATAAGTCCCTCTGACGTAAACAAATGTTTTTAATATATATTTACAAACGTATTATACAAGTAAAAACGTTAAATGATTATTTACATTAAACTTTATATTCTTGGTGTTACCAGCACCATGCTCCAACCAGTTGAATAATTTGGACCTAATTGATCTTGGAAAAGGACTGGTAAGAATTGGGTGGGTGTTTTTGTGAACCTAGCAGAGCCCAGGACCAGCCCATGGCTGGCGCTGTGTGGAAGACAAGTCAACAGAGTTTTGTGGAGTGTAATGCCAGGTTGGGGAGAGCATGACTCACATTAGATTAGAACAGTCCTCTTTCATTGTTCCCAAGGAACACTTTTGTCTTGTGGCAGTCACAAAATATTGGCTCATTGTGACAAATGCGTTCTGCACAGCACAACACTTTACAATTTATACTCTACTCTCCTGTACAGCGCCTGTTCATTACTAGAATTCATTATGCACTGTGGACAGGCGGACCGGCCTGGCAAATATTGTGCAAATTGAAAGGTACCAATTTACTTTAACAATATACAGGGCATCCTTAATCCCTTACTAGACCTCATCAATGAAATGGATGGCTGTGAATGCAGAGCCCATGCATCTTTAAATACCCTACTATATCAGCTGGGTTTAGAGGCCTGATTACAGAACTTGCTTAGTTGGCAACCTAAACTTTAAAATGGAAGTGCCAGACTTTATCTCCGGCTCTTTCTGGTCGTTTTGGGGGCAGCTCACTTGTATTTGGGTCCCAAGGTCACGATATCTGTGAGTAACTCGTGGCACTCACCCCTCCCCTTGCACCTTTCTATGGACCACAAGACGTCTTGTGTGTTATGTAAGTGCTGTCCTGTGTCCAGACAAATCTCGAAATGAGCTCATGAGATCAAGTTGCTGGGTCTGTGGACAGGTTGTTGGCACTGCGGGTCGATGCTGGTAGCGGTAGTGGAACCCGACCCCAAGCCTCCTCGCGCTGCACAGGCTGCCCTAGTTAAAGAGGTATTTTAAGACTTCACAGACGGGTTTATTTGCCCTCTAACAGCATTCTGTCTCTTTCTCAAGTTCAGCCTCTTCTTCCTTCTGAAGCATCCATCTCCTACAGATTGAAGGAATCAGCGTAAGTCGGCCTCATTGTATCATTGTTCACATTGTGGCACCATGTACCTGTCTTCTCTCAGTGAATTATATGCTACAAATACTGCTACCAAAACAGAAGGTCTGCCATTGGGCACACACTGGTTGAATCAACGTTGTTGCCACGTAATTTGAATGAAATTACGTTGAACCAACGTGGAATAGCCATTGAATTGACGTCTGTGCCCAGTGAGCTGTCACTGTCAGTGATTATCTGTTCTACTCAATAATATTGCTGTCTGCTAAACAAAGAATTCAAACAAAGTGCGTATAACAAGAGTGAGATTGGGAAGGCGACATTGGCTTTAAATGTTGAAGTGCTTGTGTGATTAATGGTATGAAAAGTAATTGAATGACTTGCAAAAACTGCATGATACATCAACAACTGAATCCAAATCAGATGAAAAATGCTGTGAAACCCTTGCAAAATGGTACAGCTACTTGCTTTTAGAGGGTAATTTCTAAAATAAGTAGATAAATGTGCACATTTGTTGTTGATTACTGAGTCATCTGGGTGAAAGCCCTTGTTGTTGATTATTGAGTCATCTGGGTGAAAGCCCTTGTAGTTGATTACTGAGTCATCTGGGTGAAAACACTTGTTGTTGATTACTGAGTCACATGGGTGAAAGCCCTTGCGTTAAGTATCCTGATGAAAAAGAGGAAAAAGTGAATTGATGAACGTCATGACCAGCACAGAAGTGGCTTTCAGTCAAAGTATTTCACATAGCACCATTTTGTCTTCTGATGAGTTTCAGACAAATTATTTCCATAACGCCACGCGTCCATATTGCTCTCATTTTGAATAGCCTTTACCAGACTTATGTATGAGAACATTTAATAGCATGGCATTATTTGAAATGGTCTCTCCCACTGAGCCCTGTTATTTGTCTCTGTTTCTACGCTCTGTGTTTTAACAGCTCAACGCTCTCTCCTCTGACTGCCTCTGTGAATGATGAGCCGCTCCCCGGTTTTATTTCATAAAATATCCCAAACAGGGAAGTGAATGATGAATTTCCATATCTGCCGTCGATTGTTTAGTCTGACAGACTGATAATAGATGTTTAATGAAGTCAGCAGAGAGGGAGGTGTCAGCCAGTTCAGTTCTTAAAGAGACCCATTATCTCTAACACACTTATGATCAGCGTTTCTGGAAAGTTGCTGAAGACCTTTTGTAATTGGGTTTACATCGCCTCCTTTGACTGTTTGGAAGTCCTGACAGGTGTGGAGTGTCAGCTATGTAATTTAAACACACTGGTGGGTGGAGTGATGTATACTGTACTGTATGAGACATGCTGTGTGTAAGACTGACTCAACCGGCAGTTCTTTGTTTTCCCCCAAGTTCCACTTAGTACATTGTGTTCTGAGTTCTAAGACAGGAGCAGACAGCACAGCTATGAGATTGAAGGACCAGATAGATCATAGTCCTTTTATGCCTGTTGACTATTAATCTCCAAGGAGTCATAACCCACAAAACCAATGGATAGATTTGCCTTACACCACAAAATGGGCAAAAAGGAGTGTGGTGGAAATATGAGACTCTGAGAGTAGGCTGATGTCATTCTGTCCTTTGAGGAATACCTGTAAAATCATCCCACTCATAGTCATAGGGGTGCTTTCGTCTCCAAAACCCTATGCCCTCAAGCCATTTCAGCCCATACAGTCTGTGTTCACACAGCTCGATGAGGTGTAATTTTCTATTAACACAGATTTACAGCACCCTCTATCTCTCTCTGATCAAAACATATTAGCTACAGACCTATACTTTCTGTAAACAGTCTGAAAACTACCTTGCTGAGCATGGTCTCTTTTCAGTGGAAATTGGTTTTTCAGGGACATCTTGAAACAGGCAGCCTTGAAAAGGCACAGTGAAATGATCTCTTCCTGTTGTCTAATTAAAGAGCTGAGGTGTCTGGTTGGAGGAAGAGAGAGAGACATAAAAGAGAAGAGCAACATTTAACCTGTGCAGGCATATTGACAGCAGAAGTCTTCAGACGGAAGACAACAAGAGCAGTGTAGAGCTAGCAAGTACTTCAATTACCCTGCAGTTTGATGCCTTCCTAAACACGTCACAGTTCAAAACAAACCGCTCCCTCAAATTGTTGTTTGATTTCTTCTATACGTGTGGTTAACCCTTAACACTCGTGGAAATTGGCCGATATGGATAGGGACAAATTCAAATGTTTCTAACAGAAAAACTATACAAAGTATATACATGACCATGGTAGCAATTGAAAGAGAACACTTTGGAGATCATGGGGAAGTTATCAGACCAAAGGTTAGGACACAACAGTTCACCTGACACAAGTCTGAATCCAAATATTACACTGTTGATTTTATGTGCATTTTACATTAGCTATACTTTCACAGCATTTGTCAATATCGAAATCTGAAAATACTCTGGATACATTCAGTAACATAATAAGAATATTTATTAACATTTTGGAGTAGGTGCAAGATCAGAAAAAAACAATTACAAGGGTTTGAGGGAGAGGTCTAACTGGTGTCTCCAAGTGCCCACACACCTCTCCAAACTTTGCACATTTCCTAAGTAATTTTAATGCACTTTTATGACAAGGAAAGAGCTTTCAACTAAGGTACAATTTTGAGCTCTCCTAGCTTTGCCATTGAGGAACAGAAGCAAGCGCACTTTTTTTTTTTTTTTAGGACACAGCCCCACGTCCCCACCATCACACAATTACTGTTGTTGTTTACACAATCCAAAAACGTTCCATTATAAATCTCAATCTGGGTCAGGTGCGCATCATTTGAAACCGTATTCTAATGCCAACATGGCTAGCTAAGTTATAAAATAGATCTTACAGTGTTAGGCTTTCAAATAGTACTTCAGACAAAAATATTGTAATTTTGGTGGATAGAATGGAGTCAGGAGTGCGTGTTCCGCGGCTAATTACATTTCCGTCATTTAGCAGACGCTCTTATCCAGAGCAACTAGGGTTAAGTGCCTTGCTCAAGGTCACATCGACAGATTTTTCACTTAGTCGGCTCGGGGATTAGAACCAGCGACTTTTCGGTTACTGGCATAACGCTCTTAACCACTAAGCTACCTGCCGCCCCGACAAACATAGGCTTATTCTGTTCAGTAAAACCCAGGGTTTAACGTGTCATCCTTGTAACTGCCCACTGGGCACACACTGGTTGAATCAACTTTGTTTCCACGTCATTTCAATGAAATGACGTTGAGCCAATGTGGAATAGACATTGAATTGACGTCTGTGCCCAGTGGGTGTGGATCAAACATAGCTATCATAAACGCTGAGACTGTAAATTACATGAGTTTTCAAATATGGAAATGTGAAGTGCACATTTGGACTCATGGGTGTGTTGTTTGCTTGTATGACATCAAAGCAGTATTTATTATAATCCTCAATATCTCATCTTTCAGAACACATTGACACAATTTACAGCATTTCCCTCACTCAAACAACAATGTACAAAAGTAGCCCAATTAGCGGGAGGGATGGGGGCATCTTCTTGTCATGCGCTATGCTCAAGTTTATAACTTGGGGTGACAGGTAGCCTAGCGGTTAGAGTGTTGGGACAGTAATCCGTTGCTTGTTCGAATCCCTGTACCGACAAAGATGCAAAAGTCTGCCGTTCTGCCCTTGACCAAGGCAGTTAACCCACAACAACTGCTCCCCGGTTGCCGATGATGTCAATTAAGGCAGCCCCCTGCAACTCTCTGATTCATAGGGGTTGGGTTAAATGCGGATGTTGTGCAACTGACTAGGTATCCCGTATACGGGTTGACAGGGGCTGTGAGTGGAAAGGGCTACTGAGCACTTTGGGGTCTCCCAGTGTAAGTAACGTGTTCCTTTCAGGTAGAGATAGGGATGCAAATAATTATGTGTGATGAGTAAGCATGGTTAGTTGTAGCTCATAGGCATTGCTGAAAATGGTGTACTGCCACATTTATAAGTTTAATTTAACGCCTAACTTACGCTCATCATAGAGGTACCTTTATATATTCAAGAACATTATTTAAATAGCTGCAATCACACAAAACATCACACATAATTGTTTTGTGATGGATGTCTGGCTCAATCGGTGGTGAAAAAGCCTCTCGGAAATGCTTTTAGGGCCACTTTGCTCTTTGATTTTCCCATTGAGTCGCCACATCAGGTATCTGACTCAGGCTCTCCTGAAGAAGAAAAGAAGGTTGCAGGGGAGATGTGGTGTTCATAGAAATGCCATTACTAAAGGAGACCATAACAGAGAATGCTCGATTCACTGATACTCACAAAGAGATGAGGATTCTCTGGGGTTTTGGTGTGAGAAATATTGATCCTTTTCAGACAATGTTTAAGTAATATGACCAAGAACAGAACTAAGCAATATTGGAGACTGACTGCTAATCATTAATGTCAATCACATGAACTGCTGTTTGTGAACTGACATAAGCATAATATAGATTATGACTATAGCTAGAGGATTGTGGTCTTATCAGTAAATTACAATGTTTCACATAATTTTTATTGTGTGAATACTCCATTCAGAGACATGTAGACATGAGTATTTATGCTTCCTTCACAATCAGATCACATTTCATCCTCTCCTCTGTTCATCCCCCTCAGCAGACAGCAAGCATATGCTCAATGTATTCCCCTTCTGGCATTTTACCATCAACCTAAATTGTCTTTAGCTTCTCTGTGAATGTCCCCTTATGCTGCTGATTGACTTGGCTTCCCTTTTCCGCCACAAACATTTCTGATTCTCTTTGTCTAGTCATTTCCTGCTCCCTTCACCATATGTCTTTGGTAAATTTCACCCTTCTGACTCCCCTCACCCCCTTCACCTCTCTCCTCTCTGATCCTGTCAACTCTCTTCTGCTGCGATGCACAGTCGTCCACCCACATCAGTCTCTTTCATGCACTCCGCCTTCCTTCTCATCATTTCTCTAGCCTCTCTCTCTCCTATCCCTCATCTCCCTCATTTCCTCTTGTCCCTTTTCTCATCTCAGCTTTTTTGATTGAACCTTTCACATTTCAGAATAAAAGTGTTCTCATGATACGCTCTACCATGTCATGAAAGCTAATATTTTTAGCCCCCCTCCCTCGACTCACCCTCAAACTGGCAGGACCTGTCTTTTCCTCTTTCCCTTGGAAATATTGTCTGTCCATCAACATCTTGGCTTCAACATGCATTCATTTAGATAAGCCTCAACCTAAGGACCTCACCTCTCTTCCCTGACCTCCATCACATGCTCAATGTCTTCTAATACTTCACTTCCTTCCTGACGTGCCATCTTCTCTTATGTTATGCTAGTTAGATTTTAGACTAATGCAGTCCTAATATGAAAACAAAAAGGACAATGTTCCATGATAGGGAACTATGTGGATGGAATCAGTTCGTATCCTACCAGTCTGGTGTGAAAGCCCCTAAAAACATCACTGCATTTCTCTATGTTCGATCAATATCTCCCAGTGCCTTCTAGCAATGTTTCTCCCTCAAATATAATCCACCACTGATTAAATCACTTCCATCGCCATCTCTTCAATATCATATTTTGAGAAACAGATTCTCCCTTTCTGTCTCTCTGCCTCCCCATTGGTAAGGAGAACAGGTGAATGAATGTACAGTACCAGTCAAAGGTTTGGACACACCTACTCATTCAAGGGTTTTTCTTTATTTTTACTATTTTCTACATTGTAGAATAATAGTGAAGACATCAAAACTATTAAATAACACATATGGAATCATGTAGTAAACAAAAAAGTGTTAAACAAATCAAAATATATGTTATATTTGAGATTCTTCAAATAGCCACCCTTTGCCTTGATGACAGCTTTGCACACCCTTGGCATTCTCTCAACCAGCTTCACCTGGAATGCTTTTCCAACATTCTTGAAGGAGTTCCCACATATGCTGAGCACTTGTTGACTGCTTTTCCTTCACTCTGCCCTCCAACTCATCCCAAACCATCTCAATTGTGGAGGTCAGATCATCTGATGCAGCACTCCATCACTCTCCTTCTTGGTCAAATAGCACTTACACAGCCTGGAGGTGTGTTGGGTCATTGTCCTGTTGAAAAACAAATGATAGTCCCACTAAGCCCAAACCAGATGGGATGGCATATCGCTGCAGAATGCTGTGGTAGCCATGCTGGTTAGGTGTGCCTTGAATTCTAAATAAATCACAGACAGTGTCACCAGCAAAGCACCCCCACACCATAACACCTCCCCCTTTACGGTGGGAACTACACATGCGGGGATCATCCTTTCACCCACACCACGTCTCACAAAGACAAAGCGGTTGGAAGCAAAAATCTCCAATATGGACTCCAGACCAAACGACAAATTTCCACCGGTCTAATGTCTATTGCTCATGTTTCTTGGCCCAAGCAGGTTTCTTCTTCTTATTGGTGTCCTTTAGTAGTGGTTTCTTTGCAGCAATTCGACCATGAAGGCCTGATTCACACAGTCCCCTCTGAACAGTTGATGTTGAGATGTGTCTGTGACTTGAACTCTGTGAAGCATTTATTTGGGCTGCAATTTCTGAGGCTGGTAACGCTAATGAACTTATCCTCTGCTGCAGAGGTAACTCTGGGTGTTCCATTTCTGTGGCGGTCCTCATGAGAGCTAGTTTCATCATAGCGCTTGATGGTTTTTGCGACTGCACTTGAAACTTTCAAAATTCTTCACATTTTCCGGATTGACTGACCTTCATGTCTTAAAGTATTGATTGACTGTCGTTTCTCTTTGCTTATTTGAGCTGTTCTTGCCACAATATGGCCTTGGTCTTTTACCAAATAGGGCTATCTTCTGTATACCCCCCCTACCTTGTCACAACACAACTGATTGGCTCAAACGCATTAAGAAGGAAAGACATTCCACAAATTAACTTTTAAGAAGGCACACCTGTTAATTGAAATGCATTCCAGGTGACTACCTCATGAAGTTGGTTGAGAGAATGCCAAGAGTGTGCAAAGCTGACATCAAGGCAAAGGGTGGCTATTTGAAGAATCTCAAATATAAAATATATTTTGATTTGTTTAACACTTTTTGGGTTACTACATGATTCCATATGTGTTATTTCATAGTTTTGATGTCTTCACTATTATTCTACAATGTAGAAAATAGTAAAATTAAAGAAAAACCCTTGAATGAGTAGGTGTGTCCACACTTTTGACTGGTAGTGTATTTTGTATAGTGATTAAAGGAACTGTAATGAGGAGAGGAGTGGTTAGATATTTCAACAGTTACAAGGCCTGTTTGTTTCTCACAGCTACTCCGCTGTTATTGAATTAGTTGTCACTCCTCAACACAGCCTCAGAGAAGGGGTTACTGGGTAGAACACTGGACACCCAAACAAACACTCCTCCACAAAACAAGTCAATTAATGAGCCACCTCTAGGAGCCGATAGTAGCCAATAGTTATCACCTTGATGTATGCACACTAATAAGTGCCTTGTGATGCCAGGTTTCTGTGGTTGTACATTTAGAAAGCATGGGGATAGAAGGTTGACCGTGGGACGTGGAATGCCAGATGAGCTGCGGCGCATTG
This sequence comes from Coregonus lavaretus, assembly GCF_964263955.1. NCBI lineage: Eukaryota > Metazoa > Chordata > Actinopteri > Salmoniformes > Salmonidae > Coregonus > Coregonus lavaretus. The sequence continues at coordinate 23,455,716 of NC_140015.1, read as the reverse complement.
TGCCACCACCCGCCACGGTAGCATGGGGGACAGGCATATGGCGCCAATTATTTCCCTAGTATGCTAATTAAAGTATGCAAAAAAGCCTCTCCAATCCTGCCAGTGTGCAGGATCTGTAATTAATGTGGGCATAACTGCGCTGGAGTGCCGATTGCAGACACTGTTAATCTGAGATACTTAGAAGTGTGCTCATCATTATGGGCGAAGGCACATGGAAAGGTGACTAATCAATGTGGTCCATATATTCTCAAGCGGCGCTCAAGTGTGGCCTTCTCGCCATCACTCGAAGTCTGGGGCTGCAGCTCTGGCTCTCACCCTATCATAGGACAGCACAGCATTGATCATAAGTGTCTTAATAAATGCCAGGAGACTAATGTTATCGTCACACGTAGTGCCTCACTGCTCCAACGACTATTAATTAGCATCATCATCGTCCCCAAATGTTTGCGGGCTGTGAGCGATCATTTCATTAGCGAACTTTAAATGGGAGATACGAGGTAAATATTTTGAAGACAGTATAACAAGATGAACAGCAAACAATTCATGCAGATACTTGGCCACGATAAACAAGCTTAACTCTGTAGGACTAGTATCTATCACAGTCATTATGTAAATAGATACAATCACCTCGTCTACTCATCTCATGGATTGATTGTTGCAGGATTGGTTACTCGCAGGGGGGCTGGATAAGAAATTGGGTTGGGTAGGGAAAGAGGCCAGCCATCGTCTGAAAGGCTGGGACATGAAAGTGGGATGAAGCGACTGATAAACAAAGGGATACTGAGCCAAGTCATCTTTCACTCCCTGAAAAGGTTGTAGAATCACACAAAGCTTCCTGCTAAGAGATTGTTAAGTTGCGTCAATTCAAATCTGGTATTGGAACAAAAAGAGGTCAATACACGTCTTCTAAAATAGACTAGTATTTTAATTAATGCAAAACACTTCAATGGTAAATATGATGTTCGTATATACGGGTCCACTGACATACCACGCAGGGCAGACAGAGAACTGAGCCATTGTTCTAAGTTCTTCTTTAAATACTCTGACAGAGATAGTTCCCGCTCCCTGCTGGCCTATCAGAGTAGAGACTGAGTGTGGTTTAGACTCACTCAGCCTATCGTTGGCGCACAGGCTGGTCCCAGGCCCTTGGCGCTTCACTGTTGCCATGCATTAGTTGTTTTGCAACTTGTCCAGAGAGTCAGCACTCTCAGACATCTTTGTAGCAGAACACATGTCCTTGAGCGGTCTAACAAAGAGGCAGTGTTTGTGTATGTGAGACACAAGTCTTATCTCATCCTACTCCCTAACAGTTCCCCACATTAATCACAGCTTGTTATGTTAAACAATCTATGTCAGTACAGCACAAACCTATTATGTTTAATCATTAATGCTTTCTTATTAAGCTAACAGCACATCTAACCCACAAGATTCTATAAGTAATTGTGAAACAGTTGGGCATTGATGGCATATCATTATCCTTTATCGTGGAGTGTCAAGGTGACCGAAGACTATTTTTACTAAGAGGGCTAAAACCTCCACATTGCTCTTAAAGTGCAGTTTTAAAGCCATCCTGCTAAACAAATCAATATTTTACACTAGTAACCATATCTGCATTCCTCCTTCAAGAATTTTTACACCAAAGCAAGCCTTAACTAGGCGGAACGAGAAAGATAATGTGCCATATTTTGAGACCTTTTCCAGCTTTTTATACCCTCTTTTCATACCTTTAACTGAGAGTGTTTCTCCACTGCGTCTAGAATACAGCATGACCCCTGATTCCCTCCAGTCCAGGGCTCAGTGTAAGATGTGATTCCCTCCAGTTCAGGGCTCAGTGTTAGTTGTGATTCCCTCCAGTCCAGGGCTCAGTGTTAGATGTGAATCCCTCCAGTCCAGAGCTCAGTGTTAGATGTGATTCCCTCCAGTCAAGGGCTCAGTGTTAGATGTTATTCTGTCTAGTCCAGGGCTCAGTGTTAGATGGGATTTCCTGTACATGAGTCACAAGGTCAGGCTGAAGGGGAGAGGAAGGCTTTAGCCTCCAGTTGACTGGAAGCAGCATGTCACCAGAGCATGTTTCAGTTCAGCCTAAGACAGTCAGGAGGCGGTAGGGAAGGCGATACAGAATAGATGGAAATGGATCAAAGAGCCTCATTCTCAGGGGCCCATGATGGGACGACGTCATGTGGAACGCTAGACCAGCCCTCTCAACCCGCTTTCATTGGCCTCTCTGAGGAATGGGAGGATTGTCAGAGAGCTTCAGCACCTCACACAGTCAGAGAGACACAGATCTGTCAATGTAATAGATGGACCTTACACCACAAAGCTGCAGTAGACGTGTTCAGAAATCTTAGGGGCAGGGCAGCCACTCCAAATGCTCCATATCAAGGAATACCTAGCTTTGAAAACCTCCTGTCCACCCCTGGATTTGTTGAATTGGAAATGTACGGCAGATGGGGATCATATAGGAAGCAGTGCCTTCCATTTGAATAAGACTTACAAAGTGCATGTGTGACTGACTGGGTATCATGAGTTAAAGCCTAGGCAGTCTTCAATACTTACCCTCAAGGTTGTTGACCGGTCTACCATAGCTACACATGACTGCACAACTTTGTCTCTTCAAAATGAGGACTTTTTGTGAGTGAAATAAAATTAGCCAAGCTAAATGAAAGAACATTTTACTGAAACGTGTAAACGTTTACACTTTGCATTCCATACCTTTGTGATTTAATGCCAGTTCCAGTCAACCCGAGCTCATAATTGCAAAGTCATTAACGGATTTCAGTTGTAATTTTTCCAGCTTGTGGTGTCTTCACAAAGCCTGGCATTTCTCCTTCATTAAAATGTTTCATCACCTCTCCCATTAACAATTTCCTTATGCTGAAAATACAAACATAATTCCGGGAAAACATAGAAAGTAATTATTCAAACAAAAAGTAGAGAAAGGGAAATTAAAAGGGAAATTAATTGATAATTTGTATTCGGTAGGATTTTTGCATGAAAACCGACTCCTTTTATTTTTAATTAGCGTCACTGAAAATTAAATGAATTAGGTTGTTGAGCATTCTTAAATATGGCTTATTGAATTAATATGAAAGCTCTTTAGTATAGACACCTGTTAGCAATAGAAACAGCCATAGAAAGGGTGTGCAAAAGGCTGATATTTGTCTGTGATCCTCAAATCTTTTCTGTAGAAGGTTATGGGAGAAATGTTCCTGTATGCCAAACATTTGGTCGGTTCTGGATTACCACTTCACTCGTAGAGCTCAATGGCGAATTCTGTGTCTTTGAGCTTCATGCATTTCTTTTCAGAATTTGAAAATAACCTTTCCATTAGAACTGAGCCAATCCCATCTATTCATTTCATGTGACTCTGTTGTTTAGGCATTATAATTGCAGTTTTATTTTATGTTAGTTTTTTGGGCTTTTTGAAGTTTCATATCCAATCTATACAGAGTGCTGTTTTTGCAAGTGGATACTGTAGGCTTCTCTCCTAGGACTCCTACATGATTCCAGGTTTTGCAACTTGGATCCTTCAAGAAGATGATAAGATGCTAAGGCACGGATAAAGGCAGCTTTGAATGATGTTACTTCTTTCAAATTGAAGGAGACATCAGATAAATCTGTGCTTATCCTTGTTAGCAACTCACGAGATCAACAAACTTCAGGCGACCGGAGGAGGTTTGGTAAAGTTGCAACATGTTTTTGGTTTATGTCATGTAACTGTTGGTTTTTATATGTCTCTCCCAATATGTTTTTTTTACGTGTGTTTGCTTTATCAGTGGGATCTCTTTGCAGTATGTGATGCAGAAAACTAACAGACTGTGTGATGGCATTGGCAGATGAGCTGGATGAAAAATGTCCCGACCCCCCTACAGATTTGTCAATGTAGGGCAGATACAATTATAGACCAGCGTTAGTTCAACCTCATGTGTCTCAGTGTTTCTTAAAGCAATAGTGATGTATCCAGGCATGCCTTGTAACCTGTTCAAAGTGTCATCTTTCATTGTGCCTCATGACATGTGCCACATGAAGTGAGGTTTACTCTCACAATATTGTTTTGTCTTCTCTTCCGAGCTTTATTGTTGTTTTGTCTGTAGTGACTAATATTCTTTCTTTGAAGCACAGGGATGCAGTTAGTCATCTTGAAGTTGACAATTAGAAGTCCCTGATTTCTTCTGAATGTGTGAAGAGCTCTGGTCACAGCGCATATCGATACAAAGTCCATATCCATGCAGAACCTGTCTGTGTTGATGGGAGGTTGATGGTAGGTTCTTGCAGTGCATTGTCTGCCCCAGCAGGCTCCTGTCTCTCCCTCTACCACCACAGGGTGTGAAGGGGAGAGATGAGGTGAGGTGAGCCTCAGCCCCAGCCAGCCAGCCACCCTGCAGGGCCCACATGGCACTTTACACACTGCCAGGGTAATGACACGGCGTGGGCTCTCATCGTTACAGGCGCTCCATCAGGTTTCACTGACAGAGGCAGAGTGAGGCTTTTAAAATGGATCTGGGTAACAGTGGGATCCCCTCTGTCTTGTCCAGACACTGGAAGCTGGAAGGGTTTTCACTCAGTGGCGCTCAAAATGCCTGCATTATGTTCAACCAAGCATGTTTGACATGTTGAGGTGATAATAATACATTACATATGTTGTATGTAGTTCCTATGTAATAACAATGTTTATTCATTATAATAACCAGAGACATCGGTTTGAGGGTTATGACGAAGTACAATGTGGACTCATAATGGATAAAATGCGAACAATTATTGATATCAAGTAAAGCATTGACCTGTCAAGTCTGGATGAAGACTTTCACACACCAAAGCCGATCTAAATGAGCTCTATTACAGTAGATAGACTAAACCTGGAGTGCAGATGTGTATAGCTCCAACACTACTGTTTTATGTCATTCATTATTTCAAATTCTCCCAAAGTTCCTCCACTGACGCACTACAGATCATAGAAATAAGAATGAATAGAACGGGCATTCCCATTCAAGTCAATGATGGCATAATGGGGTGGGCATGGCGGCCATTGCGAGTGTACCCATGAGTTTACCAGTCAAATTGCCACGTTTAGAGGTTCCAAGCCTGTTCTATTCATTCTTATTTCTATGCTCCAGAGCCCTGCAGGCAGTACAGCTGTTCATCCAAACATTCCTGTTCCAGTTTCTGGACACGTTACAGACTGGAATCAAATGACTGGACACCTCTGAATTTTTGAGAGTCGTGTGACTTCACTTCACAATATCTACTGTACATCTGATTCATGGGTTGATGCATTTACATAGTGGTGGGTAGACTATGGGAGTCCTGGGGCATGACATCTTCCCACCCCCTTACACACAACAACATGATGGGGTTATTCTTCAGCGAAGAACAGCATCTGCGGTTTTTCTCATTTGCTTAACTTTTTAAAGCGTGCAACTGTAGGAGGTACGCTCTGGGAAGATAATCAATGGTGATGGAATACAAAATGGATCCACATACTGTATTAGAAAAACTGAATATATTAGTACATCATGTGCTCTTACCAACGTTCATATACAAGCCATAGGAAATACAATAGGAAAGCAAATATAGGAGCAGTCACTCCAATCAGTTTTTGAACAACCTTTAGAAACCTGAAGTATTCCAACACGTTTCTGGGACAGCCTGATTTTTCCCTAAGGGTGGACAGTTTGTGCAAATAGGGAGATAGCAGAGAACCTCTTCTTTTCCAAAGCTTTTTGCCTGGCAAGCTCAAAGCGGGTTAGTTTAGCTCAGCCATCTGAAGATTGTGTAATTGGTCCCTTGATCAAAGCAGGGTGATTGAACAGGGCAATACAGCCATGGTGTAAAGGGGGATTGGGCACAAATCTTGTTTTATGTCCGTAAAGGATATTGGGATTTGGAATACCGGTACATTGCCATTTAAGTTGGCTTAATTGGATGATGTTGTTGTTCGTTGGTTGTTGTTCTACTCCAATGTATTTTTTCTAAAAGGCTATTCCTTTAGAACTGTGGTAAAATCCAGTTTAACAAGGTACTCTACCCTACTGTGCTGATTGCTTTGACATAAATCTCTCCAACAGGAAGACATTTTCCCTGCAAAATGTATGCGCAGTTCCAGCTACTTATCCAAAGAGCAGAAGATGAAATTAAGGCTTGTGTCTCAGTGTGTTGCCACACATCTCTTTTGTAACTGTCACAACTCTCCATTAGCAAGTCACAGTAATGGAAAGAAAGCGGCTTTTCTTACATCATGGAGATGCTCTCCTGTCACTTCACGTTAAACATTCTAAATAGTTCATACTTTATTTGAGTTTATTTTGTGTTTAGGGTTCTAATAGGATGATCAATTAATTTGTTTAAATGCAAATAAGGTACAGTGTTCAAATATGCATGTCCTGCGTGTGCTGCTGTAGTAGAGGAGAATCTGTGCTCTACATTGACCGACTAGACCTAATTGAATAAAGGGAACATATTCACTCCCTCACATGACATGAAGTCCCACAACTGTCAGGAAGTTAACGATTCTCATTAAATCTGTCTTACCTCATTCTTCAGTGCTCAAAAGGGAATAGCACAAAATGCCTGCCTTAAAATGTGAAAACTGTGGACTCTGTAGTAGAGTAAAGGTGCACACAATCCCATAAATCATCAGTCAGATATCAAAGCACACCACTGCTATCTCTGGACAGATCTCATACTTTGGATTTAGTAACACAAAAAAAGTTTTCTAAAATGTCTGTCAATGGGACATAGGTTTATGTAAAGATAATTCACAGTGGTGTCCAGTCAGCCTGCTTTACAAGAGTCAATTATCACAAAAATGAGGGAAAAGGTGACAATATTGTAATGTATTAACAGCCATTTATTTGACATGAAATGCACATAATGTGAATCTATGGTAATGTTTAATTTGATTTCCAAACCTAAACTTATCATTGTTTTCCCAATAGGCAACCACCAACATAGTCACCTGGATCTTACCCAGGCCCACACACCTAAAATTGGTAAGGATATTTAAGGTTTACATGTTCACATAAGTACAATATATATAAGATTGCTTTGTGGCTTTCCAATGAGTAATACAAATGTTTAGATAGTAACTAACCCTCTGTAGAGATATATGGTAGATGGAATGTACATTATGGATACTAACCATGCCCTTTTAAGTGTGAGATTATAGTGCCACACAACACACAGTGGCTCTTGGGTATGCTACAAAGATGCCTTCATTTACCCCAACAAATTTGAGGGAGGATTAGGTCATATTGATTTCTTGAATGCATGGTTTTAGCAGCTCCAACATGACACATGAACTTTGACTAAATTGGAAATAAGTCAAAATATGCTTTTTTAGAATTCAAGCGAGGATAAAACAATTTTTCTTGACGGGAAATGAATAGCTTAGATAGCAAATGAAACGGGGTCTTGTGGAAAATGAATGATAATGGAATCTGTATGGCTTACTCAAGTTATTGAAAAACTTCAATTACTTATATTGTGCCCTATCTATTTTCCTCAATTAGATTTTCTATGAAAAGAGAGATGCTTTTTAGCATGAAATTACTGAGTGGTCACAGCTCTAACAATGCAGTGAAACACCATGAGTTCAGAGAGAAAAGCTATTTGTACATTGTTGCTAGATGCCTCTCCATCTATCCTACATAATTGGCCAAGAACAAAGTTAATATTTTAGGATTTTCACACTGAGAGGTCTGCACTGAAACACTACACCACACTACACTATATGTTTCAACATCAGTGGAGCTGTGGACTCCAACCTCCTGTCAAGATAGTTTTCCAATTGTATGTTTTGAGGCCAACATTTTCAAAGGCAAAGGGACTTTTGAAAGTAGCCATAAGTAGATAGATCTCTCCAACACAGACACCAAAGGATAGCTTTCAAGGTGGATCAAACCAGAGCTGATTATGAAGAGCTACTATTGAGAATGGCCCCAATACATAGGAATCTGATCACATTATTTGACTAGGATGATCATTATAATTAGTGTAGACTTTCAATTGATTTGAAACAGAAAATGTCAGACACATTGGTTTGGTTATAAATACATACTATGAATAATGTTTGTTATTGTACTGATCCATTTTCTCTTACTTGGATTTGTTATGTAGCCCACAGACAAATGAGACATGGTAAGTAATACGCATATACACCTGCTGTACATGTGTATTCACCTTTCTCTTTTACATACTGTACTGTACTGTAGATGTCCACCTCTTGTTGTGACAGTGACGTCTTGTATATCGCTGGGGTCAAGGCGGGGGGATCACTCTTCCTTTTAGTGCAGACTGAATGAACCAGAGTTGACACACCAAACTCTTTCACTTACTTTCTCACTCTCTTCTGCTCTATTTCTCTCTCTCCAGTATATCTCTTTGTTGGGTTAGCTCGCACACAATGTTTGCAATGGTAGAATCTCATTAAGATCTGTGGTAACGCTTCAGAACCGGACCTTCGTTACACAAAATACACATTCTACTCTCTTTACTTCCATCTTTTCTTGCTCACACTCACATTCTCTTTCACTCTGTCTCTCTCTCCCACTCATGGAATGCCTCACTTCTGTTCCACATGGTCCTTGGTGTTGTGTGTCCCTGTCCTCTCGGCCACAGTAGTCACCCAGCCCTATTTTTAAACTTGCCACCGCTGGCCAGCACCTCAGAGCATTGGCACCACCCCACCCCACCCTACTGCTGCTAATGCTCCAGCTGCCTGCGCCACGACCACTTGTCCCACATAACCACGGCCACACCAGCCAGGCTGGCAGCATAACCACCCGCAATGGCGCCACACATACTAGCGACAGCCAGCGTGGCGAGTGCACTCGCAGTCACAACCAATCCTAGCACAACAGAATTGCACTCTGAAATAACATTTTAAAAAAACCACAACAAATCATGTTAAATCCAGGTTAGAAGAGTCGAACATAGCAGTCCACACTTCATCTATCCTCACCCACATACCCCTACCGCACCCACACACCCTCCTCACCTCTACACTCTGTATCCCCCTGTCTCCCCCATTGAAGACCCCCTGTGTACGAGCCCCTCTGTGTGGCATCCTCCAGACTGTCGGCTGTCTGATTGTAGCCTGATTGCACTACGTCAATCTCTCCTGTCTCCCTTGTAGAGAAGCCCCATCGCATGAACAACATCCTGACCTCACAGACAGAGCCGTACGACCTGGACATGTCCTTCTCACGCTCCTTCCAGAACCTCACCCACCTGCCTCCCAACTACGAGCTGGCGGCAATGAGCAAAGCTGACTTAAGTAAATACTCCTCTCTCCACAAATTAAGTAGGTGGTCTTTCATTACATACACCATCATGTTTGCTTGACCTGCCTGGACCCCGCCAGTACACAGGGGGGAGAAAAGGTTGATCTTAGCACATTGCGTTCAAGTACACATTGCATTCAAGTACTGTGATGCAATAGTATCCCTGTATGGATGCCTATTACAGGGATGCAAACATACAGTGGGGAAGAAAAGTATTTAGTCAGCCACCAATTGTGCAAGTTCTCCCACTTAAAAAGATGAGAGAGGCCTGTAATTTTCATCATAGGTACACGTCAACTATGACAGACAGATTGAGAAAAAAAAATCCAGAAAATCACATTGTAGGATTTTTTTATGAATGTATTTGCAAATTATGGTGAAAAATAAGTATTTGGTCACCTACAAACAAGCAAGATTTCTGGCTCTCACAGACCTGTAACTTCTTCTTTAAGAGGCTCCTCTGTCCTCCACTCGTTACCTGTATTAATGGCACCTGTTTGAACTTGTTATCAGTATAAAAGACACCTGTCCACAACCTCAAACAGTCACACTCCAAACTCCACTATGGCCAAGACCAAAGAGCTGTCAAAGGACACCAGAAACAAAATTGTAGACCTGCACCAGGCAGGGAAGACTGAATCTGCAATAGGTAAGCAGCTTGGTTTGAAGAAATCAACTGTGGGAGCAATTATTAGGAAATGGAAGACATACAAGACCACTGATAATCTCCCTTGATCTGGGGCTCCACGCAAGATCTCACCCCGTGGGGTCAAAATGATCACAAGAACGGTGAGCAAAAATCCCGGAACCACACGGGGGGACCTAGTGAATGACCTGCAGAGAGCTGGGACCAAAGTAACAAAGCCTACCATCAGTAACACACTACGCCGCCAGGGACTCAAATCCTGCAGTGCCAGACGTGTCCCCCTGCTTAAGCCAGTACATGTCCAGGCCTGTCTGAAGTTTGCTAGAGTGCATTTGGATGATCCAGAAGAGGATTGGGAGAAAGTCATATGGTCAGATGAAACCAAAATAGAACTTTTTGGTAAAAACTCAACTCGTCGTGTTTGGAGGACAAAGAATGCTGAGTTGCATCCAAAGAACACCATACCTACTGTGAAGCATGGGGGTGGAAACATCATGCTTTGGGGCTGTTTTTCTGCAAAGGGACCAGGACGACTGATCCGTGTAAAGGAAAGAATGAATGGGGCCATGTATCGTGAGATTTTGAGTGAAAACCTCCTTCCATCAGCAAGGGCATTGAAGATGAAACGTGGCTGGGTCTTTCAGCATGACAATGATCCTAAACACACTGCCCGGGCAACGAAGGAGTGGCTTCGTAAGAAGCATTTCAAGGTCCTGGAGTGGCCTAGCCAGTCTCCAGATCTCAACCCCATAGAAAATCTTTGGAGGGAGTTGAAAGTCCGTGTTGCCCAGCGACAGACCCAAAACATCACTGCTCTAGAGGAGATCTGCATGGAGGAATGGGCCAAAATACCAGCAACAGTGTGTGAAAACCTTGTGAAGACTTACAGAAAACGTTTGACCTGTGTCATTGCCAACAAAGGGTGTATAACAAAGTATTGAGAAACTTTTGTTATTGACCAAATACTTATTTTCCACCATAATTTGCAAATAAATTCATTAAAAATCCTACACTGTGATTTTCTGGATTTTTTTTTCTCATTTTGTCTGTCATAGTTGACGTGTACCTATGATGAAAATTACAGGCCTCTCTCATCTTTTTAAGTCGGAGAACTTGCACAATTGGTGGCTGACTAAATACTTTTTTCCCCCACTGTAAGTCATGAGCAAAATTTCAATGGGGTTATGAGCTGAATCCATAGGAAGACATCTCTGTGTGTGAGATGGGTTTCTTGAAACGCAGAAGCACATGTTAAAGTCACTAGATTCAGCCCCATTGTCCCCATCTATCGACCCATTGACTGACATCTAATTGTCATGTAATTTGGCTCCATCTGTGGACCATGTCATGGTGCTAATGTCTGGTAATGACATATTAACAGCCATTTCTCCATACCCACATGTGTCTAGATGCCAACAAGATGGGACTAATGTCTCTGAGATGAGATCTGGGTCAACCCGATTATTGTCATTATACTTACTCTGCATGATGGCTTGACTTTCACCATTCTCCATATCCCCTATGAGAGCTGCATGATCTACAATATGCTCCTCCTCTAGTATCCTGTGGTTGGTTGCGTTGCATGTGTCATGCAAAAGCATTAGTTCCTTCCTGCTCGAATGTTCAATAGTGTTGTATTAAAATAAGTAGGGGGTGGTATTCTAGTGCATGCTTGTATGTCATGCTTAGTGTGGACACAGATAATCAATGTGACTAAACCTGTGATGTGGACAACATTGATAACATCTGAATTGTCTATATTCAGCAATGCGTTGTACTGCTTCTTCATCTAGTGCTGCTCAATAGAAACATTACCCACTGGGCACACACTGGTTTAATCAACGTTGTTTCCACGTCAATTCAATGAAATTACGTTGAACCAACGTGGAATAGACGTTGAATTGATGTCTGTGCCCAGTGGGTAGATAGAAGACCATGAAGTAATCCAAGGATTGCATAACCTTGATGAAAAAATGAATAATCTCATACATGTTATGCACCAATTTAAACTCCCTTCATAGTATGTTTCATAGTATGTTACATGCCTTTAGATCGTCGATTGTGTATCTTCCTTATCAAACCAAGGGTTCTTCTCTTATTTTCATAGGGCGTTGTAAACACACTGAAATCACAGAGAGGAATCCAATTAAACAAAAAAAGAGTCTCCGTTTGAGCTGGGACCCATAAACCCTAAAGTTTTTTGTCAGAAAAGTGAATCATTTTAAGTTCTCTACCTACCTACAGTACAGTAATAATAATAAGCCATTTAGCAGACGCTTTTATCCAAAGCGACGTACAGTCATGCGTGCATACATTTTTGTGTATGGGTGGTCCCGGGGATCGAACCCACTACCTTGGCCTTACAAGCGCCGTGCTCTACCAGCTGAGCTACAGAGGACCACACAGTGACGGCTCTTCTGAGAGGAAAGTTCCCTCATACCTCTGATAGATGCTGTGGCTTTGTGCAATGAGAGAGGCTTTGGAAAAATGCCAAAAACGTATATAATGAGTTGCTTTTTTAATGAAACCATCTAGAGAGATGATGACGAAAATCTAATTAATATGGTTCATTTGTGATTCTAAATGCACATACTGTAGTCTGTGTGTGATACCTCCTCCTCCTCCTCCTCCTCCTCCTCCTCCTCCTCCTCCTCCTTCGTTCTCCCCTGTCCGTCAGATAGGACTGGAGGGAGCCGGAGATGGAGGACACTACTCTAAAATAACCTGCTCAGACCCTCCAAGGAGCCAGCGAGTGGAGGGGAAGGGAGGGGATGGGGCAGTAGGAATCGTATTTGGCTCGGTCTTCTCCTTCCTTCTGTAATCAACTTAAAAGGCATTAGAACACTCAGAACAACAGAGCCCCTTTAATCCTCATGCAAAGCAAAAAGCTAAATGATATTATTGTGGGCCCCTTTCTCTTACCACGCCTTATCGTAATTCCCTCTAAAGATCCCTTTATAATTGATGTTTCACACGTTTTTTACAAGTGTATCTGCATTATGTGATTACTGCTTCGTCTGAGCCGGATGACGGCGTATTGGGATCAATAGCTACCACAGATGAATATACTCGCCATATTGAATTTAATCTGGGAGAGTGGAGACTTTAGTTTATTTAAGGTTAAGGAAAGGGAAAGGGGATACCTAGTCAGTTAGCCACGGCTAGCAAGTTGAGATGTTTGTGGTTTCACCTCACCTTTGAGACCCCTTGCCCTCTCAAAATTGAACGCAAGTTAAAGTGCAACGTCTTATCCGCAGTAGTAAAGAAATGAACCCAGCATATATTTATTTAACATAAAAGTAAAAAGGAAGGAAATACAAAGCCCTATGTGAATTATTTACAAAAGGCCTAACATTTTTAACAGCAGTTAAAATGTCAAATTGAAATTGATTAAAGCATGAGAGGAGAGTTGATGGAAATGTCTCTGAGTACAACATGAAATCAACCCCTATTTCAACATGGCATAGTATTTTCAATGCAATGATGTCAATTCTAAATCTTAGATCTATAGGCTTAGGATAAACTGAACCCTAATCCCTATAACTCTTGGCAACGAAGAGGCACTTAAATTAAGCTAAGGGACATGCCCTGTCGATTGTAAGTCGCTCTGGATAAGAGCGTCTGCTAAATGACTAAAATCTCAAATGTAATGTAAAAATGATTGTGGGCAAGCTATAGCCTCTGGGTCAGTGTTGTTGACATTTCCTACCATAATGTCATCTAAAGTGACCCCTGGAGAAAAAGACAGAACGCTATTGCCAGAAGCCTAACCCAGGTCTTCTTCATTAGTGATGCATGGCTGGGGAAAATAAATCCTTATGGAGAGAAAAAAAAGGTGACCTTCTCTATCCAGGCGTGGCATCTATCCAAGGAGGAGGGTTGAAATGTACATACCAAAACAAAATCCTTATCATCTAAATCTCAGTCAAGCGCAGTATTGTCCCAACATTTTTAGACCAACTCTGTGTGTTCTTGAGGCCCTGGGATATTAGCTACTGAGGTATCTACCCCCCCAGAGATGACAGTTAGTAACAGTAGTTTCAGGGTGCCATCAATCTGATGTTGCCAGGCCTAGCCAGTCTAAAAGCCTGTTTAAATGTCATTTGAGAGGAGCCCGCCGCTTTTCTCATGCAGATGTAATGACTTTAACATCAGGAGAGTGTTAGCACTCGCTGTAGAGCCCCTCTGCTTTTAGCAGTCAAACCACTGGCTACCCTGCAGTGCCGCACTCGCATCACTGACAGTTGGATTGTTTTGCCTCGCGGCAGGCTTACAGTGAGGGAAAAAAGTATTTGATCCCCTGCTGATTTTGTACGTTTGCCCACTGACAAAGAAATGATCAGTCTATAATTTTAATGGTAGGTTTATTTGAAAAGTGAGAGACAGAATAACAACAAAAACATCCAGAAAAACGCATGTCAAAAATGTTATAAATTTAATTGCATTTTAATGAGGGAAATAAGTATTTGACCCCTCTGCAAAACATGACTTGTTGGCAATCACAGAGGTCAGACGTTTCTTGTAGTAGGCCACCAGGCTTGCACACATCTCAGGAGGGATTTTGTCCCACTCCTCTTTGCAGATCTTCTCCAAGTCATTAAGGTTTCGAGGCTGACGTTTGGCAACTCAAACCTTCAGCTCCCTCCACAGATTTTCTATGGCTAGGCCACTCCAGGACCTTAATGTGCTTCTTCTTGAGCCACTTCTTTGTTGCCTTGGCCGTGTGTTTTGGGTCATTGTCATGCTGGAATACCCATCCACGACCCATTTTCAATGCCCTGGCAGAGGGAAGGAGGTTCTCACCCAAGATTTGACGGTACATGGCCCCCTCCATCGTCCCTTTGATGCGGTGAAGTTGTCCTGTCCCCTTAGCAGAAAAACACCCCCAAAGCATAATGTTTCCACCTCCATGTTTGACGGTGGGGATGGTGTTCTTGGGGTCATAGGCAGCATTCCTCCTCCTCCAAACACGGCGAGTTGAGTTGATGCCAAAGAGCTCAATTTTGGTCTCATCTGACCACAACACTTTCACCCAGTTCTCCTCTGAATCATTCAGATATTCATTGGCAAACTTCAGACGGCCCTGTATATGTGCTTTCTTGAGCAGGGGGACCTTGCGGGCGCTGCAGGATTTCAGTCCTTCACGGTGTAGTGTGTTACCAATTGTTTTCTTGGTGACTATGGTCCCAGCTGCCTTGAGATCATTGACAAGATCCTCCCGTGTAGTTCTGGGCTGATTCCTCACCGTTCTCATGATCATTGCAACTCCACGAGGTGAGATCTTGCATGGAGCCCCAGGCTGAGGGAGATGGACAGTTATTTTGTGTTTCTTCCATTTGCAAATAATCGCACCAACTGTTGTCACCTTCTCACCAAGCTGCTTGGCGATGGTCTTGTAGCCCATTCCAGCCTTGTGTAGGTCTACAATCTTGTCCCTGACATCCTTGGAGAGCTCTTTGGTCTTGGCCATGGTGGAGAGTTTGGAATCTGATTGATTGATTGCTTCTGTGGACAGGTGTCTATTATACAGGTAACAAGCGGAGATTAGGAGCGCTCCCTTTAAGAGTGTGCTCCTAATCTCAGCTCGTTACCTGTATAAAAGACACCTGGGAGCCAGAAATCTTTCTGATTGCATACTTATTTCCCTCATTAAAATGCAAATCAATATAGAACATTTTTGACATGCGTTTTTCTGGATTTTTTTGTTGTTATTCTGTCTCTCACTGTTCAAATAAACCTACCATTAAAATTATAGACTGATAATTTCTTTGTCAGTGGGAAAACGTACAAAATCATTAGGGGATCAAATACTTTTTTCCCTCACTGTATAGTCCTTTCCACACCAGAACAGGAGTGGAATTATTGTGACGCAAGAGAGCCCCTGCCTTCTCCCGTGAAAACATAACGACAGAAAATGCAATCAAAGGGGAATTGTAGGAGTTGTCACAGTAGAACTGCTGAGCTGATCCACTCAGGAGGAGTAATGTTTCTCCTCCCCCTCCCCCTCTCTCCTCCCCCTCCCTCCTTTCCCATTCAGGTGATAAGGATGTAGATGAGTACTACATGCGGAAGCGACACCAAGACTTGGCAGGTCGGCAGACTCTGCAGCCGCCCCACATGGTGAAGCTGAACGCAGAGCCCCACCAGCAGCAGCGTCAGCGGCCTCACCGCGTCCAGAGGGCCATGTCCCAGGACCATGTGCTGTCCCCAGAGAGGACCCCACGCCACGGCTACGGCCTCTCAGCCTACAACATGGGCGTGTCTTCCTACGGCAGCCGCATCCTCTCAGAGGAGCAGCTGCTTTCCGCAGACCGCCTCCAGTCCCAGGACCCCCTGCTCTCGCCGGACAAGATGCTGTCGCTGCGGCGCTCCAACTTCCGGGAGAAGGCCATGTCGCGGGCCATGTCCCATGTAGACATCAACTTTGTGCCCACCACACCTGTCATGGACCGAAGCGAGCGCTACGCTAAGATGCAAAAGATGCACTCCCATCCCACTACCATCAACGACTCATACAACACGCTCACCGTCAACCACCCGACCACCAACAAGAGGCAGCAGTTTGCCTCGCGACGGACACACACGGTGGACCATCTGCAGTACATCCCAGGCCACCAGCACAACAACCAGTACCGCACGGCCAGTAAGAATGAGGTAACTGTTTAACGAGAGGGTGGCTGGCCAAGGATTCCTGTGTCAACAGACTGTCAACAGCTGAAAACAGCAGAAACTTCCAGAGGTGTGCAACCTCACCATAGGTCTTCTTTTCAAAGTAGCCAACAACTAACTCTTCTTGCTTTCAGCTCAAGCTCTCCGTTTCATTCAGATTTGGATTATCACAACTAGAATCAACAACCACAAAGACATCTGTACTTTTCTCTATAGGGCAACATAAGGGCTTTGCACGTTGACACATAAGGAATGCTTTTTGTCAGAGGTCATCCGTAAGAAGACAATATTTTTTAAAAAGGGGAATTGGAAAGGTACTGGATCAACTTTATAAATATATACATATATTTACTATTTGTATTTTCAGTCCTTGTTATAGCTTTAGAGATTCTTATTGAACTTAACTGGTGTTAGAACTTCAAGAGGTGCCTCTCGAAATTGTTCCCATTTCAATGATGAAGTGGATTTGTGGGTTAAAAAGCACAATTAATGGGGGGTTTTCTCTGTTGATTTATTCGTATTTTTTTGTAACGGCCAGCACATATCAGCTTATTAGTGGATATAGTGTCAATTTCCGTTGCATAAATGATTGTAAATAGGCTATATTAGCAGCATTATACACTAAATGAGAAGAGCTGGCCAAGTGGAATTGTTGAGTTTCTACCCAAGAGTCTTTCACAATTAAAGATCACAATTTCAGATTAGTCCAACCCCTGAACAAATATTTGATACTAACAAATGTGTACAATAATGTGTGTGCGTATGTGTGTATATTTTTGTAACTGTGCTTGTAGGATGATTGTGTATGGCTAGGGTTGAATCAACCTCATGCCACTGTTAATTGGCAGCTTTAGACTGTAGACACACTACTCCACAGGTGAACATGTAAACTAATGCTTCTTTCAATAGCTTAATTTTCTGCACTCATTCCCTCGCTATATAAACCAAGTGGATGACCTCCATTTGTTTTGAGTTTGGAAAAGCTGCTTTCATTTTGATATAAAGTATTGTTGTATATTTGACTCCATTCGTCAGAGTTGAAGAATAATAGTTGTTGGTATGTGTTTACAATGGTTACATTGTTGCAGGTGTGTTGACGTACCTGAAACAATCGACAAAGAGGACATCATTATAATCACTAGCTAAGCAAGGATTAAAACTGTGAATTTTTTGTCCAGATGTTTTCATTAAAGCAATGCCTTATTGTGTGGAAGCCCATACTCATGTTCTTAACTGTACAATCACGCTTTTTTTATGTCTTGTGTCTAACGTGTTGATCCGTAACCAGCTTTGTATGTCATTTTTTATCATGGATGATTTACCAGCAGTACAGAAGCAAAGGACAGAATCAGTGTCGGAGATATACCTCAGAATCTGTAGGGCACAAATTTGACAAGGATGATAATCTTATATTAACAACACGCTCTTTGAAAAGAAGCAAATTAAGTGATTGTTTTAAGCAAAAAACATAATAAACTAGAATAGAAAAGATATATCACAGGATAATTTAAAAAATCTTCCACTTTTTCCGATTCATACAGACTTCCTTGTGGACTCCCACTGTGTCCTCTTATACTTATAGAGTAACAGACACATCAAAGTACATGTTTTGTAGTAGCTTTTACTTTTCAACTATCTCTCCAGTTAACAAGAAAGTCCAAAGATTATTGTAAAAACCTGAGTCATGGAAATGGGTATGTAGACATTTACTGTAGAGATGTTGTAATAGAAATTTGCTGGTCATTGGCAATTTCAAACGTTGTCACTGGTGTACTACCTTAAATGTTAAGAGCTTTGGTATCCATTGCATAATATTGTTACAACTTGTGCAGTGAGTCCATATTTAAGACTCACTTTTGCTTAGAATTTGTCATTACAACAGAGGCTAACATTGCAATTTTTCTTAGTAAATTATATGCTTATATCATTATATGATTAGCTATACTATACTGTATGTTCACATGCAATGTAGACACAGTAGAAATTGATGCACTTGAAATATTAAGAGCAATTATTACACTAGTTTCAAGCCCCTGTATCAGCTAAGATATTGAGAGGATAGCAAATAC
The DNA here is from genome assembly GCF_964263955.1 of Coregonus lavaretus. Lineage (NCBI taxonomy): Eukaryota > Metazoa > Chordata > Actinopteri > Salmoniformes > Salmonidae > Coregonus > Coregonus lavaretus. Next base: position 23,437,051 of record NC_140015.1, on the reverse strand, counting down.
AATTTAATTTATTTTGAAGTTCAAGTTAAGGCCAGAGTAAAAAAAAAAAAAAAAACTTAATGGTGCAATATGGAGTTTCATAGTCCTTGTCAAGCTGGAATGGTAGTTTTATAGCCCTGTGATTTTTTATTTTTGTAGCTATGTCAGAGCAATGAAAAAATGACATTTGATGGCCCTGACTCTGACATGGGATGCTATGGTGGCACTGTTAGAGCTACAACACTGTGTTGTACTGATGTCAGACCACCGGAATCTTACAGACAGGTCTCTAAGCAACCATCTGTCTGGCTCAAATACATCCACCCCATTACAGAGCTCTGGTTTTACTTTCCAGTCAGTCAATAAAATTGTCCACAAGAAGCTTTTCTCACACACATGAGGCTAGAGCTCAGTTTTGGCAGTAGGTTCTGAGACTAACATGCTGTTAAGTTGTTGCGTCCCATGATCTATCTGCTGTAAAAGCACTGTTTTACTTTTGTTGCAAATATTCAATTTATTAAGCTTGTATTTTTATGTGTCAATGTGGTATGAATGAAAATTCCTTTGTGTCTTTGTTGCACAAACAATGGAGGACTAATTTAAAAAGCTTCAAAGCAAACAGTATACAACTGTTCCTGTGCAAATGTTTTTGTTTACAAATGAATTATTAAAGCACATCCCATGTGTATTGTATAAACCAATAATCAGTTTAGTAAATATGGAGTCAGGGAATTTTTTTCACATTTTCATTTATACAACATTCACGAATTAGAGAGTGAATTGGTAATATTGGTATTATGTTTTTTCATGGCTGAGGTGTAAACATTTGACTAACTGTTTCTAAAGAATGACAGAGAACCATAACCCACATATACTTTCTATATGGAATTATACAACTGGCTTGATAGTCTAATAAATGTATAAACCTAAACATTTCAACATCAAATTAGCATATACCCCATAGATATAATACTATGGACCTCCAGGTTAAGTTACAAAACGTAGTTATCCTGTCACCTATATTAACTAGACTAAATGCTACTCTGAGCTTTTTGCAAGAAGTTGTCCAAATTGCAACCTCACCCACAAGGTCTTACACGCCACATATTTGGAATAAGCATGAAACAAGACAAATAAAAAACATCTTTATCCAATGCAGTGCATTGATGACAAGACATGCTATAGTATCCCTTTGTCCTTTGTCATTAAATAAAGCTTCCAGTCAATTTGCCATTTGCTCTTCCACTGCCGTAGTTTGCATAACTGTATTGGTAGGTAAAGTTGTTAACTACACATTAATGATTCAAATCAATAGGGGAGCATTATTAGCTCTTTTTCCCTTCCTCTTCCCCTGAGAGTTTGAATCTACTGTATTGTACTATCGACAGAGGTCACTGACCTAATGGAACTCACAGTAACAACAGAATACATTATGACTGCCATTACTCTGATGACACACATATTAATACCCACTGTTTCCAGAACAGCCAGTGCAATTTCAAGCCTCTTTAAATTCACAGAGTCAGAAGAAAACACTTCCTCGCAACATGAAAACAAAAGCCTTGTGGTTACAATTGTGTACAGATAAATGGGAAACAGCTATGGTTTTCACATTGTGTAGGACCCTCCTATTTGCATTTAGATGGGAATAGGTCATGGCTATTGGAACTTGTGTGGTAAGAAGGAAACAGCAGTGGTCAGACACATTAACAGACAGAAAGCTAAATGAATCTATGCAAATTGGTCCATGGCAGAGTACATTGTACATGTGGTCCTCTGTAGCTCAGCTGGTAGAGCACGGCGCTTGTAACGCCAAGGTAGTGGGTTCGATCCCCGGGACCACCCATACACAAAAATGTATGCACGCATGACTGTAAGTCGCTTTGGATAAAAGCGTCTGCTAAATGGCATATTATTATTATTATTACATTAACCAACTGAACTTATTTTCCATTAATAGTTTTTTTATGAAAAAATAATTTTACACAGGCCTGACAAAAATGAACTTACAGATGTAGGATCTTAATTTGCTCAATCTTTAGTTACTGAGAATTTTCCTGAACCGCTTTGTGATTTACATATATTCACTGAAAACCCACACTAACAGTATTGCATTTTTCATGTAGCCTACTTTTGGCCAGCTAGTAGCCTAACCACCAATCAAGCAACATTATAGAATAAACATTCAACTCCTGTTGCTGCAGGATTATTTTGCTGTGACAATATAGGTCAAATGCAGATCCTACATCTGTATATTCTAAGTCATACAACTCAAGGGAGTTCTCTGATATCAGAGAAGTTGTGGCTTTACCTCAGGGTAAACAGTTCAAAGGAAAAGCCACAGCCAACATGAAGACGGCCATGTTGTTTCTGCCATGGCTCTTGTCATTCACTGCACATTTCACCAGACTACTGCTTTGAGGCCAGGTTTTTTATGGAGTGACCTTTCTATCCTTCTGGGATGAATTTGAGCAACATGACAACTTAAGAGTATGACAGACTTCTCCCTGTATTTCATTCTTCTGTATTACACTGGGGTTGACCTTCTGTCTCACCACCTACGTACCTGATCAGATCAGAATCCACAACACCATGGAGAATAGGATTGTCTAGGATTGATAGCACAGTACAGGGAAGGAATACTATGAGGAATGGGGACCAAGTAGCACATTCCCCTGTCACTTGCAATACAGTAAAAACTCAAATAACAGGTGTTGACCAACCAGAAGGGAAATAGTAGCCATTTCCTCAGCAATTAAACTTTAATAACCTATTCAGAAACATAGCCAAGATTGGACGACATTGATTGAGTGTGTGTAATAAATGGTTCACCACTGCAGCTCCAGGGCCCATGGGTGCAATATAGGCTATGGATGTGGGCAACATGTAAATGCAGAGAGTAAGTGTCGGTGCTAAGGGAGGCCTGTGTGTGAGGAGTGTTAACAGCATGACATTCAGCGCTGACTAGCTGACCGTGGGAGTCAGATGATGAATGCACCTAACAGGGCCCGGCACTGTTCCAAGCACTAAATCCCCCAAGCACACACACAGCCCCCACACAGCCCCCATACATCCCCCACACAGCCCCCATACAGCCCCCACACAGCCCCCACACAGCCCCCACACAGCCCCCACACAGCCCCCACACAGCCCCCATACAGCCCCCACACAGCCCCCATACAGCCCCCACACAGCCCCCACACAGCCCCCACACAGCCCCCATACAGCCCCCACACAGCCCCCACAGGCTGACAGTATTGATCCCCCCCAACACTACTTAGCCACCACTTAAATGAGGGCAGTCAATTGGATAGCGTGCAGGCTCGTAGGCGCCCAAGGTATTCTCTCTTTGGAATGGTGTGGTTGGGTGGAGGAAGGAGAAGGGAGAGGGTAGAATGAGTGTAACTACAGTTGGTGAGGTTTGGTGTTGTAAAGGCCTGTGGGCAGCTATGACGATGTTCGACTTTCAGTAAAACCAATAATGATCCTTCAGTCAACTCAAGTCATCGGCCACTAAGCTGCTTCGCCAGCCAGAACTTCCCCTCATCGAGTGGTAAATTAATGGATGATCATGAGAAGTGGCTGTATGCAGGTAATGATACATAATGGATATACTATTAGGGTCATTTCATAATGAGGCCTGACTAAGCGCCACCAGACCACGGGCGGCCTTCCACGTTCTCTCATATCGCTGATCTGGGCTTTCATCACCTTGGCTGCTTTCAGCCACAGTGTGAGGTTATGAGCCTACTGTGAGAGAGGACTAAGTGGGAAAGGGCATCTGCCCAGCAAATGATGATGATGATTAATGTAATAACCCTAATTACAACAATCAGGGGAGTAATAATGGAAAACCTTTCTGCTGTACAGCTCATGGGAGTAGCTTTTCAATGGAGAACTGCAGTAAGAGAGAGGGGTTTAGGTGAAACCACATTACATAGACCATAATAATAAACAAAGCGTCATCACATAAATATTACAGCCGTGGGAGGGTTTCATCCTTGTAGCTGTGTGGGTTAATATATTAAAATGTTTGTCTTGGGGTAAGTTGAGGCTATGGCCATGGGGGGTAAATTGAGCCAATGTTTTCTTCCCAGGCGTAATGCAAGGCATTATCACTGGGACATGAGGTAACAACAGGGCCGGGCCTATGTTAAAAGTGTTTGTTAGGTGTTAATCCTGTGTTAAAATATGCTTAAAATTATTAAAAGACAGAAAAGTTATTGTGATTGAGACATGGTTTTAAAAAGGTAGTGGTAATATTTAATTCAGTACAAAAATGTGTACGCGACTCAACTAACCCTGTCCTAGGCTCAATTTACCCCATACCCGGAGTAAGTTGTGCCAATAGACCACTTTCTTTTTGAAAAGCTATGTTTTCAAAACTGGAACGTTTACATGAATACTGATTATTTCCAGGGATACACAACATCCTAAAATATATGTAGAAATCTTTGTTAGAAAGAATACAATATTTCCCTTGATGGAGTGATGCTGAATGTATAAAATGGTTTAAATTACCCCACTCTCCACTACCTATTTCTTCAGCCTTCCACACAACACACTGCTATTGCCTAGTAATCATATCATAGGCTATATTACATGGACGTGTACATCTAAATGTAGGCCTACAACGTTTTATATGCATTTTTATAATCATCTGCTTTGTCACATATGCTTTATTTGACATGAGTAGGATGAGCATTACAAAGTGCACAGTAGGATTGTAGTTTGCACTCTCTTTATCATCCTACAGATGGCAGTATTGCAGTTATTTTAAAGAGGTTTATCGCAAATCCATAGGACTTGAATCGACAGTCTTAATGTAGGAAAACACTTCCTACTAGTAGCTAGTAGCCTAGTCAAGGACGCATCAATGCAATGTTGGCACACAACATTTTGTTACAGACCAACTGAACAAAAGTAAACCTTGAATTTGTAGATTTAAAATACCTATTTACCTCATTTAATAAATTCCATTGGTTGGTCGATATAAAGCCTAAGATCTTTGATGGGCTGATGAAGGATTTGTGCCAGGGTATAATCAGTGCTGCCTGTTGAAGTTAGCATAGGGTTAACGTGTGCCATGTTATTTGATGGGACCAGCTACAATTTAGTGTTCTGTCACATGCAAGTAAATCAAGGATTTTAATTGTCTGATATGCATTTTGCGCCAGAAAACCTGTTTAAATTTAAATGGTTGCTTATGTTCGCAAGCAGGACAATGGACCCCATGCATTTACAGTTGAAGTCGGAAGTTTACATACACTTAGGTTGGAGTCATTAAAACTAGTTTTTCAACCACTCCACAACTTTCTTGTTAACAAACTATAGTTTGGCAAGTCGGTTAGGACATCTACATTGTGCATGACACAAGTCATTTTTCCAACAATTGTTTACAGACAGATTATTTCACTTATAATTCACTGTATCACAATTCCAGTGGGTCAGAAGTTTACATACACTAAGTTGACTGTGCCTTTAAACAGCTTGAAATTTTTCAGAAAATGATGGCATGGCTTTAGAAGCTTCTGATAGGCTAATTGACATCATTTGAGTCAATTGGAGGTGTACCTGTGGATTTATTTCAAGGCCTACCTTCAAACTCAGTGCCTCTTTGCTTGACATCATGGGAAAATCAAAAGCCAAGACCTCAGAAAATTTTTTGTAGACCTCCACAAAGTCTGGTTCATCCTTGGGAGCAATTTCCAAATGCCTGAAGGTACCACGTTCATCTGTACAAACAATAGTACGCAAGTATAAACACCATGGGACCACGCAGCCGTCATACAGCTCAAGAAGGAGACGCGTTCTGTCTCCTAGAGATGAACATACTTTGGTGCAAATCAATCCCAGAACAACAACAAAGGACCTTGTGAAGATGCTGGAGGAAACAGGTACAAAAGTATCTATATCCACAGTAAAATGAGTCCTATATCGACATAACCTGAAAGGCCGCTCAGCAAGGAAGAAGCCACTGCTCCAAAACCGCCATAAAAAAGCCAGACTACGGTTTGCAACTGCACATGGGGACAAAGATCGTACTTTTTGGAGAAATGTCCTCTGGTCTGATGAAACAAAAATAGAACTGTTTGGCCATAATGACCATCATTATGTTTGGAGGAAAAAGGGAGCTGCTTGCAAGCCGAAGAACACCATCCCAACCGTGAAGCACGGGGGTGGCAGCATCATGCTGTAGGGGTGCTGGTGCACTTCACAAAATAGATGGCATCATGAGGAAGGAAAATGATGTGGATATATTGAAGCAACATCTCAAGATATCAGTCAAGAAGTTAAAGCTTGGTCGCAAATGGGTCTTCCAAATGAACAATGACCCCAAGCAGACATCCAAAGTTGTGGCAAAATGGCTTAAGGACAACAAAGTCAAGGTATTGGAGTGGCCATCACAAAGCCCTGACCTCAATCTTATAGAGAATGTGTGGGCAGAACTGAAAAAGCGTGTGCGAGCAAGGAGGCCTACAAACCTGACTCAGTTACACTAGCTCTGTCAGGAGGAATGGGCCAAAATTCACCCAACTTATTGTGGGAAGCTTGTGGAAGGCTACCCGAAAAGTTTGACCCAAGTTAAACAATTTAAAGTCAATGCTACCAAATACTAATTGAGTGTATGTAAACTTCTGACCCACTGGGAATGTGATGAAAGAAATAAAAGCTTAAATAAATAATTCTCTCTACAATTATTCTGACATTTCACATTCTTAAAATAAAGTGGTGATCCTAACTGACCTAAGACAGGGAATTTCTACTAGGATTAAATGTCAGGTATTGTGAAAAACTGAGTTTAAATGTATTTGGCTAAGGTGTATGTAAACTTCCAACTTCAACTGTAGGTCAGAACACTCATGGAGATATATTACATAATATGGGGTTACATTATATTAGCACCTTTCTAACACATGCAAAGACTATTTCAAATACAGTACATGCGCAATTAGGGCCCAATTCAGATTCAGGAAATGTATGCCTTTCTTACACACGCCTTTCCTACGCACTTCTCAGTAGTATTAAGACTTACCTTATGCAGGTGCGTAACGGGCTTTGCACAATTTTGGGTTAGGAAAGTATGTATGAATCGTAGAAAAAACAGGTTTGGAGAGCCTTTATACACAAAATATATTGATTAATCAGATATACAGTGTTTGATTCATCCTGAAAGTTTTCATAATCAAGTTCAATCCATGAAATATTGGAAGTTGGAAAAAAAGTGTACAATAAGGGTTGAACAATAGTCTTATTAATCTACCCTAATCCTCACTAATCATGGAATTGTGATGTCAACGGTCCAGGTTTAAACTGCTACGTGTGGTCTGAGTTCCATAATGATTCAAATAGCTAGATGTCCCAAATTATTGCACAAAATTAGCTTAATATGATCCAGCATTGCTAGCAATCCTCAGGAACAATTTACACGGATGTGATAGAGGAAAGAAAGGTAAACGGAATGGAATGGAATGGAAGGATGCAAAATGTAAGCTACAAATTGAAGAAAACTAACACTAAAGTGACAGTTATAAATGTATGTGAGTCTTACTGACGGTGGCTCCTGATAGTGGCTAATATTTAACATGATATAAATTGTAAAATAAAATGGATTAAAGCCCGGGCATATAATTAAAACATTCTAAAGAGCAGGTTCAGCCCTACAGAAGCCTATAGCTTGGGTCTCCAAATTTCATCCACGCAAATTGTGAGTGCATACAATACACATTCACTGTGGAAAAGGGTCCGCAACACATGTCATGTTAATATGATTTCAGTTTGCTTCCATAAGACTGGTTTCACATTAGTCTCCAGGAATCATAAGGAAAAATCATACAAAACAATTGCTATGTGTATTTACAATCCCCTTCTCCAAACAGATTACTTATTTACCTTGCTCTTATCATTTTATAAATTACAGTGCATGGTGAATGCTGTTATTTCTATCAGAAAAAATAAATAAAGTAGAAGCTTTTTCCACTGCTTTTTCCACAAAGTTGGTGGAATTATGAGGGAATTGAATCAAGGTCAGAATACGTAGACACACCTCCCCCACACTTTCATTTCTTAGATCTCCACCCGAACGAATAGCGGGTGAATAGCATGCTATTCTCATGCTTAAGTTCAATGTCATAATACGCATAGAGAGAACAGTGTATAAAAGGGAATTTTGTTCCATTTACGCACACTTAACTCAGGTCGGAATTCCCCACCTTAAGGGTTAAATCATGTTTAACAAAGTCAGTCATGAATTCTGTATTGTTGTGACTCAGAACCTGGCAAAACAACTGCAGTCATACGGATTAATCATGCTGAAGTCGAAAGTCTTTAAATTGCTTACATTTCTCCACTCTCGACTTATCCACTACCTCTCAGGAAGTGTTTTCAATTATTGTCAGTGGTTTCTGCCACCTTAATTAATATGCTGTCTGCATTGTCTTATTGACAACCGCTTCCATTAATCACCACACATACATACACATTCCATAATTCACTCTCCATCTGGTCCTCCTCCTCTCCCTCTCTCTCTCTCTCTCTCTCTCTCTCTATGGAATATGTTCCGGGATTCTTCCGATGGCATTGAGGAGGACACCATATCAGTCACTGGCTTCATCAATAAGTGCATCGATGACGTCGTCCCCACAGTGACTGTACGTACATACCCAAACCAGAAGCCATGGATTACAGGCAACATTCGCACTAACTAAAGGATAGAGCTGCCGCTTTCAAGGAGCGGGACTCTAACCCGGAAGCTTATAAGAAATCCCGCTACGCCCTCCGACGAACCATCAAACAGGCAAAGAGTCAATACAGGACTAAGATCGAATCGTACTACACCGGCTCCGACGCTCGTCGGATGTGGCAGGGCTTGCAAACTATTACAGACTACAAAGGGAAGCACAGCCGCAAGCTGCCCAGTGACACAAGCCTACCAGACGAGCTAAATTACTTATATGCTTTCTTTGAGGCAAGTAACACTGAAACATGCATGAGAGCATCAGCTATTCCGGACGACTGTGTGATCACGCTCTCCATAGCTGATGTGAGTAAGACCTGTAAACAGGTCAACATTCACAAGGCCGCAGGGCCAGACGGATTACCAGGACGTGTACTCTGAGCATGCGCTGACCAACTGGCATGTGTCTTCACTGACATTTTCAACCTCTTCCTGTCTGAGTCTGTAATACCAACATGTTTCAAGCAGACCACCACAGTCCCTGTGCCCAAGAACACTATGGTAACCTGCCTAAATGACTACCGACCCGTAGCACTAACGTCTGTAGCCATGAAGTGCTTTGAAAGAAAGGTCATGGCTCACATCAACACCATTATCCCAGAAACACTTGACCCACTCCAATTTGCATACCGCCCCAACAGATCCACAGATGATGCAATCTCTATTGCGCTACACACTGCCCTTTCACACCTGGACAAAAGGAACACCTATGTGAAAATGTTATTGATTGACTACAGCTCAGCGTTCAACACCATAGTTCCCTCAAAGCTCATCACTAAGCTAAGGACCCTGGGACTAAACACCTCCCTCTGCAACTGGATCCTGGACTTCCTGACGGGCCGCCCCCAGGTGGTACGGGTAGGTAACAACACACACCACCACGCTGATCCTCAACACGGGGGCCCCTCAGGGGTGCGTGCTCAGTCCCCTCCTGTACTCCCTGTTCACTCATGACTGCATGGCCAAGCACGACTCCAACACCATCATTAAGTTTGCCGATGACACAACAGTGGAAGGCCTGATCACCGACAACGACGAGACAGCCTATAGGGAGGAGGTCAGAGACCTAGCCGTGTGGTGCCAGGACAACAACCTCTCCCTCAACGTGATCAAGACAAAGGAGATGATTGTGGACTACAGGAAAAAGTAGAGGGCCGAGCACGCCCCCATTCTCATCGACGGGCTGTAGTGGAGCAGGTGGAGAGCTTCATGTTCCTTGGTGTCCACATCACCAACAAACTAACATGGTCCAAACACACCAAGACAGTCGGGAAAAGGGCACAACAAAACCTATTCACCCTAAGGAATTTTTCGCAACAAAGCCTCCTTCACTCATGCTGCCAAACATACCCTCGTAAAACTGACTATCCTACCAATCCTTGACTTCGGCGATGTCATTTACAAAATTGCCTCCAACACTCTACTCTTCAAATTGGATGTAGTCTATCACAGTGCCATCAGTTTTGTCACCAAAGCCCCATATACTACCCACCACTGTGACCTGTACGCTGGTCCTCACTACATATTCGTCGCCAAACCCACTGGCTCCAGGCCATCTATAAATCACTGCTAGGCAAATCTCTGCCTTATCTTAGCTCATTGGTCACCATAGCAACACCCACGCGTAGTATGTGCTCCATCCCCAAAGCCAACACCTCCTTTGGCCGCCATTCCTTCCAGTTCTCTGCTGCCAATGACTGGAACGAATTGCAAAAATCTCTGAAGCTGGAGACTCTTATCTCCCTCACTAACTTTAAGCATCAGTTGTCAGAGCACCTTACCGATCACTGCATCTGTACACAGCCCATCTGAAATTAGCCCACCCAACTACCTCATCCCCATATTGTTATTTATTTTGCTCATTTGCACCCCAGTATCTCTATTTGCACATCACATCATCTCTTGCACATCTATCATTCCAGTGTTAATACTAATTGTAATTATTTTGCACTATGGCCTATTCATTGCCTTACCTCCATAACTTGCTACATTTGAACACACTGTATATATATTTTCTGTTGTATTTTTGACTTTATGTTTTGTTTTACCCCATATGTAACTCTGTGTTGTTGTTTTTATCGCACTGCTTTGCTTTATCTTGGCCAGGTCGCAGTTGTAAATGAGAACTTGTTCTCAACTGGCTTACCTGGTTAAATAAAGGTGAAAAAAAAAAGGAGACTGAAAAGATTTGGCATTGGTCCTCAGATCCTCAAAAGGTTCTACAGCTGCACTATCGAGAGCATCCTGACTGGTTGCATCACTGCCTGGTATGGCAACTGCTCGGCCTCCGACCGCAAGGCACTACAGAGGGTAGTGCGTACAGCCCAGTACATCACTGGGGCCAAGCTTCCTGCCATACAGGACCTCTATACCAGGCGGTGTCAGAGGAAGGCCCTAAAAATGGTCAAAGACTCCAGCCAACCTAGTCATAAACTCTTCTCTCTGCTACTGCACGGCAAGCGGTACCGGAGCACCAAGTCTAGGTCCAAGAGGCTTCTAAACAGCTTCTACCCCCAAGCCATAAGACTCCTGAACACCTAATCAAATGGCTACCCAGACTATTTGCATTGCCCCCTCCCCCACCTATTTTACGCTGCTGCTACACTCTGTTTATTATCTATGCATAGTCACTTTAATAACTCTACCTACATGTACATATTACCTCAATTACCTCGACTAACCAGTGCCCCCGCACATTGACTTGGTACTGGTACCCTCTGTATATAGCCTCGCTATTGTTATTTTACTGCTGCTCTTTAATTATTTGTTACTTTTATTTCTGATTTTTTTCAGGTATTCTTTGGTGATTTACCCTCCTGCGCCTGACTCCTTCTAATCACACTCATCACAGAATCACCCACCCAAAATGGAGTCAGCGGGAGAGGAGCGCATGCCTGGAGTCGTGGCACGGGTCCAGGAGCATTCCACGATGCTGGCCAGCTTGGGGGAAGTGATGGATCGGGTTCTTCAGGTTGTCCAACGCCTGGAGAGGAGAGGACCCGATCTGTCGAGACCAGCTGGCCACCCGGTTAGCTGGCCACTCAGGGAAAGCCCTGGAGTGGGCCAACGCTGTTTGGAACGAAGGAGTAGCCGCATTGGAGAACTACGAGGAGTTCGCTCGCCTCTTTCAGGCTGTCTTCGATCACCTGCCCGAAGGTCGAGATGTGGGCGAGCGGCTGGTCCACCTGAGGCAGGGGACGAGGACCGTGCAGGACTTCGCTTTGGAGTTTCGGACTCTTGCAGCGGGGTCCGGGTGGAACGAGCAGGCCCTGATCAACCATTTCCGGTGCCATCTGCGGGAGGACGTCCGACTGGAGCTAGCCTGCCGGGACACCATGCTGTCCTTCATGCAACTGGTGGACATGGCCATCCGTTTGGACAACCTGCTGGCAGCCAGAGGACGTCCTGGAAGGGGTCTGCCCGTTCCCACCCCGGCCAACTCGGATCCCGAGCTGATGGAGCTGGGTGGAGCCACCGTCCGAGAGAGCGGAGGACGACAGCAACAGTGCCACTCTGGTGGCACGAAGGGACAGTACACCACACGTTGTCGTCAACGCTCTTTTGGGTCTGGAGGCGGCAGGCAGGGCACTCTCGCATCACCCCAGTTATCGAACACCCACACTCGTTCAGAGCCCTCTGCTGCGCACTGTACCCTACCCATCTACTTTCCCGATCACATGGTAGTTCCCCAGTGTAAGGCGCTAGTCGATTCAGGCGCAGCTGGGAACTTTATGGACAGGGCATTCTCACGCCGTCTAGGCATTTCATTGGTTCCCCTATCCATTCCACTCCCCATCAGAGCACTTGATAGTCGACCATTAGGGTCCGGGTTTGTTCAGGAAGTTACTGCACCAGTCACCATGATTACCCAGGAGACTCATTGTGAGCAGATCACTTTTTTATTATTCAGTCCCCTGCTTTCCCTGTGGTATTAGGGTATTTGGTTAGCACTCCACAACCCCACCTTCTGGCCGCAGAGGGTTCTCACAGGGTGGTCAGCAAGAGTGTCAGGGTAGGTGTCTAAGTGTTTCCGTTGGTGCAACCACGGTGGAAAGTCCAAACAGTACCTCCACCGTGCGCATTCGCCCCGAATACCTCGATTTGGCGCACACGTTTTCAAAAACGCAGGCTACCAAGTTACCACCTCATTGGGCGGGGGATTGCGCGATAAACCTCTGGGTAGACGCTGTACCTCACAGGAGTCATGTGTACCCCCTGTCGCAGGCTGAAACGGCGGCTATGGAAACATACGTCACCGAGTCCCTGCGCAAGGGGTATATACAGTACGTCCCTCCACTTCACCCGCCTCCTCGAGTTTCTTCTTTGTGAAGAAGAAAGACAGCGGTCTGCCCCCGTGCATTGATTATCGACCACTGAACAAGGAGACGATCAGATTTAGTTATCCTCTCCCCTCATTCCGTCAGTGATCGAGTCAATGCATGGGGCGCGCTTCTTCACCAAATTAGATCTCAGGAGGGCGTACAACCTGGTGCGTATCCGATGTGGAGATGGAGGGAGATCACATTTCAGCCGTGCGTAATTGGCCGACTCCAACCACGGTTAAGGAGGTGCAGTGCTTCTTTGGCTTCGCCAACTACTATCGGAGGTTTATCCGGGGCTTTGGCAAAGTCGCAGCTCCCATTACATCCCTGTTGAAGGGTGGGCCGTCCCGGCTCCGCTGGTCTGCTGAGGCTGACCTGGCCTTCAGCAGACTGCGGGGTCTGTTCACCTCAGCCTCGGTACTGGCCCACCCCGATCCATCACTACCGTTTGTAGTGGAGGTGGATGCGTCCGAGGTAGGGAAAGGCGCTGTCCTGTCTCAACGCTCGGGCAAGCCACCCAAGCTCCGCCCCTGTGCCTTCTTCTCTAAGAAGCTCAGCCCGGTGGAGCAGAACTACGACGTTGGTGATTGGGAGCTGTTGGCTGTTGTCCGAGCCTTGACCGTGTGGAGGCATTGGCTCGAAGGGGCGAAACACCCTTTCCTCATCTGGACGGACCACGGTAACCTGGAGTACATCCGGGCAGCGAGGAGGCTGAATCCTCGCCAGGCCAGGTGGGCCCTATTCTTCACCCGGTTCTATTTTACACTGTCATACATCCCAGGTACGAAGAACGTGAAGGCAGACGCATGGTCACGGCTGTATGACACAGAGGAGAGGCCCAGAGACAACACCTTCATACTCCTGGCCTCCTGCATTGTGGCGCCGGTAGTATGGGCGATGGATGCGGAAATAGAGCAGGCATTACACACAAATCCATCGCCACCTCAGTGTCCAGCTGGGCTGCGGTACGTGCCTGCTCTTATCCGTGATCGGCTGATCTACTGGGCACACACGTCACCCTCCTCTGGTCACCCAGGTATCAGTCGTACAGTGCGCTGCCTGACCGGAAAGTACTGGTGGCCTACCTTGGCTAAGGACGTGAGGGTGTATGTCTCCTCCTGCTCGGTGTGCGCCCAGAGCAAGTCACCTAGGCACCTCCCAGCAGGTAAGTTACAACCTTTACCAGTTCCACAATGACCATGGTCTCACCTAAGTGTTGATTTCCTGACTGATCTTCCCCTCTCCCAAGGTAACACCACCATCCTGGTCGTTGTGGAGCGCTTTTCCAAGGCCTGCTGCCTCCTTCCTCTGCCCGGTCTCCCTACGGCTCTGAAAACTGCGGAGGCCCTGTTTACACACGTCTTCCGGCACTACGGGGTACCAGAGGATAAAGTGTCTGACCGAGGTCCCCAGTTCACATCCAAGGTCTGGAAGGCGTTCATGGAACGTCTGGGGGTCTCGGTCAGCCTGACCTATGGGTTCCACCCCGAGTCTAATGGGCAGGTGGAACTGGTAAATCAGGATGTGGGTAGGTTCCTGCGGTCCTACTGCCAGGACCGGCCGGGGGAGTGGTCAGTGTTATTGCCATGGGCAGAATATGCCCAGAACTCTCTCCGCCACTCCTCTACTAACCTAACGCCATTCCAATGTGTTTTAGGTTACCAACCGGTTCTGGCACTGTGGCACCAGAGCCAGACCGAGGCTCCTGCGGTGGATGACTGGTTTCGGCGCACGGAGGAGACGTGGGACGCTGCCCACGTTCACCTCCAACGCGCCGTGCGTCGTCAGAAGGCCAACGCTGACCGCCACCGCAGTGAGGCCCCGGTCTTCGTACCGGGGGATCGGGTCTGGCTCTCGACCCGGAATCTGCTCCTCCGCCTGCCCTGCCGGAAGCTGAGGAGTCCTGAGGAGAATCAACGAGGTCACCTATAGGTTATTACTTCCCCCTGATTACCGTATTAACCCCTCGTTTCATGTGTCTCTACTCAGGCCGGTGGTGGCTGGTCCGCTCCAGGAGTCTGAGGTGCGGGAGGTTCCTCCACTTCCTCTGGACATCGAGGGGGCCCCGGCGTACTCTGTCCGTTCCATCCTGGATTCGAGGCGTTGGGTGGGGGGCCTTCAGTACCGGGTGGAGTGGGAGGGGTACGGTCTGTAGGAACGGTGCTGGGTCCCGGTGAGGGATATCCTCGATCCCGCCCTGTTGCGGGATTTCCACCGTCGCCATCCGGCTCGCCCTGCTCCGCTGCTGGAGCTGCGCGTCAAGGGGGGGGGGGGGGGGGGGGGTACTGTCACAACTTCAGCCGAGGCTGCCTCCCCTCCTTGTTCGGGCAGGCTTCGGCGTTCGGCGTCACCAGCTTACTAACCACTGCCGCTCCATATATCATCATTCAATTTGTCTTGTCAATTACACACACCTGGTTCATATCCCCTCATTAGTCAGTGTATAAGTGTTCCCTCTGCCCCCTTGTCCTTTTGGGTAATTGTTTTATGTGAGTGGTGGAGCTACTCGTACCTTGTATTGCCGGGGTAGATTATTCCCCTGTGCCTGTATTTTGTTGTCGCTATCCAGCGCAACTGTGTACGACAGAATAAACTCTGTATTCAGTGATTTACCCTTCTGTGCCTGACTCCTTCTAATCACACTTATCACAGCATGTGACTAATAAAATTGGATTTGATTTGATTTATATATAGTACCAGTCAAAAGTTTGGACACACCTACTCATTCCAGAGATTTTCTTTATTGTTACTATTTTCTACATCTACGTCAAAACTATGAAATAACACATATGGACTCATGTAGTAATGAAAAAAGTGTTAAACAAATCAAAATATATTTTATATTTGAGATTCTTCAAAGTAGCCACCCTTTGCCTTGATGACAGCTTTGCACACTCTTGGCAGGTGTGCCTTCTTAAAAGTTAATTTGTGGAATTTCTTTCCTTCTTAATGTGTTTGAACCAATCAGTTGTGTTGTGACAAGGTAGGAGTGGTATCCAGAAGATAGCCCTATTTGGTAAAAGACCAAGTCCATATCATGGCAAGAACAGCTCAAATAAGCAAAGAGAAACGACAGTCCATCATCATCATCGTTAAGACATGAAGGTCAGTCAATACAAAAAAATTCAAGAACTTTAAAGTTTCTTCAAGTGCAGTCGCAAAAACCATCAAGCGCTATGATGAAACTGGCTCTCATGAGAACCACCACAGGAATGGAAGACCAAGAGTTACCTCTGCTTCAGAGGATAAGTTCATTAGAGTTACCAGCCTCAGATTGCAGCCCAAATAAATGCTTCACAGAGTTCAAGTCACAGACACATCTCAACATGAACTGTTCAGAGGAGACTGCGTGAATCAGGCCTTCATGGTCAAATTGCTGCAAATAAACCACTGCTAAAGGACACCAATAATAAGAAGAGACTTGCTTGGGCCAAGAAACACGAGCAGTGGACATTAGACCGGTGGAAATCTGTCCTTTGGTCTGATGAGTCCAAAGTTGAGATTTTTGGTTCCAACCGCTGTGTCTTTGTGAGAGGCAGAGTAGGTGAACGGCTGATCTCTGCATGTGTGGTTCCCACCGTGAAGCATGGAGGAGGAGGTGTGATGGTGTGGGGGTGCTTTACTGGTGACACTGTCAGTGATTTATTTAGAATTCAAGGCACACTTAGCCAGCATGGCTACCACATCATTCTACAGCGATACGCTGGTTTGCGCTTAGTGGGACTATAATTTGTTTTTCAACAGGACAATGACCCAAAACACACCTCCAGGCTGTGTAAGGGCTATTTGACCAAGAAGGAGAGTGATGGAGTGCTGCATCAGATGACCTGGCCTCCACAATCCCCCGACCTCAACCCAATTGAGATGGTTTGGGATGAGTTGGACCGCAGAGTGAAGGAAAAGCAACCAACAAGTGCTCAGCATATGTGGGAACTCCTTCAAGACTGTTGGAAAAGCATTCCTCATGAAGCTGGTTGAGAGAATGCCAAGGGTGTGCAAAGCTGTCATCAAGGCAAAGGGTGGCTACTTTGAAGAATCTAAAATATATTTGGATTTGTTTAACACTTTAGTTACTACAGGATTCCATATGTGTTATTTCATAGTTTTGATGTCTTCACTATTATTCTACAATGTAGAACATTTAAAAAATAAAGAAAAGCCCTTGAATGAGTAGGTGTGTCCAAACTTTTGACTGGTACTGTATATTTTTCTCCCATCTCGCTTCTTTCTATCCCTGAACCTTTTTTTTACCACAGCAAAGGCACTTTGAATTTCCCTGCTGGACTTCAAGTCAGGAGCTTCAACTCCCATCCAGACTTCACAAGGCCAGGTCAAGCAACGGATCAATGCACCACTGGAGATGAGGCAATCCCTCAAGTCATGGGTGTGTGATTGGCAGATGTTTCCCTTTGATCAAATGCCAGCTAAAATGACTATGAGGTTTAAGTGCAGACTGTCATCTTTAATTTGAGGGTATAGCCTAATAAGGCATTTTTTGTTTCATCCTTATTTAACTCTTAAGTAATTATTTATAGGCATGCCAGCCTGTAGCATGTCACAAACGCTTCACAATTGATTTCTTAAATGGCATGCTATAGCCTTGAAATAATAATAATATAGCCAAAATAATTTAGGCTACCTGGCTTGCTCCTGACTGATTTAGAGTCAGTATGTTGTTATTTAGCCTGTTGAAATGTCGAACATCAATTGATAGTGACAGAATCACACATTACTTCCCAAGCAAAGTACATGTTTTATCTCCTATCAAAGGTTGTAGCGCAGCCTCTGAATATCATAGAGACAAATCAAAGATATCTTATATGCATCTGTCATGTCTTTCACCACATTTTACAGCTTATTTCTAGTTTAAAGTATTTCGGACTAAAGTGTTGTTATAGAACGCTTGATATAACCAGCCATTTTCTTTAACAGAAGTCACAATACCCTCACATACCCCTTCAATTCGAGCCCTGGTTTTAACTTAACACACCAAGCTCTTCACTGACACTGAGATATTTAAGGAGTGCATGGTGACTAGGGTTGAATAACGGGAACTGGGTTACCGAGATTTACCATCCAAACCCACTCCCTTTTCCAGGAATAAATAACTGTGAGAAACTGGTAAATTAGCATATATTATTTATATGAACAGCATGATGTAAAATGGAACTGTTAAATTATATGCAATGTCTAAATCTGGCTTCTCTATGGCCTTCTCTCTGCTATATGCATGATCAATCATCAACGCTCAGGGTGGGGACAGACCGCACATCTCAGTATGGAGCGCAGTTCACAATGCATGTAGACCTATCATCTCATCGTGGTAACTTTTTTTCTTGTGACTGGTAGGCCTGCATTTGCTGCAGCATACTCCATGCTACAGTAATATACGGACTGAGTGTGCATCTAATTTACACATCTCTATCTGGCTTTCAAGGGTCACCTTATTTTTTAATTGTAAACATAATGAAAATTTTAAATTGCAGCTGCAGAGTTTTAAAACAGCCTAATCACATGAATATCGTTGCTTTAAATCAGTACACACACTAGCACTCTCTCGCAGTCTTTCTCTCTCTCCATCAATTCCATTCAAATTGCATCCAGAATAGATCATCCACTTCAAGATTGATATATATATATATATATATATAGATGTCCTAGATTACCTCTTTCAGGTATTAAATTCAATGCAGTATTATCATTATATTTAGCTAATAAATGATGGGTTATGCATATTAAACTTCTAACTTATAGCCTCTTGTCTCCTGCGCAATACGCACCTGTGCTCCGCTGGCCTCTCTCCTTAAAAAACACTGGAGTCCTTGGAAAAGCTAGGCTACAATAGCTTGCTGGACATTTTTGTTTAGCATTTCTTATTTAATAGACTATTCGAAGAGGGATGCAAGCTCTTGTTTGCTGAATGTTAAATACAGCAGCCAATAGAATGGGTGGTTTGAAAGAAGAGCGAATGCGCGATGGTGGTAGGCTATAGCAGTTATTTATTCAGACCAATAACCATTAAATCTTCATGAAGAGAAGTGAAAGCCATCTGCATCTTATTCTATAGTCCTATATTATTCAAACATGTCATTACAATGATGAAGATAAGGACAACGAAACTTATTTCATTTAACTGTTGAAAGCTAGGAAGGAATGAAGCAACAATAGAGAGAGAAAGAGGAGGTAGGCTAATAACATTGGGGGAAATATTATGAAAGGTATATATGTGTCAGCCTACTAATGACATAAATGGGAAATAGGCCCTATTATATTTCAAAATTAAAATCTAATTGCTAGCCTATAATTGTAACTTTGTAGGCCTCATGTCCTGCACCAGCATCGCATGTTCTCTCCCAGCTTTATGGTTTGAACAAGGTGCGTAATTTCAGTCCATATAATACAGATTAATACAATACAGTACAGTAATACAGTCCACACTCAAAAAGATTAGCCTACTGGAGGTTGTTTCATTTATTTACCCAAGAGAGCATAGCTATTTATGGATCTTTTGGGCACAATCATGTGGGCTTTTTTGGGCTTGGGCTCATAAAATGTCTTTAATGTAGGGCTCATTAAATGTATTTAATGTAGGGCTCATTAAATGTATTTAATGTATGGTTCATCAGGCTCAGGTAGCATCAGGCTTGAATTTTCATGCTGATCAAAGCTCGAATAAAATCCAGACATACAGTATTTATATGCTTTTGAATGACACTTCTGGTTTTATCGGGAAATACCGGGAGAAAAGTGATTTATTTTCGGGATGGAACATTGGTAAAATACCGGGAAAATATTAAACCCTAATGGTGACTGAAGGAATTAGCTGACAGAATCTATGGATAGTAGACTATAATTTTGTCTGTCAAACAGGTAGGCCTAACTCTTATTTCTTGAATAGGAAAAAATAGGCTCCATCACAAAGACCTCTTGTTGTTAGTAGCCTAAATTCAAATTAAAATGAAGACTGTTTAAATGAATTAGGCCTCCTCGAATTAGCCTACTTTCAGCACCCATGCGCTGTCCATCTCAACGACTGCCACGTCATAGTAATGTAAGTTATGTAAATTACTCGAACATGGCTTATTGTGAGGTCAATAACTCGGATAAATAGCTTCATTATGGGCAACGAAACATATTGTTTTTATTTAAATTAATTATAGCCGTAGCAAGCTTAACTCCGGTCCTCCTTCTCATCTTTGCGGTCTCCCTCTCAAACTGAACAGGACATCAGTAGGCCTAGTCTGCGTGCACAGATATGACTTCTTTTTTTTTTACAAATTGACTTGCCTCCTGAAGTGCCACCGCACACAACACAATCATTGGTTTGGCAGCACAAAATGGTTTACATCAGCAAGAGAAGGGCAGGCCGAGGCTCATGATTGGGAACGCCTATCCATTGCAGTGTGTAACGCAGTGTAGCCTATTTTATATACACGATCCCAGCAGCATAAAAACTCGGGAAGGAAGTACAATTTCTTAGGAAATATAACTTTGCCCTGTGCTTCTCCGAGCATGCTCTTCATATAGCCTAGGCCTATAGCCTATAGTATAGACTATGGATCATTTTATTGAGACCACACTAGGCTCAGTTGATATTGCTCGCCCAGCAGATAATCAGGGATGAGGGGCATCATCAGGCACACATGAGATACTATAATAAGCAACTAATTATCAAACCCTGAGCAATATGACATTTAATCAATTACAAACTACAATTACAATTACATTTAAAAATATACTAAATCATCCCCCTGACTGAAATTGAAAAAGCATGACCCTCCCCCATTTTCCTCTGGGTAACTGTTGTGTACATTTCAATCTCTCCCTAACTGAGCAGGTCTGTTTAAGTCAACTACACTGTTACTGATGATAACAGAGGAGCAGGAGAGCTGGGACCTGTTTCCTCTGTCTAAAGAGAGAACTAAATTCGAGGTGTTAGCCTCCATGTTGTTTAATATGCTGGAAATGGAGCGTTCACAGCACCTTCCTCTGTCCACAAGATGTGGGACTAACAACCAACAGAGGTGTTTTCCATTGTGTGTGTGTGTGTGCGTGCAGAGAGAAAGAGAGAGAAATCCTCTCATGACTCACTGTATTACATAACTTCTTGTGGTTCCACTTGTGTACAGAGCATGCAACAAACACATTCTCATCAAGGGCCATGAAGGTCTTAAGAAGTGTGTTCACTCTATATTTTTTAATATTTGCAGAGGGGGCAATTTACTTTTGCAAGAGCTCTCTGCTAGTTTAACAGCTCCGCTCTACCGCAGAACAATTGAATCTAGGCAACTAGGCTGAGATCCCTCAGAGGAATTCACTGCGGGAGCACTGGTAAGCACACAAAAGGAAAAATACTCTTGTTCCCTTTTAAGTTTCTTTAAAGCAGACAACGCTGAAAGCCTCCAGCAGATCGGTAGTTCAAAAGTTCACATAGCCAATCAATTAGTCAACAATGCTGGAGTGGAGAGTGCAACATGAGGCCTAAGACCCATTCGCCAAGCACTAGGTATATTTAACACACACACACGCATTCACACATGCACACACAGGTTTCTGAAATTCAGCTAGAATGGTTGGCATATATGCCCGAAATTCCCATCCAATCTACCAAAACTCCTATCAAAGCCCCCATGTCCCATTTCCCTATTCTCTGTGCAACAAATGTCCGACCAACATTTGAGCAGATTGCATTGTAAACTTTGAGGAGGTCTGACCTTTTTGCCTACACAATGAACATCCTGTTATCTCCCCAATTGGAACTGACATAGCAGTATTGTGGTGCACACGGTCTACATGTGTTGAACCCACCGTTCTGCCACCACACCATGATAATAGGTGTGAGATGAACGGCAGGTCTCACAGGGCGAGGCGTCCTAGATTCTGAAGACACTCCATGACCTTGATTTCTGCAGGAGTGAAATCCATGGAGTGCGGATAATTAAAAAGCCTAAACCCCACCTCTAGAAGACTCAAACTTCTTTGTCACTCCTTCACCATTATGAGTCCACACTGGAGAACATACCTTTCATCTCATCTTATCTTAATTAAAAAGGAATGTGTTTTTGTGGTGAAGAATCCCTTAATTATTGAGTCAAAGTACACTGAGGCTAAACTGCTGCTCCGTCAACTCTGGAGAGAAAAGGAGAGGGTAAAACTGAAGATCTTTTGAGAATAAATTGTATGCTGACCTTTAAACTGGTTTTGAAGCTCCGACTAATATGTTATTTGATAAACACCACACAGAAGTAATGAATGTGCATTTCCCATTGTGAAAAGATAACAGCGTTAAGGTCAAATCCTTTTTTATTATTATGGCTGAGCTGTCCCTGAAGTCTGAAGAGGCTTAACAATGATTAAAATGCAGGAAGACAGTTTGTAGCAGGCAAAAACTGATACAAGTGGAAAATAACACACTCGTGAATTATTCAGTATGTTAGTCCCTCAGTAAACATAACTTTATAATGAACTGTGAGAGCAGAAAAATTAAGGCTTCCTAGAATATGTTAATACTGATCAGCTTATTATTACGTACCACCAAAAACTGTTTCTCATAAAACAAATCCCCAGTGACAGTGACAAGGCTATAAATCAAAATGCTGTGACTGTCATATTTTAACCCATTATGAAAGGTGTTACAGTACGGTACTTAGATTGATTGCTTGATATACAGTTGAAGTCAGAAGTTTACATACACCTTAGCCAAATACATTTAAACTCTGTTTTTCACAATTACTGACATTTAATCCTAGTCAAAATTCCCTGTTTTAGGTCAGTTAGGATCACCACTTTATTTTAAGAATGTGAAATGTCAGAATAATAGTAGAGATAATATTTATTTCAGCTTTTATTTCTTTCATCACATTCCCAGTGGGTCAGAGGTTTACATACACTCAATTAGTATTTGGTAGCATTGCCTTTAAATTGTTTAACTTGGGTCAAACGTTTCGGGTAGCCTTCCACAAGCTTCCCACAATAAGTTGGGTGAATTTTTGCCCATTCCTCCTGACAGAGCTGGTATAACTGAGTCAGGTTTGTAGGCCTTGCTCGCACACGCTTTTTCAGTTCTGCCCACAAATGTTCTATAAGATTGAGGTCAGGGCTTTGTGATGGCCACTCCAATACCTTGACTTTGTTGTCCTTAAGTAATTTTGCCACAACTTTGGAGGTATGCTTGGGGTCATTGTCCATTTGGAAGACCCATTTGGGACCAAGCTTTAACTTCCTGACTGATATCTTGAGATATTGCTTCAATATATCCACATAATTGTCCCTCAACATGATGCTATCTATTTTGTGAAGTGCACCAGTCCCTCCTGTAGCAAAGCACCCCCACAGCATGATGCTGCCACCCCCGTGCTTCACGATTGGGATGGTGTTCTTCGGCTTGCAAGCAGCCCCCTTTTTCCTCCAAACATAACGACGGTCATTATTGCCAAACAGTTCTATTTTTGTTTAATCAGACCAGAGGACATTTCTCCAAAAAGTACGATCTTTGTCCCCATGTGCAGTTGCAAACCGTAGTCTGGCTTTTTTATGGCGGTTTTGGAGCAGTGGCTTCTTCCTTGCTGAGCGGCCTTTCAGGTTATGTCGATATAGGACTAATTTTACTGTGGATATAGATACTTTTGTACCTGTTCCCTCCAGCATCTTCACAAGGTCCTTTGCTGTTGTTCTGGGATTGATTTGCACTTTTCGCACCAAAGTACGTTCATCTCTAGGAGACAGAACGCGTCTCCTTCCTGAGCGGTATGACGGCTGCGTGGTCCCATGGTGTTTATACTTGCGTACTATTGTTTGTACAGATGAACGTGGTACCTTCAGGCGTTTGGAAATTCCTCCCAAGGATGAACCAGACTTGTGGAGGTCTACAATCTTTTTTCTGAGGTCTTGGCTTATTTCTTTTGATTTTCCCATGATGTCAAGCAAAGAGGCACTGAGTTTGAAGGTAGGCCTTGAAATACATCCACAGGTACACCTCCAATTCACATCATTTTCTGGAATTTTCCAAGCTGTTTAAAGGCACAGTCAACTTAGTGTATGTAAACTTCTGACCCACTGGAATTGTGATACAGTGAATTATAAGTGTAATAATTTGTCTGTAAACAATTGTTGGAAAAATTACTTGTGTCATGCACAAAGTAGATGTCCTAATGTCACGTTCGTTCATAGACGGGTCAGACCAAGGCGCAGCGTGATATGCATACATGTTTATTTGAACCGAATGAACAATGACAAAACAACAAATGAAACGTGAAGTCCAAGGTACACAAATAACATACCTAACACGGAACAAGATCCCACAACCCACTAGTGCCAATAGGCTGCCTAAGTATGGTCCCCAATCAGAGACAACGAGCGACAGCTGCCTCTGATTGGGAACCACACCGGCCAACATAGATCTAGACGTACTAGATCTAAACCTAGAAAATACAACATAGAACATCACAACATAGAAAGTCACACCCTGACTCAACAAATAAGAGTCCCCAGAGTCAGGGCGTGACACCTAACCGACTTGCCAAAACTATAGTTTGTTAACAAGAAATTTGTGGAGTGGTTGAAAAATTAGTTTTAATGACTCCAACCTATGTGTATGTAAATTTTCGACTTCAACTGTACATCAGTTATATTCAGATTAAGAAACAGATACATTACGTAATAATATGAGGAGATTTGACTTGAGGAGCTACTGTGATGACATTTTCATTCCCTTTTTTGGTGAGGAAAGAAAAAACTCTTTATTCTCTCAAAAAAATAATTAAAATAAGAGACTAAATCAATGTGTCAAGCGACATGTATGCGGTTAGCGAAGTCAAATGCAGGACAGAGAGCGGCTGGCAACGTTCTTTACTGAACACAGTAAAATAAACGTACAAAACAACAAACCTCCAAAACAGGGAGGAAAACACAAAGACCCGTACATACAAGAAACTGCCGGAATGACAAACGAACAATCACACACAAAATAACCAAATGAGAGACAGGGGTTAATATAGGGAATATAATCCAACATAATGGGAAACAGGTGTAAACAATAAAGACCAAACAAGACAAACACCGAAACATCGATCGGCAGCAGCTAGTACTCCGGGGACGACGAACGCCGAAGCCTGCCCGAGCAAGGAGGAGGAGCAGCCTCGGCTGAATCCATGACAGTACCCCACCCTTGACGCGCGGCTCCAGCCGTGTGCCAACCCCGGCCTCGGGGACGGCCAGGAGGACGCGGAGCAGGGCGAGTCGGATGACTCCGGTGGAAATCCCTCAACAGGGAGGGATCTAGGATGTCCCTCCTAGGGACCCAGCACCGTTCCTCCGGACCTTACCCCTCCCACTCCACGAGATACTGCAGACCCCCCATCCGACGTCTCGAATCCACGATGGAACAGACTGAGTACGCCGGACCCCCTCGATGTCTAGTGGGGGCGGAGGAGCCTCTCGTATCTCATTCTCCTGGAGTGGACCAGCTACCACCGGCCTGAGGAGAGACACATGGAACGAGGGGTTAATGCGGTAATTAATGGGCAGTTGTAACCTATAACATACCTCGTTCAATCTCCTCAGGACTTTAAATGGCCCCACAAACCGCCGACCCAGCTTCCGGCAGGGCAGGCGAAGGGGCAGGTTTCGGGTCGAGAGCCAGACCCAATCTCCCGGTGCATAAACCGGAGCCTCACTGCGGTGGCGATCGGCGCTCGCCTTTTGCCGTCTGATAGCCCGCTGCAGATGGACATGCGCAGCGTTCCATGTCTCCTCTGAGCGCCGAAACCACTCATCCACCACAGGGGCTTCGATCTGGCTCTGATGCCAGGGTGCCAGGACCGGCTGATAACCCAGCACACACTGAAAAGGCGTAAGATTAGTGGAGGAGTGGCGGAGTGAGTTTTGGGCTATCTCTGCCCAGGGGATATACCCCGACCACTCCTCCTGCCGGTCCTGGCAATAGGACCTCAGAAACCTACCCACATCCTGGTTTACTCTCTCCACCTGCCCATTACTCTCAGGGTGAAAACCCGAGGTATGGCTAATCAAGACCCCCAGACGTTCCATAAACGCCCTCCAGACTAGAGGTGAACTGGGGACCCCGATCAGACACTATATCCTCAGGCACCCCGTAGTGCCGGAAGACGTGAGTAAACAGGGCGTCGGCCGTTTGTAGGGCTGTAGGAAGACCTGGCATAGGAATGAGACGGCAGGCCTTAGAAAACCGATCCACAACGACCAAGATCGTGGTATTCCCCTGGGAGGGGGGAAGGTCCGTGACAAAATCCACCGACAGGTGAGACCACGGCCGTTGTGGAACGGGTAGGGGTTGTAACTTCCCTCTGGGCAGGTGTCTAGGCGCCTAACACTGGACGCACACCGAGCAGGAAGAAACGTAAACCCTCACGTCCCTAGCTAAGGTGGGCCACCAGTACTTCCCACTAAGGCAGTGCACTGTCCGACCAATACCAGGATGACCAGAGGAGGGTGACGTGTGAGCCCAATATATCAGTCGATCACGGACCTCGAGCGGCACGTACCTCCGTCCCTCTGGACACTCTGGGGGAGTAGGGTCGGCACGTAACGCCCGCTCGATGTCCGCATCGACCTCCCACACCACCGGTGCCACCAGACAAGACTCCGGAAGTATGGGAGTGGGCTCAATGGACCTCTCCTCTGTGTCATAACGTCGGGACAGGGCGTCTGCCTTAGCGTTCTGTGACCCTGGTATATAAGTGAGCTTAAATACAAACCGGGTAAGAAACATGGCCCACCTAGCCTGACGAGGGTTCAGTCTCCTCGCTGCCCGGATGTACTCCAGGATACGATGGTCAGTCAGAATGAGAAAAGGGTGTTTAGCCCCCTCAAGCCAATGCCTCCACACCTTCAGGGCTTGGACCACCGCTAGCAGCTCCCTGTCCCCCACGTCATAATTGCGTTCCACCGGACTGAGCTTCTTAGAATAGAAAGCACAGGGGCGGAGTTTTGGAGGCGTGCCAGAACGCTGAGACAGTATAGCACCGATCCCCGCCTCGGACGCATCCACCTCAACTTGGAACGCCAAAGAGGGATCCGGATGTGCCAGCACCGGGGCCGAGGTGAACAGGTCCTTCAGATGTCTAAACGCCCTGTCCGCCTCAGCCAACCACTGCAAACGCACCGGGCCCCCCCTTAGCAGGGAGGTGATGGGAGCTGCTACCTGTCCAAAGCCCCGGATAAACCTCCGGTAGTAATTGGCAAAACCCAAAAACCGTTGCACCTCCTTCACCGTGGTGGGAGTCTGCCAATTACGCATGGCTGAAACACGGTCAATCTCCATCTTCACCCCTGACAGGGACAACCGATGTCCCAGGAAGGAGATGGACTCCTGGAAGAACAGACATTTCTCCGCCTTCACATACAGGTCATGCTCCAACAGTCTACCCAGCACCCGACGCACCAGGGACACATGCTCGGCTCGTGTAGCGGAGTATATTAGAATGTCATCAATATACACCACTACACCCTGTCCATGCAAATACCGGAAAATCTCGTCCACAAATGATTGGAAGACTGAAGGAGCATTCATTAAACCGTATGGCATGACGAGGTACTCATAGTGACCCGAGGTGGTACTGAACGCTGTCCTCCACTCCATCCATAATGCGCACCAGGTTGTACGCGCTCCTGAGATCCAATTTTGTGAAGAATCGCGCCCCGTGTAATGACTCCGTCATACTAGCAATCAGAGGGAGAGGATAGCTGTATTTGATTGTAATCTGATTGAGACCACGGTAATCAATACACGGGCGTAAACCCCCATCCTTCTTCTTCACAAGAAACTCGAGGACGCAGGAGAAGTGGACGATCATATGTATTCCTGTCTCAGATATTCGGTGACGTATGTCTCCATAGCTGCCGTCTCCTCCTGAGACAGGGGGTACACATGACTACGAGGAAGCGCAGCGCCTACCTGGAGGTCTATCGCACAATCCCACTGTCGATGAGGTGGTAATTGAGTTGCCTTCTTTTTACAGAAGGCGAGTGCCAAATCGGCATACTCAGGAGGAATGTGCATGGTGGGAATTTGGTTCGGACTTTCCACCGTCGTTGCCCCTACGGAAACACCTACACACCGCCCGACACACTGATCAGACCATCCCTTGAGAGCCCTCTGTTGCCATGAAATGTTGGGGTCATGAGATGTTAACCAGGGAAGTCCCAACACCACGGGAAACGCAGGAGAGTCAATCAAATACAACTGTATTATCTCCTCATGGCCCTCCTGCGTCTTCATCTTAAGTGGCGCTGTGACCTCCCTAATCAATCCCGACCCCAAAGGGCGGCTATCTAGGGCATGGATGGGGAAGGGCACATCAACTGGTACAATAGGAATCCCTAACTTATACGTGAACCGGCGATCGATAAAATTCCCAGCTGCGCCTGAATCTACTAGCGCCTTATGCTGGTAATGAGAAGAAACCTAGGGAAACACAACTTTAATACACATATGTACAACAGAGAGCTCTGGGTGAGTTGGGTGCTTACTCGCCTGGTATGACTCATCAGTGCGCGGCCTACTGCCTCGATTCCTAGGAGACCCTCCCCAGCACCGAACCGCAGTGTGTCCTCTGCGGCCACAGTTGGTGCAGGGGACGGCCTCTCTCCTGGTCTCTCTCCTCGTCTCCCTAGCACCAGCACCCCCGAGCTCCATAGGGCTCGGCTCGGAAGTGCTGGGGGATGGAATGGACGGCCCCGACTCCGGACGTCCGCGGGTAGCCAACAGGGTATCTAGGCGAATCGACATGTCCACCAGCTGATCGAAGCTTAGGTTGGTGTCCCTGCAGGCCAACTCCCGACGCACGTCCTCCCTCAGGCTGCACCTGTAGTGGTCGATGAGGGCCCTCTCATTCCATCCCGCATTGGCAGCCAGAGTCCGGAAGTCCAGTGCGAACTCCTGCGCGCTCCTCTTCAACCTGTCTGAGGTGGAACAGACGCTCACCCGCCGCCTTCCCCTCTGGGGGATGATCGAACACTGCCCTGAAGCGGCGGGTGAACTCCGCATAGTTGACTGTAGCGGCGTCTATTCCCCCCCACTCGGCGTTGGCCCACTCCAGTGCCTTGCCGGACAGACAGGAGATGAGGGCGGACACGCTCTCGTATCCCGAGGGCACCGGGTGGATGGTTGCCAGGTAGAGTTCCACTTGGAGCAGGAAACCCTGACACCCGGCCGCGGTGCCATCATAAGCCCTCGGGAGCGAGAGCCGAATCCCACTGGACTCCGGAGGTGAGGCGATGGGTATAGCTGATGGTGGTGGTATCCTCGGAGGAGGTGTGGGCAAACCTCCTCTTTCCCATCGCTCCAAGGTGTTCATCACCCCTTCCATGGCGGTGCCAAGAGCCTGGATCATGGCCGCTTGTTGTGATACGCGCTCCTCCAGTGATCCATCTGGCACCGCCGCTCCTGCTGACTCCATGTCTAGGTGTGTGATTCTGTCAAGCAATGTGTATGTGGTTAGCGAAGTCAAATGCAGGACACAGAGCGGCTGGCAACGTTCTTTACTGAACACAGTAAAATAAACGTACAAAACAACAAACCTCCAAAACAGGGAGGAAAACACAAAGACCCGTATATACAAGAAACTGCCGGAATGACAAACGAACAATCACACACAAAATAACCAAATGAGTGACAGGGGTTAATATAGGGAATACAATCCAACATAATGGGAAACAGGTGTAAACAATAAAGACCAAACAAGACAAACACCAAAACATCGATCGGCAGCAGCTAGTACTCCGGGGACGACGAACGCCGAAGCCTGCCCAAGCAAGGAGGAGGAGCAGCCTCGGCTGAATCCGTGACACAATGTTATGACATAATCCTGGGGCATAAGTGTTCCTTTGTCTGGAAAGATCACAACTGGGGCCTGAACAGAACCACAAAGTCTTTAAACTAAAATGTGAGTCTTCCACTGCCAAAGGAATTGATCGATGTGAAATATTACCCAAAAGGTTCAATGAAACGTATACACTGAGTATATCAAACATTGGATCATTCTTGATACACGGGACACTGTTGAGCATGAAAAAACCTAGCAGCGTTGCAGTTCTTGACACAAACCGGTGCGCCTGGCACCTACTACCATACCCCCTTCAAAGGCACTTAAATATTTTGTCTTGCCCATTCACCCTCTGAATGGCACACATATACAATCCATGTCTCGACTGTCTCAAGGCTTAAAAATCATTCTTTAACATGTCTCATCCCCTTCATTTACACTGATTGAAGTGGATTAAACAAGTGACATCAATAAGAGATCATAGTTTTCACCTGGATTCACCTGGTCAGTCTATCTCAAGGAAAGAGCAGGTGTTCTTAATGTTTTGTATTCTCAGTGTATACATTTCATGGTGATGTCCAATAATCGACTTGCCTGACAACATCCACAATTAGGCTATATATCTTGAAAGAGTTTGATAGTTACCAGTGTTGACATGAACAACATTCACTTGTTGTCTTAGAACCACTTGTTGCTATTTGTAGGGCTTTTAATCATTGAGGCTATTGGTGTGAGCTAAACACTTTGTAAATGGTTGTGAAAACGATCTGCAAAAAACTGTGAATGTCAGCCACCTACACATTTCAAGGATGAATAGATACTGACAGTTATAGTTAGACTTTGCTGAATGGGAAGTCCAGCATAATCTAACAAGCTGTGAAACAATGTAATGAATTCACCTCACGAGGACACACATTGGTTTGAGGGAACAGAGAGCCACATCAGCTAGCCACCTCTCATTGTTATTGAAAGCCAGTCTCCAGGGTTTCTGTCTGGGCAGTGTAATAACCAACTGCTATGTTGCCTCTCACATCAAAATGGAGGATGTTGCACTCAGACACAAGGATGAACCTTCTCCTCAGACTGATATTCAATAGCATTTGAAGATAAAAATACATCCACTCACACATCTATTCAGAGAAGCCAATGTGACAGAGGCCAAGTGTTCAATATATACCAAAATGTTGCAAATTCCCCTTAAAAGCAATACTTCAGAGTGAAAACGTTATACTTACTTTCTACTTACTAACATAGGTATTTTTCTAAAAACAGTTCCCCGTTAATTTAAAGTCTGCAAGGCTACATACCCCACAGAGAATACTAACAGGTAACAGTCTAGCTGCCATATTGGATTTTTAGCATGAGGCAAAATAGGCCTCCTTTGTCTTTATTAGGCTTCAACATCTGCACTGCCTTAGCCATCAAGCTGTCGTTGAAGGTTAGCCCTGACTATACTCTGAGCACTTCGTGCCCCTTTCAGTACAAACAAGTTATCGAGGTCTGTAAGAATGAGGAGGGATGGTAGATCACTTTCCCATGAGAACGAGGGACCTTCTTCACACTGCTGATGGGCATGTTGGATCAATACCATCGACTGGACCCACCGTTCACAGGGGGATTAGCATTTCAAAAGCTTCTGTAGTTACGGCTAGGAGGTTACGTCCGCCGCAGGGGGTCGCTGTCAAAGGGAGACACATCCTACGCCATACTTTTTTTTTGAGACAAACAAACCCTCCTCCCCAGTCCCCACACAATTGGTAATATACTGTACCCTTTGACCTCTAGTGTCACAGGCAGACGTTTCCCCACTTCATGGGCGTCCTTCAAGAGTATCAATTTACAGCACTGGCCTGATAAAGTGTTGTTGGTCAGAGCACAGCGATATTTACAGGCAGAGATACGTACTTCTGGGTTGCCTGCACCTCGTTTATCTCTTTGACCCCTTATCGATTGCTCTTATTTCCCATGGCTCAGGAGGGTCAGACCCTTTCATGCCGTTAGCCTTTTTCTTAATACCTGGAATTAGAGGTCGGATTCTCATGAAGCACAATCATAACTTGCAGTATATTGCTTTACCCGACGTGGACAGCTTGCAACCTCCGAATGAAACTCTCTCAACCCCACTTTGGTGCTGACACCATACCGGCTTTATTGCTTTTAAGGGGATTATATAGAGGAGGAAGGATGGCAGACAATAAAAGTTTGTTAACCGCCAAAGGCCATTCAATCTTTTTGTTTGGGACTCAGAGTGGACTGAGGTCTGTGTGAATGGGAGTTGGATGTACGGCAGTCCTCTAAAATCGTATTCTTTGCTAGATTCACTTTCATTTTCAAGTGTAAGGCTGCAGAGAACAGCGCATCGGCACTCTTGAAAGCGTCTTGACCTCAAATGATATCTAGGGGATGCTGACAGTAGTAATGTAAGTTGGCCTGTCTGGAGCTTCTCAGCCTCATCCACATATCCACCAACACTGGGGCCAAGTGTTCCAAGTGACAGTGTGAGTATATCCATGGCCCATCTCAACCACTATGGAAGATGTTGAGTCACCAACGACTAATTAAATGAAAATATTTCAAATCGTCCAACTTTAGAATCTTCTGGAGTGAGTTCATCTAGGACTCTGATGGTGCCATACGGACATAGCCTCTGCCATAAAGAAAGTATTCTGTTCTGCCTGAATGGTTGTATTTATCATTGAAAGAACTGCACTCATGCAGAACAGCAGTGACAGAGTTTAAACTGAGATGACACCTACAGGGCACGTCCCAAACAGTTACCTAAGAAACTCGCTATTTAGGATTCCTGGAACTCAAAACTGAATATGACCTGAAATCAAACCTTTTTCATAACTTTGTTTGCATAATGATTATTATCTCCTCTGTCAAAGATCCATTGAGAAAATGTATTCCGAGAGACATTACCCGAAGGGTTTGGTTTTACGCATGATTGTAACCACTCAGCTAGAGGTTAAAAAATTGCACTGACTGAAAATGTAGAGATGGGTCTGATCCTTAATCGTTACTAATAGATAAGGCCAGGCTCGTAAGAGATTTAAAGGTTCAAAGAGGATATAATGAAAGACAGCTTTCTTAAACTTAATCCTCAGTGAGCCCCCACACTTTAATATAGAGCCAAACCATGTGGCCAGTCTCAGTCCAAGGTAGACATCAGCAAAGAAGGCAAACAGAGCACCTTGAGATCAACCAGGGAGTGTGGCGGGCCCCATCCCTGCCAATTACCAGACTGGGAAAACAAATCTGTCAGAAATAAGACCTGCCAGAGCTATTGATCTGTTTATACAATCCACACCTTTCCCACTGCATGCATTAGTGCTCTCTCCCTCTCTGTTTCTCTCTCTCTTATTCCCTCCTCTCTTTCTTTCTCTCTCTTTCTCTGTCTCTGTCTATCTATCTCCCTGACACGCTTTAGCAGGGGTGGCACAGCGCAAGACATTGACTTCACAAAGCAGGGGAGCCAGGAACAAGCAGCATCAGGAGACAACATATGCCTCTCCTTTGAGTGCAACCTGGTCTCAGAGCATTTCGTTTTATTCTGTACGTAAATCCGTGACAATCCATTTAGTATGATATGTTACATTTCTTCTGGTATGTATTCATTTGTGGATGTCCATCACCCATTTCGTATGATATGTTATGAATTACAATTTGTATTATATGTTACGAATTTGCAAAATGTACAATATGTTACGAATTTGCTAAACTTATGATATGTTATAAATTCTTGCTAGGTGGCTAATGTTAGCTAGCTCGATAAACGTTAACTAGGGTTAGTGGTTAGGGTTAAGGTTAGGGTCAAGTTTATGAGTTAGGTTAAAGGGTTAGGGGAAAGGTTAGCTAAAATGGTTAATGTTAGGCGAAAGGTTAGCTAAAAGGGTTAAGGTTAGGGTTAGAGTTAGGGGAAGTATTAGCTAACATGCTAAGTAGTTGCAAAGTAGCAAAAAAATTGTAAGTAGTTGAAAAGTGGCTAATTAGCTAAAATGCTAAAGTTGTCCATGATGAGATTTTAACTCGCAACATTTGGGTTGCTAGATGTTCATGTTATACACTTACCCATCCACCCTGACCAGCCACCCTCCTTTGGTTTTTGCCTTAAGTAACCATCTGTCTTATGTAACCATACCAAACATAACATATCATATCATACTAAATGGAGTGTCCCGGATTTACATACAGAATAATACGAGACCAGGTTGTTGAGTGGTGTGCTACGTGTTTCTCTTCAGTAGCGATAAATAAATAAGGAGGCCTTGTCAAAGGATATGGGAGAGTAATAGAGTACAAGTAAATCCAGCCTACCAAATAAATGTAATACTTCCTTTGAGGAGAAGGTGAGACAGAGGGGAAACTCAGGGTTTGGATCAAACAAGTATAGGTGTAGGTTGTGAATAAGAGGAAAATGGATCTTCAAAACCTGAAGGGTCTCATCCCATGCAGC
The DNA here is from genome assembly GCF_964263955.1 of Coregonus lavaretus. Classification (NCBI taxonomy): domain Eukaryota; kingdom Metazoa; phylum Chordata; class Actinopteri; order Salmoniformes; family Salmonidae; genus Coregonus; species Coregonus lavaretus. The sequence continues at coordinate 23,402,755 of NC_140015.1, read as the reverse complement.
CTCTCTCTGCAGTCGAGTGGATAAGTTGAATTAATGCTGCGGCTGTTGTTTGCCATCAACCTGGGAGCATGGCTCCTCCTGTGGGCCTTTCTAGCAAATGATGCAAACTTGCCATAGAGAATAATTAGTCTCAAGGTCACCTGGGTCTGCAGTGATAGTGAGACAGATCGTTGTATTGTTCTGAATGATATTTAATGATGAGCTGTTTAGGAGCAAGTGTCAGTGTGACTTTATTTGTCCTAATCTATTTTTCTCTTTCATCCTCTCTCCCCAAAAACAGGGGGGAGAGGATGCTTGATGTGTTAGTTCTGGTGGCTTGCACCAGAGGGTGTGTGCACTGCACCTCAAAGTCCACAATTCAATATAATCCTCTCCTAATACTATTTTCCCTCTCCTCACTCACAAACTAACAAAGCCAGGATACTGTGTCTAGTACTCATTCCAGGCCCCTCACTTCAGTAGGCCTAATCTTCTGTAAATAATACGTAACACCACAGTGCTAACTCATACCTAATAATTGCAACGCAGCATGGCTTTATACAAGTTTAGAACTAATTTGTGTTTTACTGAACATTCTGTGGTCACTTTTAACATATAGAGATACGTATAGTTGCATATTGAAGCATATGGGATGCCATGGGTTGAAGATGGATGAAGCTTTATACTTCCAACCTTCCTGCTCTGTTATCCTCCCAGTTCCTAGACAATAGCAGGTTCTGTACTGGCAACATATTCATGAACACTGTTTGAAGTTCTCACAGGGTATTCATTAATCATTTACCACATTCAGCACCACACTGCTTGGAAAGTTACTATTCTTTGAAGTTAAAAAAATGGCTTTCTCCCCTTTATTTTTCCCTTACCATGTATCTTTGATGCACATGTCTGCAAATAGTATACACACTACAATTGACCAGTTAACAGTCTTATTTCTCTTCTTCCATTTAACTAGATTATGGAGAGAATTCGAGGTAATAATAAAGTAATGTCAGCATGTGACTATTCTAGGTGTCTACGACCAAAGTAAATTAACCATTTAAGATAGATTTAACACATCATAAGCACAAGCTGGCACATTAGAGACAACCGCTAATTAATTTCTCACATATAGCGGTGCACAAAACTGTTACATTCTGAGTAGTAATTCTGGTAGGTAGAGGACCCAAGTATGAATCCTGGTGCAAAATCTCAAATGCAGAGCCTATATAGCAAAACCTAGTAAAGACCAGCATTGCCTTCTAGTGGGTAATATTGCCTACTGCACCACAAGTCAATATCTGACTACACAATATGGAATTTTTGCTCAACATTGTAAGAACACACCCAGTCAGGGAGCACAAGTTATTCACATGGTGCAGTCATGACTCATGACAAAGGAACATGATAATAATTCAATAGAGAGCACTTATGCAAATGTTGTTATTCTATATCAAATTCTAGCCAATTCGAATGAGCCATTTTCCCTGCCAAGGAGCTCTTTGCGGATCCTGATTGAATTAAACAAAGGGATCATGTTGCAAAGATCAATCGTCACCAATTGTCACCAACTTTTTTCCCAAATCAACATACAATGCGCCAAGCTAAACTAACTGTAAGCAATGAGATCACAACAGGGCACTTCAACGGAACACCCATGAGGAACGAATGTATATTGACTGACTAAAGCCAATTATTAGCTAGAGATGGGTGCATTACAAAGAGTTGGAGTTTAGACAATGATCAAGTATTGAAAATAACATTGCCTACACTGTAACAGAAATTTGTAATTTATACTGTAATTTTAGTTATTATTGACAGTAAAAATAAAAATAAACATTTTACTGCATCATACTGTAAATTATGGTGCATTGTGGGAATGTTGCTGTATTTCAAAAGGTACTGTTATTCCACCCCACAGAATAGAGTACTGTAACATATTTTTAGAGCGGCAAAAAACTTTTGACCACTAGTGGGTGCATGGTATTGTTGTTTCTGGGTCATTACCATATTCTGAGGTGTGTCTTGTAAGAGGATATATTTGTTGCACCTGTGGCTGAGAATGCTGTACCAATTTAACTCCTATGTGGTTATAATGCCCATCAATGTAAAAATGTTTAGGGGACAGATTGGAGTGGCAGCAAGTCTTAAACCTTAAATGGTTCAGCATTTTGCCATGTCCTTTTGGTCGGTTTTGCCCTGTAATCGCAGCCAGTTTGGAAGCCTTTCTTAAGGCCTCTAGAAGTGCAAGTTATATAAAACACCAAATATTAATTGATATGCTGTAATGTGTAAACACTTTACCTAGCAGCTAACCTGCTTGCACCAATCCCTTGTAATCACAGTAAAATACTCTGAAATACAAACCCCTCCCCTCAATGAATTTAATTTATCCATTCATTCGTTCCGATTACGGTAGCATTTACATTTTTTTTTTTTACAGTATTATTCAGTCAATTTTACAGTATCATACTGTGTCATTACACAGTACTTGCATTGATACCGTATTTATATTACAGCAGGTGTACTGTAATATGAAATACAGAATTTTACTTGCCAACGAGCTGCCTGTAAGTTACGGTCAAATTCATGGCAACCACTTTACAGTGTACCTTTAATTAAAACAACACTGAAATTAGTAGAGATAACAGATATTTTTGCTCCTTTTGATGCATCTGCCTGGTCTTAGGGCACTTTCTCCAGTCTGATAATATATATAATTGATCCTTTTTCCCTGAACAATATTTACATCCTCCAATATATAGATATTGTTTACATGCAAGCCTCAGCCAGCACCCTTAAGATATTGGACACTGTGTATCACGGGGCGCTTAGATTTATAACAAATGCAAGACCACTCACCAATCACTGTGATCTATACGACATGGTGAAGTGGCCCTCACTTCCTACGAAAAGTCTGAAGCACTGGTACATCTCTGTGTAAAAAGCAGTGCTTGGACTATTGCCTACTTACAGTATCTGTGCTCCTAACTCATTTATAGTCTCCAACCTGTTCTCAGCTGCTACTATCTTTCACGGTTCCTAAGGCCAGGACTGAAATGGGAAAAATGTCATTTTCCTACAATACTCCTTGGTCTTGGAACGAGCTGCAAAATACTTTAAAACTGAAGGAGAGGGTATTTCTTGCTGAGTTTAAAGGTCTGATAGAGGAAAATGTTGTTGACCATTGTGAATATATTGTATTGTGCAGTGGGGAACCATCAAGGCCTTCTACCAGGGGGCCAGGGTTCCGGTCTGGAAGCACACTTTCCACTGTGCTCAGAGGGCACTTTCGGTACTGCAGTTTAGCTGAAGCCGAGCCCAAAAGGACATTCCCATTGATGGCCCCATAGAGAAGTCTGAATAAAAAAAATCCTAAAAATACATTTTTATTATGACCTATGTACCACCTTTGGTAGTGTGCAGGTGTTATCGGCTTTGTAAAGCAGATGGCAGCAACCACGAAATGGGGTATGCGAACGCGAGTAGATTACGTTTAAAACAAGGGCGTCTATTTTGGAAGCAGTCTTCAGTTCTTTTATATGTCAATGCCTTCTACACCTTCAGAGAAGGCCAAGGATTTATAAAATAATTGTTGTATTTTTTAAATATAAATGTCGTTTTAATTTCTATTTCGACTCTCAATAATATTATAATATTATTATTGTAGCTCACTTGCTGGTGTTAGTTATCTCTTTGAAAATAATGTGTTATGCGTGTGAAACATTGTTGTATTTAAACTTCAGATCACTGGTTACTTTGTGTGCTGAACATGATAACGATGTTTGCAATGGGAAGTAATGGTTGTACATTTAGAATTGGAAATGCTTAGCCTAATGTTTGTGTTTTTGTATTCTTATGATTGGGACTTACTGGCGTATTAATGCCGAGTGAATGGCCTGCTTATTCTTTAATATCATGCTGTGTGTGACTGCTGTCTTTCTATTGGCCTGTGTTGTCACGGTTTCGGCCGAGGCTGCTCCTCCTCCTTGTTCGGGCAGGTTTCGGCGGTCGTCGTCCCCGGAGTACTAGCTGCCACCGATCTATGTTTCATGTTCGTTTGGTTATGTCTTGATGTTGTACACCTGTGTCTAGTTAGTCCTCATTAGTGTCCTATTTAGTTCTCGTTGTGTGTGTATGGTGTTGTGTGTGATTGCTCTTCTGTTTTGGTGTTCTGAGCTACGTACTTCCCTCCGTTGTTTGGAGAGGTTTTCGCACATGTTAGTGCGCCTTTTGTTTGACGCCTGTGTGCGCCTTTATTTCGCCTCCGGGCTTATTGTGCTCGCTTACTACGTGAATAATTCACTAAAGTCTTTTGGACTTAGCTTCTGCGTCCTGCGCTTGATTCCTGCACCACACCCACCTTCAGCACCCCTGACAAAATCACACACCTTTAATAATGGAATCAGCAGGAGCAACAGTCACGCCTGAGTCGCTAGAGGAGCATGTCCGCGGCCAGGATGACCAGATACGACAACTGGGGACCGCTCTACAGGACGTCATCAACACCCTGTACCGATGGGAGTCCAGAGGGGTACCCACACCTCCACCTACCCTGCCACCCCCATCGGCCGGTCCACCAGTCCCAGGTCCGGAACCCAGTGGGATTCGGCTCTCGCTCCCGAGGGCGTATGACGGAACAGCTGCCGGGTGTCAGGGGTTCCTCCTGCAGGTGGAGCTCTACCTGGCCACTGTACACCCGGTGCCCTTGGGACACGAGAGCGTTTCCGCCCTCATCTCCTGTCTCACGGGCAAGGCGTTGGAATGGGCCAACGCCGAGTGGAGGAGGATGGACGCCACCACCATCTCCTACGCCGAGTTCTCCCGTCGCTTCAAGGCCGTGTTCGACCATCCACCTGAGGGCAAAGCGGCGGGGGAGCGTCTAGTCCACCTGAGACAGGGGAGGAGGAGCGCACAGGCGTTCGCGCTGGAGTTCCGGACTCTAGCGGCAGACGCAGGGTGGAATGAACGGGCCCTCATCGATCATTTTCGATGTAGCCTACGGGAGGACGTTCAACGTGAGTTGGCCTGCAGGGACACCAATTTCACCTTCGACCAGTTGGTCGATATGTCCATCCGTCTGGACACCCTGCTGGCCACCCGTGGACGTCCCGAGTGGGGTCCGTCCATTCCACCCTCCGGCACCTCCGAGCCGAGCCCTATGGAGCTCGGTGGTGCTGGCGCTAGAGAAAGGAGGAGGAGGAGCCCGAGGGGGCCTGTCCCCTGCACCAAGTGTGGTCGTGGAGGGCACACTGCGGCCAGGTGCTGGGGAGGGTTCCCCGAGGGAGGAGACAACAGGCCACGCACTGGGGAGCCTTCCCAGGTGAGTAGACGCCCCACTTACCCAGAGCTCTCTGTTGCGCACTTTTGTATACCTGTTTGTTTTCCACAGGTTGCACCTCATTCCCAGCATAAGGCGCTAGTAGATTCAGGCGCAGCTGGGAATTTTGTTGATCGGAAGTTTTGTTTAGATTTAGGGATCCCTCTCCTACCTGTTGACAAGCCTTTTCCCGTTCATGCTTTAGATAGCCGCCCGTTGGGATCGGGGTTGATTAGGGAAGTCACAGCGCCACTTAGGATGTGTGCGCAGGTGGGTCATGAGGAGACTATACAGTTGTATCTGATCGACTCTCCTGCGTACCCGGTGGTGCTGGGAATTCCCTGGTTAAGCACCCATAACCCTGCTATTTCGTGGCAACAGAGGGCTCTCAATGGGTGGTCTGCTCAGTGTGAGGGGCGATGTCTGGGTGTTTCCGTAGGGGCGACTTCGGTGGAAAGTCCAAACCAAGTGCCCGCACTGCACATTCCGCCTGAATATGGGGATTTAGCTCTCGTGTTTAGTAAAGCTAGGGCGACGCAGTTGCCTCCTCATAGACAGGGGGATTGTGCGATTGATCTCCAGGCAGGAGCAGCGCTCCCACAGAGCCACGTGTATCCCTTGTCTCAAGAGGAGAGAAAAGCTATGGAAACTTACATAGCCGAATCTTTGAGACAGGGATACATACGGCCCTCCACTTCTCCCGCCTCCTCAAGCTTCTTTTTTGTGAAGAAAAAGGATGGAGGGTTGCGCCCGTGCATCGATTACCGTGGTCTCAATCAGATTACTGTGAAATACAGTTATCCACTCCCTCTGATTGCGACCATGACGGAGTCATTGCATGGAGCGCGGTTTTTCACAAAACTGGATCTCAGGAGCGCGTATAACTTGGTGCGCATTAGGGAGGGCGACGAATGGAAAACAGCGTTTAGTACCACGTCAGGTCATTTCGAGTATCTCGTCATGCCATATGGGTTGATGAATGCTCCATCAGTCTTCCAATCCTTCGTAGATGACATTTTCCGGGATATGCAGGGGCAAGGGGTGGTCATGTACATTGATGACATTCTAGTGTACTCGTCTACCCGAGCCGAGCATATAGCCCTGGTGCGTCGTGTATTGAGGAGGCTGTTAGAGCACGACCTATATGTCAAGGCAGAGAAATGTCTGTTTTTCCAGGAGTCGGTCTCTTTTTTGGGCTATCGGTTGTCCGCGTCAGGGGTGAGAATGGAGGTGGATCGTGTGTCAGCTGTGCGTAATTGGCAAACCCCAACCACTGTCAAAGAGGTGCAGCAGTTCTTGGGCTTTGCGAATTACTACCGGAGGTTTATCCGGGGTTTTGGACAGGTGGCAGCTCCCATCATGTCCCTTCTGAAAGGGGGTCCGGTGCGCCTGCAGTGGTCAGCTGATGCGGACAGGGCCTTTAGGAGACTGAAGGACCTGTTTACGTCGGCCCCGGTGCTGGCGCATCCGCACCCCGCATTATCCTTTCAGGTCGAGGTGGACGCGTCTGAGGCCGGTATAGGGGCCGTACTCTCTCAACGGTCCGGCACGCCACCTAAACTCCGCCCCTGTGCTTTTTACTCTAAAAAGCTCAGCCCGGCGGAGCGAAATTATGACGTCGGGGACAGGGAGCTGTTAGCTGTAGTTCAGGCCCTTAAGGTGTGGAGGCATTGGCTTGAGGGGGCTCAACACCCTTTCCTCATTTTGACTGACCATCGGAACCTGGAGTACATCCGGGCAGCGAGGAGACTGAACCCTCGCCAGGCTCGATGGAGCATGTTTCTCGCCAGGTTCGTATTTAAAATCACGTACATCCCTGGGTCCCAGAATGGTAAGGCAGATGCGCTGTCCCGGCGGTATGACACGGAGGAGAGGTCCGTTGAGCCTACTCCCATACTACCGGAGTCTTGTCTTGTGGCACCGGTGGTGTGGGAGGTCGATGCCGAGACCCCAACCCTCCACAGTGTCCTGAGGGTCGTAAGTACGTTCCGCTCGAGATTCGGGATCGACTCATTTACTGGGCTCACACGTCACCCTCCTCTGGACATCCGGGTATTGGCCGGACAGTGCATTGTCTTAGCACTAAATACTGGTGGCCCACGTTAGCCAGGGATGTGAGGGTTTATGTCTCCTCCTGCTCGGTGTGCGCCCAGTGTAAGGCGCCCAGACACCTGCCCAGGGGTAAGTTACAACCCCTGCCCGTTCCACAACGACCATGGTCCCACCTCTCGGTGGATTTTGTGACAGACCTTCCCCTCTCTCAGGGGAATACCACCATCCTGGTCGTTGTGGACCGGTTCTCTAAGGCCTGTGGTCTTTTTTTTTATTTTATTTTATTTCACCTTTATTTAACCAGGTAAGCCAGTTGAGAACAGGTTCTCATTTACAACTGCGACCTGGCCAAGATAAGCAAAGTAGTGCAATAAAAAACAACACAGAGTTACATATGGGGTAAAAAAACATAAAGTCAGAAATACAACAGAAAATATATATACAGTGTGTGCAAATGTAGCAAGTTATGGAGGTAAGGCAATAAATAGGCTATAGTGCAGAATAATTACAATAGTATTAACACTGGAATGCTAGATGTGCAAGAGATTATGTGCAAATAGGGATACTGGGGTGCAAAAGAGCAAAATAAATAACAATATAGGGATGAGGTAGTTGGGTGGGCTAATTTCAGATGGGCTGTGTACAGGTGCAGTGATCGGTAAGGTGCTCTGACAACTGATGCTTAAAGTTATTGAGGGAGATAAGAGTCTCCAGCTTCAGAGATTTTTGCAATTCGTTCCAGTCATTGGCAGCAGAGAACTGGAAGGAATGGCGGCCAAAGGAGGTGTTGGCTTTGGGAATGACCAGTGAGATATACCTGCTGGAGCGCAGACTACGGGTGGGTGCTGCTATGGTGACCAATGAGCTAAGATAAGGCGGGGATTTGCCTAGCAGTGATTTATAGATGGCCTGGAGCCAGTGGGTTTGACGACGAACATGTAGTGAGGACCAGCCAACAAGAGCGTACAGGTCACAGTGGTGGGTAGTGTATGTGGCTTTGGAGACAAAACGGATGGCACTGTGATAGACTACATCCAATTTGCTGAGTAGAGTGTTGGAGGCTATTTTGTAAATGACATCGCCGAAGTCAAGGATCGGTAGGATAGTCAGTTTTACGAGGGCATGTTTGGCAGCATGAGTGAAGGAGGCTTTGTTGCGAAATAGGAAGCCGATTCTAGATTTAACTTTGGATTGGAGATTCTTTATGTGAGTCTGGAAGTTGAGTTTACAGTCTAACCAGACACCTAGGTATTTGTAGTTGTCCACATACTCTAGGTCAGACCCGTCGAGAGTGGTGATTCTAGTCGGGTGGGCGGGTGCCAGCAGCGTTCGATTGAAAAGCATGCATTTAGTTTTACTAGTGTTTAAGAGCAGTTGGAGGCTACTGAAGGATTGTTGTATGGCATTGAAGCTCGTTTGGAGGTTTGTTAACACAGTGTCCAATGAAGGGCCAGATGTATACAAAATGGTGTCGTCTGCGTAGAGGTGGATCTGAGAGTCACCAGCAGCAAGAGCGACATCATTGATATACACGGAGAAAAGTGTCGGCCCAAGAATTGAACCCTGTGGCACCCCCATAGAGACTGCCATAGGTCCAGACAACAGGCCCTCCGATTTGACACACTGAACTCTATCTGAGAAGTAGTTGGTGAACCAGGCGAGGCAGTCATTTGAGAAACCAAGGCTATTTAGTCTGCCAATAAGAATGCGGTGGTTGACAGAGTCGAAAGCCTTGGCCAGGTCGATGAAGACGGCTGCACAGTACTGTCTATTATCAATCGCGGTTATAATATCGTTTAGGACCTTGAGCGTGGCTGAAGTGCACCCGTGACCAGCTCGGAAACAGGATTGCATAGCGGAGAAGGTACGGTGGTATTCGAAATGGTCGATGATCTGTTTGTTAACTTGGCTTTCGAATACTTTCGAAAGGCAGGGCAGGATGGATATAGGTCTGTAGCAATTTGGATCTAGAGTGTCACCCCCTTTGAAGAGGGGGATGACCGCGGCAGCTTTCCAATCTCTGGGGATCTCAGACGTTATGAAAGAGAGGTTGAAAAGACTAGTAATAGGGGTAGCGACAATTTCGGCGGCTAGTTTTAGAAAGAAAGGGTCCAGATTGTCTAGCCCAGCTGATTTGTAGGGGTCCAGATTTTGCAGCGCTTTCAAAACATCAGCTGTCTGAATTTGTGTGAAGGAGAAGCGGGGGGGGGCATGGGCAAGTTGCAGCAGAGGGTGCAGAGTTGGTGGCCGGGTTAGTGGTAGCCAGATGGAAAGCATGGCCAGCTGTAGCAAAATGCTTGTTGAAATTCTCGATTATTGTAGATTTATCGGTGGTGATAGTGTTTCCTAGCCTCAGTGCAGTGGGCAGCTGGGAGGAAGTGCTCTTATTCTCCATGGACTTTACAGTGTCCCAAAACTTTTTGGAGTTAGTGCTACAGGATGCAAATTTCTGTTTGAAAAAGTTAGCCTTTGCTTTCCTGACTGCTTGTGTATATTGGTTCCTAACTTCCCTGAAAAGTTGCATATCGCGGGGGCTATTTGATGCTAATGCTGTGCGCCACAGGATGTTTTTGTGCTGGTCAAGGGCAGTCAAGTCTGAGGAGAACCAGGGGCTATATCGGTTCTTAGTTCTGTCTTTTTTGAATGGGGCATGTTTATTTAAGATTGAGAGGAAATTACTTTTAAGGAACAACCAGGCATCCTCTACTGACGGAATGAGATCTATATCCATCCAGGATACCTGGGCCAGGTCAATTAGGAAGGCCTCCTCGCTAAAGTGTTTTAGGGAGCGTTTGACAGTGATGAGGGGTGGTCGTTTGACCGCGGACCCGTTACGGACGCAGGCAATAAGGCAGTGATCGCTGAGATCCTGGTTGAAGACAGCTGAGGTGTATTTAGAGGGTATGTTAGTCAGGATGATATCTATGAGGGTACCCATGTTTACGGATTTAGGGTTGTACCTGGTAGGTTCGTTGATAATTTGCGTGAGGTTGAGGGCATCTAGCTTGGATTGTAGGATGGCTGGGGTATTAAGCATATCCCAATTTAGGTCACCAAGCAGTACAAACTCTGAGGATAAATGGGGGGCAATCAATTCACATATGGTGTCCAGGGCACAGCTGGGGGCTGAGGGGGGTCTGTAGCAAGCGGCAACAGTGAGAGACTTATTTCTGGAAAGGTGGATTTTTAGAAGTAGAAGCTCAAACTGTTTGGGCACAGACCTGGATAGTATGATAGAGCTCTGCAGGCTATCTCTACAGTAGATTGCAACTCCACCCCCTTTGGCAGTTCTATCTAGACGGAAAATGTTATAGTTGGGGATGGAAATTTCAGAATTTTTGGTGGCCTTCCTGAGCCAGGATTCAGACACTGCTAGAACATCAGGGTTGGCAGAGTGTGCTAACGCAGTGAATAACTCAAACTTAGGAAGTAGACTTCTGATATTTATGTGCAAGAAACCAAGACTTTTGCGATTACAGAAGTCATCAAATGATAGCGCCTGGGGAGTAGGAGTGATACTGAGGGCTGCAGGGCCTGGGTTAGCCTCTACATCACCAGAGGAACAGAGGAGGACTAGAATAAGGATACGGCTAAAGGCTTTAAGAACTGGTCTTCTAGTGCGTTGGGTACATAGAATAAAGGGGGCAGATTTCCGGGTGTTATAGAAAAGATTCAGGGCATTATGTACAGACAAGGATATGGAAGGATATGAGTAAAGTGGAGGTAAACCTAAGCGTTGGGTAACAATGAAAGAGATAGCATCGCTGGAGGCATCAATTGAGTCGGTCTCCGCGTGTATAGGGGGAGGGGCAAAGGAGCTATCTAAGGCAGGTTTAGCTAGGCTGGGGGGTCTACAGTGATATAGTACAATTAGAAATAACCGAAACAACAATAAACTAACCATGTTTGGGCTGAGGCTAAACATAAACAGGATGTAGTACCGTAAAAAGGAACAGTCCAGCAGATATCAGCTGTATAGCTGAGTTATCATAAGGTCCGGTGGTGAAGCACTAGTAAGAGGCCACGGCTAGCGTGTGCTAGCGGGCCAGGGCTAGCAGATGGATGGAATCTTCGTGGTTAACGTCGTAACCACATCAGACGATTTCGTCGGCAGACCAGTCGTGTAGGATCGGCGGGGCTCCGTGTCAACACTAGGTGGTCCCGTCCGGTTGACAGAGAGGTAGATAGCCGGGAGATGGGCGATGGGCCTAGCTCAGGATGATTAGCCAGACCACAGCGTCCGTTTTGTTGTAGCTGGCTGGTGGTAGCTAGCTGGTAGCGATGAATCCGGAGTTAAAGGTCCAGTGATTCAGTGATTCCGGCGGAAAAACTGATATGTTCTGGGTCGATAACGCGCTGTGCAGACTGGCCGAATATCCGGTGATCAATGTCCAGTGATTAAAATTAATCCCGCAGAAAAAAATCCAATGTTCTGGGTGAAACACCGCTAGCTGTGGCTAATAGCAAATAGCAAGTAGCTAGTTAGCTGGCTAGCTAGTTTCAACTGGAGATTCTAGATTCTAGATAAAGGTAAGTCAATAATAGAATCCGTTCCACATTGAGTGAGGCGGGTTGCAGGAAAGTATATCTTGTAGAAGGATGAAAAGTCTGATAGGGAAATATGTACGAAAAATAGGGTATTTACAGGCTATTTACAGACAGACGATAAAAACACAACTGCACTACTACGCCATCTTGGATTGTCTTCTCCCTATGTCGGGTCTTCCTACTGCCCTACAAACCGCAGAGGCACTATTTACCCACGTCTTCCGGCATTACGGGGTACCCGAGGATATAGTGTCTGATCGAGGCCCCCAGTTTACCTCCCGAGTTTGGAGAGCGTTCATGGAGCGTTTGGGGGTCTCGGTGAGCCTTACCTCAGGGTACCACCCGGAGAGTAACGGGCAGGTAGAACGAGTCAACCAGGATGTGGGTAGGTTTCTGAGGTCGTATTGCCAGGACCGGCCTGAGGAGTGGGCTCGGTACATTCCCTGGGCCGAGATGGCCCAGAACTCTCTCCGCCACTCCTCTACCAACCTAACCCCCTTCCAATGTGTGTTAGGTTACCAGCCGGTTCTGGCACCTTGGCAGCAGAGCCAGATCGAGGCCCCTGCGGTGGATGATTGGATGAGGCGCTCGGAGGAGACGTGGAACGCTGCACACGTCCACCTGCAGCGGGCCATCCGTCGTCACAAGGCGAGCGCCGATCTCCACCGCAGTGAGGGGCCGGTGTACGCACCCGGAGATCGAGTCTGGCTCTCTACCAGAAACCTACCCCTCCGCCTGCCCTGCCGGAAGCTGGGTCGGCTGTTTGTGGGGCCTTTTAAAGTCCTGAGAAGATTGAACGAGGTGTGTTATAGGTTACATCTGCCTGTTGAATATAAGAATATTAACCCCTCGTTCCATGTGTCTCTTCTCAGGCCGGTGGTAGCTGGTCCACTCCAGGAAGGTGAGATAGGAGAGACTCCTCCGCCCCCACTGGACATCGAGGGGGCTCCGGCGTACACTGTTCGGTCCATCTTGGACTCAAGACGCCGGATGGGGGGTCTCCAGTATCTCGTGGAGTGGGAGGGGTACGGCCCGGAGGAGCGGTGCTGGGTGCCGCGGAGGGACATCCTAGACCCATCTCTCCTGTCGGAGTTCCACCGGGACCATCCCGCGCGCCCTGCTCCGCGCCCTCCTGGTCGTCCCCGAGGCCGGGGTCGGCGCACGGCTGGAGCCGCGCGTCAAGGGGGGGGTACTGTCACGGTTTCGGCCGAGGCTGCTCCTCCTCCTTGTTCGGGCAGGTTTCGGCGGTCGTCGTCCCCGGAGTACTAGCTGCCACCGATCTATGTTTCATGTTCGTTTGGTTTTGTCTTGATGTTGTACACCTGTGTCTAGTTAGTCCTCATTAGTGTCCTATTTAGTTCTCGTTGTGTGTGTATGGTGTTGTGTGTGATTGCTCTTCTGTTTTGGTGTTCTGAGCTACGTACTTCCCTCCGTTGTTTGGAGAGGTTTTCGCACATGTTAGTGCGCCTTTTGTTTGACGCCTGTGTGCGCCTTTATTTCGCCTCCGGGCTTATTGTGCTCGCTTACTACGTGAATAATTCACTAAAGTCTTTTGGACTTAGCTTCTGCGTCCTGCGCTTGATTCCTGCACCACACCCACCTTCAGCACCCCTGACATGTGTTTTACAAAAAGTGGGCTCTCCTACATGGAGTGTGCCGGTATTACGGTCACTGTCCTTTCAGCATTACAAGCCTGTCAAACTGTTGTTGTTTTTGGTGAGTGTGATAGTGATGGCGTTAGGCTACCATAGGTTGTGTAAGCAGTGTGGTTGTTGTGGCTGGTAAAGTTAGTGTGGGTGCTGTCTCTGTGTATTTCTAAAAAAAAATGTTTGGTACAACGTTTTGCAAGATTCTTTACCCCACTTATGGCCTATGCCCAATAGTCACGGTTTGCCGCTGGTATTGTGCTCTTGTATTGAGTGTACACGCTGACTACTTTCTGCTGACCTCTTGCCAGGTCCCCCTTGCGAAATAGGTTTTTAACCTCAATGGTATTTTCCTGCTTAAATAGAATAAAATAAAATAAGAAAGACTAGATGATTTCCATACAGAAGCATTGGGAAGTCACAGTTTTGGGTGATGTCAGCCATTTCCAGTGCCCTGCCCTGCTTTCCCATCTAATCTCTAATAGTCTTCCTGTACATTGATTTATTCTGTCTCTCTCTCTTCTGGTCAGTTATAAAGGCTCTCAGACATTCAGATCAACAAAGACTACCCTGTGGATCTGGGGAAGAGGGTTCTCTAACCACGACAGGCATTTTCACATGAATTCTGAAGGCTCAACTCAATACTTGGGAGACTGGACGAAAGCTCTCCAGGGACAGCAAGGCAAGCCCCTAGCCCAGGCAGGAAGCATCATCAGTACTAATTTAATACCAGCCAAGGCAGATGCTGTCGGGGTGAGCATGAATAGGAGTCAGAAGGGTCTGTTGAGGAGGTGGAGAGACCATAAAGGGGGGGGGGGGTTATATGCAGTGCATTCAACTGGACATACTGGGCTTGCAGTCCACAAACATCCACACCCAAAGCTTTTTATTTATTTATTTTTTCTCCGTCTTTTGGAATGGTCTCTAAGATCACTGAGATACTGTTACCAAGGCAGGGATAACATCAAAGCATCAAGTTACTCAGCATCTCAAAGGTAGGTCTTAATCTGATCTCTTTAGATTTTCTCAAGACTTGCCAAGAGCAAATACATTCTAAAAGTTGATAATATGCTCTGTGTTTGATTTAAGGCTTGGAAAATAAGGCGCAAACTTGGATTTCCAATCTGTTGTATAGTATTATATCGCTCCTTTATCATGACATTGAAGTATTAAGTGAAAGTGATATGATACACTGATGTGTATCACTGAGGTGATACGATATCGGCTTCATGTTGTACTCACATAGAGGAGAGATCCAAGATCAAATAGGGTGCGTTCAAGAAGCACAAGAAGCAATTTCCTCTTAATGGAAATCATTGTAACGCAATAGTGGCGTTCACATTTTTATTCAATTTTTTTACATTCCTTTTATTTGAAACAACAAGGAATGTAACTTGAAATGCAGACAGTTACATGACTTCTAAAATATGACACCGGTATACATTTTATTCTCTGGAGTAGAAGCTATTCCCACCTGGATCCCATATCCTTTATGTAATAATTATTTCCACTCAATCAAACCTAAATTCAGGTGAAAATAGTCTGAAAGAGATAGGGATGTATGGGTCATTGTTGAACCTTCTTTTTTCCAACTTCCTCCACATATCTGACTCCCAGGTGAGGAGGGGTAAGGCTAAAGGCTATGCCTGGACTACCAGAGAGCATCCCCCTTGGGGAGCGCACCCTTCACTCCCAGTCCCAGGAGCAGCTCACTCCCCAGACAGAAAGCACCGTGTTCAGCCTGTCCCGCAGCGAGTCCCTCTGGACCAATGAGTCGGCCCGCAGCACATGTGAGATCTACTGGTTCCCATTCCACCTCATGTCCACCGGGGGCAGCATCTTTGCCTGCGGCTTCATCTTGAGTGGCCTGTATTTCGCTGGCTACTGCAGGAAGGCCACCAACATCCTGGGCCCGGCCCTGGTGTCCATTGGCCTGATGGTGCTGGTGGTGGGCGTGGTGCTGATCCCCATCACTAAGGAGAACAGGAAGCAGCCCACCATGAAGAAGCCCTTCAGTTACTACAGGCAACCGGTCTTTAAATTATGAGGTGGGCCGGGCGCGGCATTCCTGTCTTGTATGCTGTGGTCCTGGATAGTCCTCAGGCTCAAAGTCTGATTATCAGACCATTTAGTTTCCCAAAAGCACAATGGAGGATTGGATACTTCTCTGCTGAGCATGGCTACACTACAATTAACTTGTAGGGGGACATGATTCGTTCTATTTTCTTCCACCACTACGGATGTATACATACAGTATTTTAATATCTGCATGACAAAGTATATATTATAACCAAGTTACAGGTGGTTCTTTGACATTTGATCTTAAGCATTTGAAGGCACTAGAAAGTTACCATGCTGCCAAATAACACAATTATAAATATAGTCCACTGCCTTTATGCACAATTATTAGAATGAGTGACAACAAGCATATTGAGAAGAAAGATGTGTGCATGCATATTGATGAGAGCAGGATTGAGTATTGACAGAATGCCTTTGTGGTAGGCTACTGATTCATGAATAATTAAATAAATAACATGTGCTTATTTGGTGATGGATGCATTTTCTTTTCAGTTGTAGCCTATATTCATCACATTCACAGCCATTACAGACTTCCAGTGACATGGATGGGTGTGTGTATGTGTGTGTGTGTGTGTGTGTGTGTGTGTGTGTGTGTGTGTGTGTGTGTGTGTGTGTGTGTGTGTGTGTGTGTGTGTGTGTGTTAGATGTAATCTCTGTGAAGGGCAGTGTGACACTTGACTGACCCAACAAATTGAAAGTTTGTAGTGCCAAGTGTAAGTGAAGAACATCACACTTTTCATAGCATTTGAATGTCCTTCTCGGTGACTGGACTGAAACTTTGATTTCACACAAAACCTCAATTTTAGAGTGACTATAAAATACTATTAGAATAATTATGTTTCTGTTTCTGTTCAGGATGCCCTATGTGACTGACAAGGTTTCTCTAAATATGGCAAATTATATCAACATGGTCAGTTTAGCTGATGTATAGGGTAGTAAGACTATTATTTCCACGACATTCCCTTCTTCATTTTCACTTATAGGTGAATACTAATTTGACTGGCAAATTACATTACGTCGAAAGACCTGAGTTGGCCTGCACACAAGCTGCATCATTTGCATCAAGCAACAACACCCTATGCGAGACAACCACTCCTGGTGAATAGGCTACTGTAAAATAAGTGCACCATTAGAAAGTATAGCTCTTTTTGTTTGTCTATTTTATAGGTCTAAAATGTGTTTGTAAATAATTTAAATTATAGTCTGTTATCGTGACAAATGACGTTTTTTTTTTAAGAAGAAGAAAATAAATGGTGTACTGTCTACCTTTCGCTCTGAACACGTCACGTTGGGGCGGTTCTCACAACAGGTGTGCCCTCTGGGTGCGAGAAGAACAGAAGGAACATAATAGACGCACCTTCCGTTATTTTCAGGGTGTATCGACACAATGATGGACCTTAGATGCATAGGCGGGTGTGTGCCGTTATTTTTTCTGGCTATTGCTTTTGATGTTATTGGTTTCATTATCCTGTTCATTGGAATTTTTGCCAATTTGCGAATCGATGGCAGGTTTTATGGCGATTTCTTGATTTACAGTGGTTCAATTATCCTTTTCATAAGTTTGGCTTGGTGGATTATGTGGTACGTGGGCAATATACAGGTCTCAGAAGACAGCTTTGGAACAAGTTTACTGAAAAAGAAACAGAGTTTTGTACAGTTGGCCAGAAAGTTGTCAGAGAGGCTTTCCAAAAAATGCACACCTGAAGATGTAATCACAAAGTATGACGAGGAAAACAAGGTTAAAGCTGGGACGCCTACACCTGTTCACGTCGCCTCTCGAATAACCTGGGGGAAATCTTTCGGTTATCAGAACGGCGGCTATGACTCCAGCTTGGACTCCTTTTCGATGGAGAAGGAAAAAAATATACCAGATATACCGAACTTGGATGTACAGACCATCGCTAGGGGTAATGTTAAAAGACTGTTCTGATTGTAAGTTTTGGGATAAGATATAGTATTCTAATAAATTGTGCATAATTTCAGGAAAATAAACAATATTTAATTTTCACTAATGAAAAAGAAAGTCCTCTCTGATGAACATACTAACATCATTCAGCTGTTTTGCTCTAAGAACATTACAAAACAGGTAGGCCTAGGTAACCAGTATTAGTTTCACCATAGGTAACTCATATTAGGGCAGGGGTTCCCAAACTCGGTCCTGGGGCCCCCGGGTGCAGGACCGAGTTTGGGAAACCCTGTATTAGGGGACTGCATTGCCTAATTGTAAAATGTAAAGTAAAATGATAATCTGGAACATTTATAAATTGTATCTGCATTCAGGATGAAACGTTTTCAGTCTATTGATTTGGTATTTTCTCATTTGTATTTCAAGATTCTCTGTAGGACTTTCTGATCCCAAGACTACCTTCAACACTGTACGCTTCACGGAATGGGACTACAGACAATTAAGGACATTAATCAGGACTGGTCTGGACATCAGTTCTGGACAACAAAGGCTTTCATCATGATGGGGTGAAATTACCAAAAGTCTTAGGGATACAGGCCTACTGGAGATATTGCTCTGAATGCATATGATATTGTTTTAGTTTTTTATTTACATATCAATTATTAATATATTTGCCATGTGATGTTATGTGAACTTTTTATGTTCTAGGATCAATATTATGTAGAAATGTTTATATGACAAAATGTAGCCTATCTACATGTTGAGGTCCATCTTAGCCATTTTCTAGAATAGTCTCAGACAGAAATCCTAGAGGGCCCCTGTCTGAACGGCAGGTAATTGAACACAGACTCTCTCCAAGCCAGACCCAGAAATGCAATCACCTGCATTTACAATTGTTGACACAACATATAAACAGCAATCAGGCAGGTTTGCCTGTGCCACAACAATTGCATTGCCAAAGCAGGCCTTAAACCCTCAACAAAACATTGTTTGGCCTGGGGCACTGAGCTTGGTTTCACCTGCATGTTGACATTACATGGACATTTGGGCTATACTCTTTTAACTGTTCACTGAGTAGGCTGATTTTGTTTTTATTCATATGCGCAAGCTTCTAAAATGTAAATTGCACCAGACTGCATTTTTTAAAATGTTGTGATATTTTATTTCTTCATATTCTTTAGATTTCAGTTGCCTTACCAACATATAGGTTGTGTCTAACATTACTGATAATGAGTGTGTATGTCAAGTCATTGGACTCAGGGCGTTGCCTGTCTGTATGCTAATGCACAGAGCTAAACCAACCTCCCACGGCTGTCTGACTGGTCTAACAAGGTATTTAAAGGGAGAGGTTTTTCACTCTAGTTCCTCTTTCTGTCATGATGCATGAAGCATGAAATAGTAAATCATCTCAGTGGATTGCGTCCAGTAGGCCTACTGCAGGCTAAATATAAACTGCTGATAAAATCACTTAAATATATCTTCCCAACATACAATCACTTTTCACACACTGTTCATAATGTTGGATGTTATACATACACTACATGGTGAAATGTATGTGGACACCTGCTCGTCGAACATCTCATTCCAAAATCATGGCCATTAATATGGAGTTGGTCCCCCCCTTTGTTGCTATAACAGCCTCCACTCTTCTGGGAAGGCTTTCCACTAGATGTTGGAACATTGCTGTGGGGACTTGCTTCCATTCAGCCACAACAGCATTAGTGAGGTCAGGCAGTGATGTTGGGCAATTAGGCCTGGCTCAAAGTCTGCGTTCCAATTCATCCCAAAGGTGTTGAATGGGGTTGAGGATGTGCAGGCCAGTCAAGTTCTTCCACACCGAATCTCGACAAAGCGTTTCTGTATGGACCTCTCGCTTTGTGCACAGGGGCATTGTCATGCTGAAACAGGAAAGGGCCTTCCCCAAACTGTTGCCACAAAGTTGGAAGCACAGAATCGTCTAGAATGTCATTGTATGCTGTAGCATTAAGATTTCCCTTCACTGGAACTAAGGGGCCTAGCCTGAACCATGAAAAACAGCCCCAGACCATTATTCCTCCTCCACCAAACTTTACAGATGGCACTATGCATTGGGGCAGGTAGCGTTCTCCTGGCATCCGCCAAACCCAGATTAGTTTGTCGGACTGCCAGATGGTGAAGTGTGATTCATCACTCCAGAGAATGCAATAACAACATGACCTTTTTGGAAGTCAGGGATTGCTAAGGAATGAGGTTGGACCATTTGGCTTAAAGTTTTAATGGATTGTTCAAAGTTGTACAACCTGTTGATGTGGTTGGATACCAGTCTTGCCGCTGTGTCCTACAATGGAAGGCGTGCTGAAAATCAGAAGAATGCGACTGAGTTTTGAAAAGGTTGTGGCTGGAAAGGCCTCTCCTCATTCTTGTCAAGTCCTCAGCTGACAGCACCCCAGACAGCGTCCATGTCCCTGCTATGGATAAATCTTCTAAGGCTCGCTGTGTTCTCTTTCTCATCCTGGCTTTGGTTTTTGACGTTGTCGGTCTGATCCTATTTTTCCTGGGGATCTTTGCTCCGTGGAGTTTCTGGGACTTCTTTGTGCTGTCGGGGCCCTTGCTCATCTTCCTCAGCCTGGTCTTCTGGATATTCTGGTACCTGGGGAGCCTCACCGTGCCCTACGAGGAGTTCATCTTGCCAAAGTGACACCCAAACATGGTCAAAGGTGACCCACCTGACAAATGGCTGGTCCCCCTGGACTGATAGCTTGACCCTCACAACTTTAAGGAGTTGACAGGATTCTGGATTCTGAGTGTTTGACCATGTTTCTCATTGGACTGTGAACCAGAGGCCCTTGTTTTCTTTAAACAAGGTTTGAGCTTTAGTTCAAGCAGTGTGTGTGCATTTCTGATGATGATGAATAACAATGAAGAGAGGGCATGGCTGTTGTTTCAAATATATATATACTTTCCTCTGTCCAGGAACCTGTTGGACTCTGGAAAAACTCCTGTTGGAAGTGAAGAATGACACGCACCTTATTGTACCTCTATGTTGTAGAATGACAAGTTGTCATGTATGGACAACCATGATTTCATCTATGCTGGGTTGAAGTGGGACATGAACTCCTAACAGCTCTAAAGCACTTGGGTCCATCCTTTAAAGACTGCATCACTACATCTATTTAACTCCTTTTATAGTATGTGTAATGCTAATAAATATTTGTTTATTTTATTTTTTAAGTTTTATCCTCAAAAATAATAATAAGCTACAAAATGTGAGAGACAACATTTTTGAAGGACTCATTGAAGAAGATGAGTGTTAAATGTATACTCCCCTACATATTTATACATTGAAGTTCAAACTTTTATTTTGGCTTTATACTCCAGCATTTTGGATCAAATGCTTTATATGAGGTGACAGTACAGAATGTCACCTTTTATTTGAGGATATTTTCATACATATCTGTTTTACCATTTAGAAATGAAAGCACTTTGTGTATCTAGTAACCCCATTTGAAGGTGTCAAGTATTTGGACAAATTTACTTATAGTGTTAAATTTAATCAAAAGTTTAGTATTCGGTCCCATATTCCCAGCACGCAATGACTACATCAAGCTTGTGACTCTACAAACTTGTTGGATGCATTTGCAGTTTGTTTTGGTTGTGTTTCAGATTATGTTGTGCCCAATAGAAATTCATGCTAAATAATGTATTGTGTCATTTTGGATACACTTTTATTGTAAATAAGAATAGAATATGTTTCTAAACACTTCTACATTAATGTGGATGCTACCATGATTACAGATTATCCTAAATTAATCGTGAATAATGATGAGTAAGAAAGTTACAGAGGCATACATATCATACCCCCAAATCATGCTAACCTCTGATCATTACCAATAATGGGTGATTAGCATTGTTGGGGGGTATGATATTTATGCCTCCGTAACTTTCTCATTCATCATTATTCACGATTCCTTCATGATTATCCGTAATCATGGTAACGTCCACATTAATGTAAAAGTGTTCAAAAAACATATTATACTGAACAAAAATATAAACACAACATGCAACAATTTCAAAGATTTTACTGAGTTACAGTTCATATAAGGAAATCATTCAATTGAAATAAATAAATAAATTAGGCCCTAATCTATGGATTGCACATGACTGGGCAAGGGCGCAGCCATAGATGGGCCTGGGAGGGCATAGGCCCCACCCACTTGGGAGCCAGGCCCACCCAATGGGGAGCCAGGCCCATCCAATCAGAATTAGTTTTTCCCCACAAAAGGGCTTTATTACACACAGAAATAGGCCTCAGCACCACCTCAGACAATCCTACAGGTGAAGAAGCCAGATGTGGAGGTCCTGGGCTGGCGTGGTTACACGTGGTCTGTGGTTGTGAGGCAGACCACGTGTGAGGCAGGACGAATTGCCAAATTCTCTAAAACGACATTGGAGGTGGCTTATGATAGAGAAACTAACATTACATGATCTGGCAACAGCTCTGGTGGACATTCCAGCAGTCAGCATGCCAATTGCATGCTCCCTCAAAACTTGAGACATCTGTGTTATTGTGTTGTGTGACAAAACTGCACATTTTAGAGTGGCCTTTTATTGTCCCCAGCACAAGGTGCACCTGTGTAATGATCATGCTGTTTAATCAGCTTCTTGATATGCCACACCTGTCAGGTGTAAACAAAT
Source organism: Coregonus lavaretus (assembly GCF_964263955.1). NCBI lineage: Eukaryota > Metazoa > Chordata > Actinopteri > Salmoniformes > Salmonidae > Coregonus > Coregonus lavaretus. The sequence goes on along the minus strand of NC_140015.1, from coordinate 23,380,554 downwards.
GTTTGCTCAGAATTTGAGAGAAATAAGCTTTTTGTGTGTTTGGACAATTTCTGAGATATTTTATTTCAGCTCATGAAACATGGGACCAACACTACATGTTGCGTTTATATTTTTGTTCAGTATATATTGCTATTTACAATAAAAGTGACTCCAAAATGAGACAATACATTATTTACCATTCATTTCTATTGGGCACAACATTATCCAAAACACAACCAAAACAACCTGCAAATGCATCCAACAAGTTTGTAGAGTCACAAGCTTGATGTAGTCATTGTGTGCTGGGAATATGGGACCAAATACTAAAGTTTTGACTAAATGTAAAACACTGTAAGTCAAGGGTAGACAACTAGATTCAGCAGCGGGTCCATTTTTGTCATTCGGGGGGCCGAAACATAAATATAATAATTGGTAAAATTCAAATTGACTACAAGGAAGCCCAAAAAAAGATTGTATTTGAAAATAACAATAATTTCATACCTTGATTACATTGAGACATGATCACATATGTCTCTTTTTTTATTTGTGGGAATAATTAGAAACATATTTCCTAATTTAAACACTTTAAACACATTTTTAGCTGAATTCCTGGTGATTTTACAGTCTTTTTTAATTTATTAACATTTTTACAAAAAAGTTTGGGGGCCAAAATAAATCACTTGAGGGACAGTTTTGGCCTGTTGCCGACCCCTGCTATACATGAATTTGTCCAAGTACTTATGACACCTTCTAATGGGGGGATTAGAAACATAAAGTGCTTTAATTTCTAAACGGTAAAACAGATATGTATGAAAATACCCTCAAATAAAAGGTGACATTCTGTTCTGTCACCTCCTTTAAAACATTTGATCTCAAATCCAAAATGCTGGAGTATACAACCAAATTAAAAGTTTTAACTTCACTGTAATACGTAGGGGAGTGTATTATAAGTGAGGCTGCCTGAAACTAGTCCAACTAGCAATGTAGGTTCTGCTTTAGGATGTGACAGTAGATCCACCCAACCAAGAGACAAACACAAAGAGTAAACAATCCACACATCATTCTCCAGCAATGACTAAGGATTTCTAAAAGGATGGTGACAGAGACAAGTCTATCTTAATAAAGCAGGGAGACTTCAGAATCGTTCAACATATATTTCAACCCTAGTGTGCAGTGTTCTTAGTGACATAAAATTATATTTGTGTGACATATGACAGAGAACACAAAATAGTGTTATAGTCAAACTTATTAACTCATAATTAGTAGCATCTATTGTAAGTCCAGACTATTGCGCACACTAGACAGTATACAAACATTCGGTATATTGATTCAGTCAAACTCAAACAAGAAATAATTCAGTTTTCGGCCTACAGTGTGTGTGCGTGTGTGCTTGCGTTAGTTGTTGTACGTGTGCATACAGTGTGTGTTCCCTTTATTCACTCTGAGTTGAAGTATGACTGAGGAGAGGAAGTTTTCATTATTCCTATCCTCTGCCTCTGGCCCCCTGGGATTCCCCTTGCCCTATTCAGCACTCTGGGCAGCATTAGCTCTATCTGACGCCCTCATGGAGAGTGTTATTAATGTGTCCATTTGGCTGTGGCCCCTGCCAGAGGAAATGGAGGAGAAGCATTAGAGCAGCTTCTCCCTAGGAGCAGTGGTATGGAAACCACGCTGCTCAGACCCTCGCGGGACCCTGGATTTCCTGCTAATGCTGGATTTCAGGTTGTCATGGCAGCGTGAGTCATAAACATCAGTAGCACATTATCACTTCACACTCCAGTGGCAGAATATTATAAGGCCTTGCCGCTGACATGTTGGAGAGGTGAGGCAAGACTTACGTTGCCTGTTTTACACATTGTTTATGTCAGGGGTGCTGAAGGTGGGTGTGGTGCAGGAATCAAGCGCAGGACGCAGAAACTAAGTCCAAAAGACTTTAGTGAAATATTCACGTAGTACACGAGCACAACTAGCCCGGAGGCGAAATAAAGGCGCACACAGGCGTCAAACAATAGGCGCACTAACATGTGCGAAAACCTCTCCAAAACAACGGAGGGAAACACGTAGCTCAGAACACCAAACAGAAGAGCAATCACACACAACACCATACACACACAACGAGAACTAAATAGGACACTAATGAGGACTAACTAGACACAGGTGTACAACATCAAGACAAAACCAAACGAACATGAAACATAGATCGGTGGCAGCTAGTACTCCGGGGACGACGACCGCCGAAACCTGCCCGAACAAGGAGGAGGAGCAGCCTCGGCCGAAACCGTGACAGTTTACAATTATGGGTTTGTTCATCAACCTTTCACAAATATTTACTCTGGCGCATTCTCACACAGGTGAAGCAGTCTTTTAATACACCTACGTATCACTCTTTGGTACGCAAGCAAAGCAGTTTGTATACAAATAAGTACAAGCTGTTACATACGAACCATAGCAACACAGAATAATCCTTTGACAAATAGTTGCTCTTGTACCATGAAATATCAAGTCATTTCAATTGTATGATTGCCAAATCTATTGAAAGGGTTACTGTCTACTGTATGTTGCCAGCATGTAAGACATCCATATAGGAGAAATAAACATGTGTTGTAATGATCCACATTGTTCATATGGTTCATTAAGCTTCTGCCTCGAACACAAGCAGTTAAAATGGAGAGTGCACATTACATTATATGGCCTGCTAAAACAAACTGGTTTTAGCAAAACACTAGGTGATGCAATACTGTTGTGTTTTTCATGTTACAAAACCAGTAACATAAGTCTTGAAAGCATTTCATGGTCATAAATAATGTTATGAAATGTCTGAACATGGATATGCATTATTCCTATATACCTCTGGTACAGTTTACAAGCATTCTGCTGCAGTTCTCCCATCTTGTGAATATTGTAATGGAAGGTGCATGCCTCCCTCCAGTGGTAGCTGGATATTCATGTAGTTTATTGATGCATGGATCTCGAAAGACTAGTTTCTGTAGTGCTCTGTCCAGAAACAACCCCTCACCCCTATCCCTAGGCACTTGTGTAGCTCTTAAGGAATTTAGGCATTTGTAAAATAACAGACTTTCTCTGCATCTTGGAAAAACAGAATCCATCTGATTTGGTTCCAGAGTAAAGCTTGCAAGGACCCCTGGTTTTAGTGTCAGAGAGGGCAACTCATGGTCTGCTACCACGGGTGTGAGTTGGATAGGTGCCTGACTGGTGATACTATGGCCCTGAAGGCTTTAACAAAGATAAACCAAAAAAGTACATTCCTAGCTCAGACCTAAAAAGGTCTTTATAGTGACACCCTAAAGACTTTGGCACGTGTGCTGGTTCAGTGTCACCTTAATTATGCATGCACATCATGGTTCACCAGCAGCCCCAAACATCTAAAGAATAAGCTACAGACCAGCCAAAACAAGCATGTGAGAATTGTTCTTAACCCAGAGCCTCTGATATCGATTGTTTAAAACGTAAGAGTCTATAAGTAAGAACACCTTTCTATATACTGCGGCGTGTTGTGGAACAAACTACCACAACAACTTAAAGCCTTACCGACCATAACTTCATTAAAAAAGAATGTCAAAAACTGGCTGATGATTGAACAATAGAACCATCTTAATGTCTGTATCTATGTAAGAATGTTTGTATGTCTGTATCTTTGTAATGTTTTTGCACAATGCACTTTAGGGACCACAATGGGAATAAGTCACTGACTAATAAAAATCTATCAATCAATCAAATATGGTAGTATTACCACCCTTCCCTGTGATTGGGTAGGCGCACAATCCTGTCCACTCAGATCTACACGTGCCTAAAATCACATTAGGGGTTGTTTTTGGACCAGACCTAGGCCTCCTAGCCTTATTCCTCACCTTTAGCTGAGAGGAAGAGGCAAAAAGTCATCTTTGCCTTTGGTGTGCATTGATCTTGAAGAACCACAGGGGAAAGTGAATCCCCTGGGTGGGTCTCTGCCATATTGCTTCCACTTATCCTATATTTTGAACAATTAAGGAGAGGAGCGATGAGGAGAGGAATGCCACTTTAGGATACTCAGATAGACCCCAGGTATGGTGTTCCAAGGTGATCATGTACAATGCCCTTTAAGAAAGTTATATGTTACACTAGGTATAAAACAGTATAAAGCAGGGGTGGGCAATATTTTTGGCTCGAGGGCCACAACGGGAGTTGAAAATTCAGCGGAGGGCCGCACAGATTTTTTTTCTGACCCATTTGTTCGTCAAAAGCAATTTGAGGGCCAGAAAAAGGGCAGTTAGGCCTATTTGAAAATATATAGGTCCATTATAATTTCTACATACTTTCTATATAGTTTTAGATGTTCAGGAGTGGCCAGGTGTTTTATTTTTTTTATCAAAATATAACAGCCCCCCCCCCCCCCCCCCCCCCCCCCCTTCATCTGTACAAAGAGCCAAGAAATTGTGTGTAGTGTTGTCTGATAAATCAAACATTATTTCTGATGTAAACTGATGCTTCATGAAAAATATAATTTGGACTGGTGAAGGACAAGGTAGTAACCCAAAGCCATACTGGCATACCCTGTTGAAATGAATGCCACTATCAGTACTTGTCACTAGAGGTGTGATCATGGTACTCTTGCAAAGAGGTGTTCGATGTATCACCCTCCCCTACACAGCCACAATCCTCTGTTTACAAACAACCCCGGACTGGGCGGGGCATTGATGCCAACTGGTGACGTCCCCGTGAAAAGCACATGTTTGCATGCTGCAAGGCCACAGCGAGTCCCAAAAGACGTTGATTATTGCAGTAAAATAAATGACCATTCGGTCCAGTCTCCGCACCAGGTGGTGGGGTCGAAAATATATATTGTATTTTCGTAACGAATGTTTCTAAAATGATTTAAAAGCTCTCAGACTACTATGACCTCCATCATTTACGAGAGGAGTCTCGGGGCATTCTGGGTACCATAACACAAACCGGCAAGCTGCTGCAAACGGTGTCCTATCCAATACCAGGCATGGAGTCCGTAGTAGTCCTGGTGGTGGATCATAATGTATAGGCGTCGGATGATGACTATTGTGGAAATTGTCTCAGTCTTTATTCTCAACCTATACCAGCCATTCTTCCGATTGGCAATTTGTTCATCCAAAATTGCAAGCTTGTTCATACTCTCGGTTTTATGGGACATGTTGCTTTGAATATGGAAACATGCAGTGCACAATCACAACGTCATCATCAACATGAATGCAGTTTGACGAATAATCCACACATTGCTCAATTCTATGGTAGCAAAAAGAACACTCATAAAGCATGAAATCGTTATGATCTTGGCAATGGCAATGTTTGAAGGTTAATGTAAAAATATCAGTGCCAGGTTTTACATCTAGCCACACATTACACGGGTCGTCACTACATACCACAGCCACAAAGTCATAAACCCCGCCCATTTATACAATTTCTCTTTTTTAAATGTGATTTTATACCTAACCCTAGCCACACGGTTAACCGTATGCCTAACCTTAAATTAAGACCAAAAAGCACTTTTTTATTTTCATGCATTTAAGATATAGCCCATTTTGACTTTGTGGCTGTGGTAACTAGTGACAACACAATGCGTGTACACTACAGTTCAACCAACCTTGAGTCAATGATTCTTGTGTCTGATTGGTCTTCTCCTTGTAGCGTCAAGTGCATGTTCATTTTTTATTGGGTTATTGGATTGTCAATCATAGCATATCCACATGTTGCGTTGTTTGGTTGGATCCTTTTCCTACCCTTTCTCTCTGTGTCGCGGTGCAGGGTTGGAGCCGCTGTCCCTGGTCTGGCACGTTCCCCTAAATTTTTGTGTTAAATTTGATGCCCCTTTTTTAGATTCTACAATTTGTGACGGCATTTAAAATACATACACAGGCGTTTCCATACCGGTGTTTAAATTGTTTTTTTGGGTCAAATATACTCTTTATCCTGTAAAATGGCGGTGTTAAGCGGGTCGTCTGGGCCGGTTGCCCGGCTTGAGGGCCGTGAATTCGAATACTTGATGAAAAAGCGCTCGGTGACTATCGGGAGGAACTCGTCTCAGGGCTCCGTGGATGTGAGCATGGGTCATTCCAGTTTCATTTCTCGAAGACATCTTGAAATATTCACTGTTAGTGATGATAGCACTGGTGGTGGAGACTTCTACTTGCGATGCCTCGGCAAAAATGGGGTGTTCGTGGACGGAGTGTTCCTCAGACGGGGTGCCCCTCCTCTGCAACTACCACGAATGTAAGTTCAACATGTTTCTGTGTTTATAATAACTAATTAGATAGCTATCATATTGTTTTTGTTTTTGAATTACCACAAAGCACGTGCTATTGCAGCAACACTACGGGGTGGTGTTTGCCAATGCAATGTAGGTTAATCTTAGCTAGCTAGTTAACGTCAACTAGACAGTTTTTGTCAGATACTAGTAGCTACACGTTATGAACTGCCCTCCATTGTTATAAAATATCTTCTGAATTAAGACAGACAAATGTAGCGAGATTCGACCAGCTTTCAGTTGATTTGCTATCACATAGTGGGTTATTATTGTAACTAACTAAGTTAGCTAGTTGGCTAACTGTGTACATGGTCATACAGGTAAACAATGTCATTTAGTTCTGTGCATGTGTTTTGTTAATCAAATGGATATGATCGATGATTTGTTTATATTTAGGTTTGTGGATGGCTACGTTACTTGTAGGCCTGTATCTTTAAAACGTGTGATGTGTATCACTAGGCCATCACTCAATTGAACATTTCTGATACGATATGGGTCAGCTTTGCACAACTCGGAACATATAAGTTTTTGTTTTGGTTCAGTTTGTTCCATTCACAAAATGATCAAGGCAGGTCACAAATGCCAAAGCTAACGTTACTATACATAGGAAATAGTATTCTCAAAATCCAACATTATTTTCCTCTTGCCTTCAGTGTCACATTACTCTATTCTCTAGAATGAGATTTTATTTCTATGCCAAATTCCCGGTTTACATAGTTTGTTTTGTCAGATTTGCCCCATTTTATTGTAAAGAAACTTGCAAGAAACTTCCAAAATTCACTCCAATCCAACATTTTGTTGTCCAACTCAACCATTACAACTGAATACAACCCTGTATTTAATTAGGAAAAGTCACTATTGCGCCATAATCCACTTTTGAATGTTGATGTTTGATGCATTATAATTCACAATAAAAATTTAGTAGGCTGCTGGGGCTCATTCATTGGTCAGTTGCCTCCGTGACATACAAACACAAAGCTGCATTCTTAAAGCAGCAGTCAGCAGTAGAAACAATAACAAAGCGACCTCCCCAACCCTGTTTCAGTCAAAAGCTAAGGGATGGGGCTGGAGAAATGTAACCACTCTCAAATGCATATATAGAGCTATGGATGCAAGGACTGACCATCCAAAATTATAGTTTTAACCATGTTTTGAGGCAATGGGTGTGTTCGTATATTCACTCTGGAGTGTCAGAGTGCGCTCTGGGCGTTCATAAATTCAGAGCGTTGTCAGCGCATACTGGACGCTCTGGCGGAGGAGTAGGGTTGTTCCAAGCGTTCTGACCTCACAACATCAGTCAAGCACCCAAGCTAACTGGCTAAAGTTGGCTGGCTTGCTAGCTACTTCCAGACACAAATGAGAGTACACCTCACTCTGACCATTTTTATCGCAGAGCTGGTTAGGCTATTCATATTATCTAGAGCGTTGGTGACTGTAACTGTGCTGCTGGCAACAATTTAATAACTATTTTTTGCTGTCGATTACTGACATCTAACACTGTTCATAAATTCATCAGTTATTCTGCACTCTGGTACACTCAGACGAGAGTCCTCTGAAATCAGAGTAGATAGCCAGAGTGAATTTACGAACGCACCCTATATAGTGTTTGTTTGCATTTACTTTGACAAACATTGGAGTAAAACATGTTTATGTTTTAGGTTGTGATGGGGTAGACATGAGACATAAGTTATATTCTTCAAGAATCAATGGGTACATATAATTAATTTATAAGTCCAAAAATGTCCAACTGACCATCCAGTCTTCTTACCCATTCATACACAGTATCACAGCACTTTAGACTGAAGAGATGTTGATTCCTAACTAAGAAGCACAGTGGGCTCAAATTCCCTTATCGATCAGGTTGACGTAACTAAAGAGCTTTTAATCAGGGGTGTGTTTTATACGCTCACATCTACTGCTTCAAGAAAACCTTGTTGTGATATCCTTATTTTGGAATTGTGCATTATGGGTATGATGACTATAGTAGCCCACCCAACCTGAGGCAAAGAATGATCAGGGAAGTGGACAGACAGTCTTGGCTTGGAGAGCTCTGGCCTGGGCTTCTTTATGTCCCCTGGATTCCAACCGCATGACGGAAGTTGCCAAAATGAAGCAGTCACTGCTGCCCAGCCCTCCATGTTGTTGCTCTCCCACGCCTACATAATTACTCCCTGGCATAGTCCGGCCTTCTTGACTGTTTACATCCTAACTAAATCTGTGGAAAGGAGACGTGGTCCTCTGTAGCTCAGCTGGTAGAGCACGGCGCTTGTAACGCCAAGGTAGTGGGTTCGATCCCCGGGACCACCCATACACAAAAAAATGTATGCACGCATGACTGTAAGTCGCTTTGGATAAAAGTGTCTGCTAAATGGCATATTATTATTATGTATTAGTTTGATGCTCATTGTTTTGTCTTATTGGGATTTTGTGTGTTTTGAGGATAATCTGCCGGGATAATGATCTTGGTCAAAAAAGTGAATAGAATAGAGAAGACTTCTTGTCTCTGCTGCCCTGAGCATGGTTACTTTTGTATCATTTTAAGCTTAATTGTGTTCTACCTCCTGGCATAACATAGCAACTGTGCATTTGCTTTTACAAAATGTTTGGTCTCATTGAGAAAAGAGGGAAATTGAGGCTCCATGCCAATGTTAAAATGCAGTGAGGCTGTGGGAAAACTCCGCTCTTTGCAAAATGACTTGGGCTTTCCATGCAAGCTTATCCGCTTAACCAGTCTTCTTTTGTTGTTGAAAACATTTTAAGTATGATGTAATTGAAGCAGATAGTAGACTATATAATAACATGAATTGTCTGGTAGTGGGGTGGGTTTTGTGGTCTAATGGAATTCTCTGTACCCCAGGTAGTAGGGTGTGAGGGTTGGGTGCCAAAAGGAATTCTGTTTGCTGTTTGTATGCATCTGTGCCTGACTGACTGAGGATCAGTGAGCCCCCAACACACACACACACACACACACACAAACCCAAGGTTGTAAAAGCAATGTGTGTTGCCTTTGTAGTCACACGCAGCACTCTGCGAGGAATGTGACGTCTCAGAGCTCAGCATTCCTGTATCAAAGACGCCCTGGTGGTTGCCATGCGACTGTGCTGCTGAGCACAATGTTGATGGTGCTGTTCCTGCTATTAGGTGATTTCCCCCAATAGCAGGAACAGCACAATCAGTGGTCAGAATCTGGTAATATCAGGATGTAGGATGGGACATAAACCGAACAACTTCAATGAGTAATTTCTCTGAACATCACCAAATTCACTGAGAATACATTACATAGGATGAAGAAACAATACTCCGATCCTCAGCTCCATACTACGATTGGTGGTGGTGGGGGGGGGGTTCTAACTCATTGTTAGAAAAAAGTTTGGTCCAAATTGAATCTTAGGTACTATATTTAATAAATATTAAATGAATCCTATAAATTAAAATGGACAATTTGGGTGCAATCAATTAGCTTAATTTCTTAGAGATCAAATGTATATTTAAACAAAATAATGTTGCAGGAAGGCTAATCTTATCTGTTTCTAACAACAGAAACGATTTCAGAACAATCTGAGATGGTGGGTGTCAATCCTCTTTCTTGTGCTTTTTGAGTTGGAATGACCCAAAGGGATCATTAGGCCTGTTGAATATTGTGACATGCCTCTACCATGCTTGGTATCTAGTTTTGGAAAAACATGTTTTCCCCCTAGACACTAGCTAGTAGCTAAGTGTGGTCTGCATAATGAGGTCATCAACACCCCCCTATTTCAAATAATGGGGTTTCCAATGCTCTTTGTTGACAGGGGTATTACATTGGCCCTGAAAGGGTGTTGGAGTGCATATGCATCATTTAAGTGTCTGTCTTCACCAGGCTGGCTCCCAGCCGTTTTTCACCCTCTGAGTAGCAATGCTAATTTGAGACTTGGGTGTCAGGGACACTGTTCTCTCTGCATGTGCTCTTTGCCAGCTCTGTTGGGGCTTGGCAACAAGTGCAGCAGCGCCTGGCATCCGGACCAAAGGGAAGCAGGGCTGGCATAACAATCTGGGCCTCAGTCTCTCTCTGGGGTGTGATGATGGAGCCTGATTGAACCTCAGCATACAGTGAGGAGAAGAAGTATTTGATACGCTGCCGATTCTGCAGGTTTTCCTACTTACAAAGCATGTAGAGGTCTGACATTTTTTATCATACGTACACTTCAACTGTGTGAGACGGAATCTAAAACAAAAATCCAGGAAATCACATTGTATGATTTTAAAGTAATTAATTTGCATTTTATTGCATGACATAAGTATTTGATCACCTACCAACCGGTAAGAATTCCGGCTCTCACAGACCTGTTAGTTTTTCTTTAAGAAGCCCTCATGTTCTCCACTCATTACCTGTATTAACTGCACCTGTTTGAACTCGTTACCTGAATAAAAGACACCTGTCCACACACTCAATCAAACAGACTCCAACCTCTCCACAATGGCCAAGACTAGAGAGCTGTGTAAGGACATCAGGGATAAAATTGTAGACCTGCACAAGGCTGGGATGGGCTACAGGACAATAGGCAAGCAGCTTGGTGAGAAAGCAACAACTGTTGGCGCAATTATTAGAAAATGGAAGAAGTTCAAGATGACGGTCAATCACCCTCGGTCTGGAGATCTCACCTCGTGGGGCATCAATGATCATGAGGAAGGTGAGGGATCAGCCCAGAACTACACGGCAGGACCTGGTCAATGACCTGAAGAGAGCTGGGACCACAGTCTCAAAGAAAACCATTAGTAACACACTACGCCGTCATGGATTAAAATCCTGCAGCGCACGCAAGGTCCCCCTGCTCAAGCCAGCGCATGTCCAGGCCCGTCTGAAGTTTGCCAATGACCATCTGGATGATCCAGAGGAGGAATGGGAGAAGGTCACGTGGTCTGATGAGACAAAAATAGAGCTTTTTGGTCTAAACTCCACTCGCCGGGTTTGGAGGAAGAAGAAGGATGAGTACAACCCCAAGAACACCATCCCAACCGTGAAGCATGGAGGTGGAAACATCATTCTTTGGGGATGCTTTTCTGCAAAGGGGACCGGAAGACTGCACCGTATTGAGGGGAGGATGGATGGGGCCATGTATCGCGAGATCTTGGCCAACAACCTCCTTCCCTCATTAAGAGCATTGAAGATGGGTCGTGGCTGGGTCTTCCAGCATGACAACGACCCGAAACACACAGCCAGGGAAACTAAGGAGTGGCTCCGTAAGAAGCATCTCAAGGTCCTGGAGTGGCCTAGCCAGTCTCCAGACCTGAACCCAATAGAAAATCTTTGGAGGGAGCTGAAAGTCTGTATTGCCCAGCGACAGCCCCGAAACCTGAAGGATCTGGAGAAGGTCTGTATGGAGGAGTGGACCAAAATCCCTGCTGCAGTGTGTACAAACCTGGTCAAGACCTACAGGAAACGTATGATCTCTGTAATTGCAAACAAAGGTTACTGTACCAAATATTAAGTTCTGCTTTTCTGATGTATCAAATACTTATGTCATGCAATAAAATGCAAATTAATTACTTAAAAATCATACAATGTGATTTTCTGGATTTTTGTTTTAGATTCCGTCTCTCACAGTTGAAGTGTACCTATGATAAAAATTACAGACCTCTACATGCTTTGTAAGTAGGAAAACCTGCAAAATCGGCAGTGTATCAAATACTTGTTCTCCCCACTGTATATGGACATCCCCATTCTAGGCATGCACACTGCTTGTTGTTTACCCCACAGTGAGAGTGTGTGTTCTCTCTGTGTGTGTGTGTGTGTGTGTGTGTGTGAGAGCCTATATTTAGCCTGAGCCCCGAGAGTCTCCCTGTTCCCCCTAGAGGTACCTTTGCTCCACTCTCACAAATAGTTTAAAGCAGGTATGTTAGGACTTGATCTGATTGATTAGGATCCCCGTTAGCTGACGCCAATGGCGATCGCTAGTATTACTGGGGTCCGACATGCACTATATATACAAATGTATGTGGACACCCCTTCAAATTAGTGGATTCGACTATTTCAGCCAAACCCGTTGCTGACAGGTGTATAAAATCGAGCACACAGCCATGCAATCTCCGTAGACACATTGGCAGTAGAATGGCCTTACTGAAGAGCTCAGTGACTTTCAATGTGGCACCGTCATAGGATGCCACCTTTACAACAAGTCAGCTCGTCAAATTTCAGCCCTGCTAGAGCTGCCCCGGTCAACTGTAAGTGCTGTTATTGTGAAGTGGAAAAGTCTCGGAGTAACAACGGCTCGGCTGCGAAATGGTAGGCCACACAAGCTCAGAGAACGGGACTGCCGAGTGCTGAAATGCGGAGCGCGTAAAAATCGTCTGTCTTTGGTTGTAACACTCACTACCGAGTTCCAAACTGCCTCTGAAAGCAATGTCAGCGCAATAACTGTTTGTCGGGAGCTTCATGAAATGGGTTTCCATGGCCGAGCAGCTGCACACAAGCCTCAGATCACCATGCGCAATGCCAAGCATCGGCTGGAGTGGTGTAAAGCTCGCCGTTATTGGAATCTGGAGTAGTGGAAACGCGTTCTCTGGAGTAATGAATCACACTTCACCATCTGGCAGTCCGACGGAAGAATCTGGGTTTGGCGGATGCCAGGAGAACACTACCTGCCCCAATGCATATTGCCAACTGTAAAGTTTGGTGGTCTGGGACTGGTTTTTCATGGTTCGGGCTAGGCCTCTTAGCTCCAGTGAAGGGAAATCTTAATGCTACAGCATACAATGACTTTCTAGACGATTCTGTGCTTCCAACTTTGTGGCAACATTTTGGGGAAGGCCCTTTCCTGTTTCAGCATAACAATGCCCCTGTGCACAAAGCGAGGTCCATACAGAAATAGTTTGTCGAGATTCGGTGTGGAAGAACTTGACTGGCCCGCACAGAGCCCTGACCACAACCCCATTTGAACACCTTTGGTATGAATTGGAACGCCGACTGCGAGCCAGGCCTAATTGGCCAACATCAGTGCCCGACCAGTGTCCATATTAATGGCCATGATTTTGGAATGAGATGTTTGACAAGCAGGAGTCCACATGTAAAGACATTACAGACAAAAGACATGAACGTTTAGTGTGTGGATGCTCATAGAGGCTACATGGACTGGAAGGTTGCATTACATTGAGTGGTAGGTGAATTTTAAACTTTTTTGTTTATTTTCTCTGCAGGTGCACTTTCAGGTTTCCCAGCACAAACATCAAGATCACATTCACAGCCCTGTCCAATGGGAAGAGGGAGAAGCGCGAGGCGCCCGAGTCTCCAGTAAAACCAGTCCAGATCTCCCCGCTCACCATAAACATTCCAGACAACATCGCCCACCTCATGAGCCCCCTGCCCTCGCCCACCGGCACCATCAGGTACAGTAACAGAGGAACAGTAGGCCTGGGCCTCAGCTAACCTTGAGATAACCTATGATCATACTGGCCTGGCGGCTTATGGTTAGTTTACTGAACTCTAGGGGATGTTGTGAACCAGGCTCAGCTTGTTGCTTAGGTCACCTCCTAACCTACACCATCTGTCCAACACAGCTTTATTGTGTGTACGTGTTAAGCCTAGTCTGTGTGTAGCCATTGGCAGTCTTTACTTGGCTGCTATGTGCGTGTTGACTGAAAAAACATAGCTTCTAGCAGTGTTAATTTTGACAGCTATTTTAGTCTTAATACCTTTGTCTGTCATATTTTTTTTTTTGTCGTTTCATCCTTTGTTAGTTTTAGTTATTAGTCAACTAAAACTCGGGGCAGTTTGTCTAGTTTTAGTCACAGCCATTTTAGTCACATAGTCAGTGCATTTATTTGATTAAATAATGAATATTTAGGCTACCTCTGACTTCCATCATGTGCACCTTCATTGATAAGGGCATAATTTCAGCTTTCCAACAATGCCAGGAGTATTACTGTACTCCTAATATTCAACAAATAGCATTCCTTTTTTCCCATAGGAAAAGTTAGTTACAAGTCAAGTGTCCTGTAGGCTTGGGTGGTATACCGTATATATCATATAATGGGGTATTTGGAAGAAGCTACGGGATGATTTTTCAATACCGTCAAACCTATTTTTTTGAAGTTTCAGTAAATTTGAATATTTGTAGCTACTTTTTAAGTTAATACCTGCAGTCAACTTGTGCGATACGTTAGGAGATATAGCAGATTGCGTTCTTCATTTCACCTGTCACATTATTTAACATTATGAAGCTTACCGTAGTTCCCCAGAAGAGTTGAGCTAGTCACGTGTTTGTAAATAGCACAATTGGAGAAAGCGAGCTGGTGAGTCCATAGCATTCTTTATCGGCGAGTCTCTGTTGTGCGGCGCACATGAGGTGATTTACATTTTACATTTACATTTTAGTCATTTAGCAGACGCTCTTATCCAGAGCGACTTACAGTTAGTGAATACATATTTTTTTTATACTGGCCCCCCGTGGGAATCGAACCCACAACCCTGGCGTTGCAAACGCCATGCTCTATCAACTGAGCTACATCCCTGCCGGCCATTCCCTCCCCTACCCTGGACAACGCTGGGCCAATTGTGCGCCGCCCATGAGTCTCCCGGTCGCGGCCGGCTGCGACAGAGCCTGGATTCGAACCAAGATCTCTAGTGGCACAGTTAGCACTGCGATGCCTTAGACCACTGCGCCACTCAGGAGCCCCTTCACTAGTGATGAAGTTACACTTGTATGCAATTCACTTCTAAATGTTTGCCATCAGATATCTTATAATGGCTTTCTGCTAGAAGTCAAAGAGCTCTAGATGAGTTCTGAACGCTGCCATTTTTTCCCTGTGCTTCCTACTAGTGTTTTTTCTCTCCTCCATTTCTCTCCCATCTGGTCCATGTACACATGCTGCTCTTCCTTCAGAAAAGCATGCATTACAACTTTGTTCATTTGCACAATTTCTCTCGTTCACTTTCGCTTGTAAATGTCAACACTCACCAAAAAAGATATTCGGTAGCTGCTAGATATGCTTGTGTAACTTTATGAGCTGTATTTGCCTGTCTTTGTAATTAGTTTGTTTTTACCCGATGGCATTTAGCTAACAGCGTCTGTGATTTCGCAATTAGTTTGCGCTAATTTTGTTAGCATTCTGATAAGAGGCCCAATTGGCTTTTCTTGTGTTTGTAGCGCCCCCTTGCCAGTAATACCGTAAATCTTGGAATGAGAGAAGGACGGTATGACGACATGAAAATCTGGATACCGCCTAAGCCCAGTGTCCTGGCTTTGCATCAGTTTAAAAGATTGAATAGTGACTGAAGTGACCACCTGGGAACTGTGTGGGAGAGCCTGGCCGATCAGCTCAATCAGACCGTGCAGCTCAAATATGTAATGAGAGGGTTGCATGAAATATTCTGCACGCATGCGTGCTTAGGATTGGACAAAACAGTTGAAAAGGAGCTAAAAATCAAATTAAATGTCCATTAGTCTCACGTGGAATTCTCCTCTCGTCACATTTTCGTTGACTAAAATGAAAAGTAAATTGTAATAGTTTGTTTTTTTCCAGTGCATCTCGTTATCATAATAGTCTTAGACAGGAAAAATAGGTTGTTGATTAGTATTTTTCGTTATAGTTATTGTTGACTAAATTTAACACTGGCTTCTAGTGGTGTGAATGTTTCAATGTAATTGGGATCCTTAACGTTAGATATTTTTTTTACATTCACAGTGCAGTTATCACAAAACCTATTATTTTCTGTGTTCTAGCCTAACTAGACGATAGGCTATAAAGGCCTGTGGAAAGGTGTGTGAAGGCAGACTCGATATGACTTGGATGCAGAAAGTAAACCACATAGTGTTTTAAGGCTCAACTTCTCCACTTTTTTGGTGCTCTGGCAACCACGCTGTGAACACTGACACGAACCTGTGCAGATATTGTGTGAGAGCGAAGTGCATCCCACTCATCTTAATATCCTGGCCTATTCATTGATGATAGGCCCTGCGTTACTGAAGTTGCGAGACATTGCAAGCCAAGAAATTGCGTGATGAAGCATTCCGTTGCGAGATACAGCTTTTGATTGCTGATAGGCCTGGTGGCCGACCTGCCTATACTGTGCCCCTCCCCTCTCTCTCCGTCCCTCGCTAGCTCGCTATGAAAGATGTGAGTGTTTGTGTTCTCGGAAGTACGGTAACTAATCCAGGGCTCTACAGTGCGACTATTTTACTTGTGTATGCGCTTAAATATTTGTCTGTGCGACCTGGACATTTTTATTTAGGGAGCACCAGTGCGCCTAGAACATTTTAAGCATTCTAGCATTAATATCTCAAATGTATTTGTGTGCGCCTACATCTTTCAATTTAGGCACATACGTGCTTCTTGTAAAAAATTCAATAAATAAAAAAAGTTGGCGTAGAGCACTGTAATCAGTCTCCTCCATTCCAAAATTCCTAGCGGAATCTAATCTTAACACTCCAGAAATGGGGAGTTGACGCGCAAGTTTGAGTTAATTAATTTGGCATCAACTCTCCACCACAGCATCATCGTCGTTAACAGTTGGAAAAATGGCGACAGCAGTGAAGTTCTGTATGGCAATGCTTTGAGAAGTTAAATGAGAAGGAAATGCACATTTTGCGAGGTGGAATTGAGGTACGGTAATGGTAGTACAGGTGCAATGCTTAACCATCTGAAAGGGACGCACTGTGAGACCCAAACCGTTGCTTGCAGCTGAATTGTGAATTCACGTGGAATTTTATATATTTTTCCTATTGTTTTAATGGAAAACCGATGGTAATTACTGTTTAAACATTAAGAACTTTTCCCCCCATTTGTCACATCCCTAATAGCTTCTGCTGTGTTCAAATATGAACTGCCTCTATAGTATGTGAAATGAAAGTTGTAGTAGTGCTAATCCATCCATTAATTCCTACTAGCACATCTTCCAATCAGCTACGGCACATTGCACCGATGATGGAACATTGAAGAATGGAAAAATAATATTGATGTTTTCATTTGATGCTAGCCCATCAGTGTTTATCTCCAGATTATTCATGTTGGCTTCAGCTAATGACAAATCATTAAGCGTTTTCTGCTGTTTTAACTCTCAACTTAATGCCTCATAAAACGATTTTGCTCTCCTTTCAATATGGGTTAGATAATGTGAGGCTATTTGCATTTACTGCTACTGCAGTAAAGGGTACAGATAAGCTGAGCCAAGATATTTATTTTACTGGGGCCCCCTCTTCCTCAGAATAGCTTGGATAATTGTAAACCATGGCTTGATTTCTCAAAAGGAACTGAGGTCATCAGTGGATCAATTAGGCAGTTTTGTTTATAGCCTAAAAGTGTTGCATTTGGCAAGAATAAGATTTCAATTTTGTACTGTTTGATTTTTATTTCCACTCACCCATTCCTATGTCATTTCCCTGCCGTTTTCCATGCCCTGACAGCCATGTAGAGCTAGTCTAATGTAATGCCTATTGCATTACTCTTGGTCAGATCATTTGATATGTACTGTGGTGGTCATCATGCTGACAGAGACTTGGTGACTGACTAACGGTCTGGCCCTCTTCTTCCCAATAGTGCTGCCAACTCGTGCCCCTCCAGTCCCAGGGGAGCGGGCTTGTCCGGCTACAGGATGGGTCGCATCGTCAGCTCTGCAGAGCTACAGCTCATAAACGACAACTCCCAGTCAGAGAACGACAAGGAGGCCTCAGGAGGGGACAGCCCCAAGGTGAGCACCACATACAGAGAATCTCTGTTGAACATGCTTTTAGTCTAAGACTAGGCTTATTCATCTGTTTCTGCGAAACTGGCCTTTTCAATTTAGTGGCAATCAGCAGTTGAAACCCTAACATTTACATTTACATCATTTAGCAGACGCTCTTATCCAGAGCGACCTTACAAATTGGTGTATTCAATTTATGATAGCCATTGGGACAACCACTGTGTTATCCCCACCCATGTTTATGGTAAAAAGCTGAGGGATGGGGCTGGAGAAATGTAACCACTCTCAAATTCATAGACAGCTATGGATGCAAGAATTGACCAACCATGATATCCAAATGTTATGAGGGTATACAGTGTTTGTTTACATTTACTTTGTTTTAGTGCTGAGCGATTAGTGCTTTTTGGGGTTGGTTCGGTTTTGGTTCGATTATAAAAATTTAAAAAATCACATTTTTCGGTTTCTATTATTTATTTTTTGTCATTAAATGCGCTATACATTATGTGGATTGAATGCTGTAAAAACACAGAATAAAACAAATAACAAAAGTCCCAGGATGGTAGTGACTGCCCATTACTGCTTATCACTTATTAACCATAATTTATTTACATTACAATTTACTTTAAAATATTTAAGTTGTGTATATTACATTTTGTTTTATTAGATGACTTTATTATTTCATTCCAAGTCATCATCTCATCTCTATAGAGCTGCTGTCTGACAAAATCACTGTTTTAGTAGTTATTCAAAGTAAATAAGGCATACTTTTATGACTGCTGAATACCAACTATCAATCACTTAGATAATGTATTTTCAGGTAGAGATGCCTCCCGAAGCTACTGCTCTCTATCCCTCTCGATCGCGCATCTTCTGTCGCTTCTCTCCCTCTCAGTGCGCCCCACACAGACCGGACAAGTAGGCGCAAAATGGAATATGGTCATGTTGGTTAATTACCACGTTTTCTGCGCTAAACTATGTAGAATATTGGCCTGTTGGAAACTACAACTGTCTACTATCATAACAGTTTGGGCTAGATCTGATTTATCTCTATTGGTCAATTAGTTGTTTTAAAAACCAAAACATATCTGACATTTCGGTTAATCGCTCAGCACTACTTTGTTTACAAACATTGGAGTAAAACAAGCTTATTTGGGTTCGGATGGGATACGACAGTTGAACTGAGCTCATGAGGCATTTAGGAAGTTATATTCTTCAAGAATCAATGGGTACATATCATTTATTTAAATGGAGGTAGCAACTGAAGATTTCCCTTTAAATAAGTGCACACTTAAATTAATTGGAGAGGAAAGGTAGTCTGTCTGTCTGTTTTGTCATTTGAACTGATGCATGTGACAAAACAAACCCATGATTTGTTGTTATCAAATTTAATTTGTCACATACTTCATAGACAACAAGTGTAGACTAACTGAAATGCTTACTTACACATTATTTTCCAACAATGCAGAGTTAAAGATGAGATAAAAAATAATATACAAAATTGAAATAGTGTCACAGAATAAATACACAGTGAATAACAAATAGAAAAGAGTAAAAATAACATGGCTATATATAGGGAGTACCCGTACCGAGTCGACGTGCAGGGGTACGAGGTTATTGAGGTAGCTATGTACTGTACATATAGGTAGGGGTAAAATGACTAGGCAACAGGATGGACAGTAGCCCCGTGTAGATCAGTTGGTAGAGCATGGCACTTGCAACACCAGGGTTGTGGGTTCGTTTCCCACGGGGGGCAGTATGAAAATGTATGCACTCACTAACTAAGTCGCTTTGGATAAGAGCGTCTGCTAAATGACTAAAATGTTAAATGTTAGCAGCAGCGTATGTGTAAAAAAGGGTCAATGCAGGTAGTCCAGGTAGCCATTTGATTAGCTATTTAGCAGTCTTGTTTAGATGTCTTATGGCTTGGGGGTAGAAGGTGTTCGGGGTCCTGTTGATTTCAGACTTGGTGCATTGGTACCACTTGCCATGCGGTAGCAGAGAGAACAGTCTAGCTTGGGTGGCTGGTGTCTTTGACAATGTTTTGGGCCTTCCTCTGACACATCCTGGTATAGAGGCCCTGGATGGCAGGGAGCTCGGCCCCAGTGATGTACTGGGCCGTACGCACTACCCTCTGAAGCGCCTTGCGGTCGGATGCCAAGCATTTGCCATACCAAGCGAGTCAAGATGCTCTCGATGGAGCAGCTGTAGAACGTTTTGAGGATCTGAGGGCCCATGCCAAGTCTTTTCAGCTTCCTGAGGGGGAAGAGGCGTTGTCGTGCCCTCTTCTCGACTGTTGGTGTGTTTGGACTATGATAGATCCTTAGTGATGTGGACACAGAGGAACTTGAACCTCTCGACCCGCTCCACTACAGCCCTGTCGACGTGAATGGAGGCGTGCTCGGCCCTCCGTTTCCTGTAGTCCTTAATCAGCTCATATGTCTTAGACGTTGAGGGAGAGGTTGTTGTTGTTGTCCTGGCACCACACTGCCAGGTCTCTGACCTCCTCCCTATAGGCTGTCTTGTTGTCATCGGTGATCAGGCCTACCACCGTTATTTTGTCGGCAAACTTAATGATGGTGTTGGAGTTGTGCGCAACCACGCAGTCGTGGGTGAGGGGACTAGTACAGGAGGGGACTAAGCACACACTCCTGAGGGGCCCCAGTGTTGAAGGGTCAGCATGGCGGATGTGTTGTTGCCTACCTTCACCACCTGGGGGCAGGCCATTGGGAAGTCCAGATCCAGTTGCAGAGGGAGGTGTTCAGTCCCAGGGACCTTAGCTTAGTGATGAGCTTTGAGGGCACTATGGTGTTGAACGCTGAGCTGTAGTCAATGAACACATTCTCATGTAGGTGTTCCTTTTGTCCAAGTGGGAAAGGGCAGTGTGGAGTGCAATAGAGATTGGATCATGTGGATCTGTTGGGGTGGTATGCGAATTGGAGTGGGTCTAGAGTGTCTGGGATGATGGTGGTTTTAGCCATGACCAGCCTTTCAAAGCATTTCATGGCTACAGGGACTATGGTGGTCTGCTTGAAACATGTAGGTATAACAGACTGGGTCAGTAAAGACCCTTTCCTGCTGGTCAACACATGCTCTGAGGACGCGTCCTGGTAATCCATCTGGCCCTGCGGCCTTGTGAATGTTTATCTGTTTAAAGGTCTTACTCACATCGGCTATGGAGAGTGTGATCACACAGTCGTTCGGAACAGCTGGTGCTCTCACGCATGGTTCAGTGTTTCTTGCCTCAAAGCGAGCATAGAAGGCATTTAGTTCGTCTGGTAGGCTCATATCAGTGGGCAGCTCGTGGCTGGGTTTCCCTTTGTAATCTGTGATAGTTTGCAAGCCCTGCCACATCCGACGTGCGTCAGAGCCGGTGTAGTAGGATTCGATCTTAGTCCTGTATTGATGCATTGCCTGTTTGATGGTTTGTCGGAGGGTGTAGTGAGATTTCTTATAAGTGTTCCGGTTAGTGTCCCGCTCCCTGAAAGCAGCAGCTCTAGCCTTTAGCTCAGTGCGGATGTTGCCTGTAATCCATGGCTTCTGGTTGGGATATATACGTACGGTCACTGTGGGGACATCATCATCAATGCACTTATTAATGAAGCCAGTGACTGATGCCATCGGATGAATCCCGGAACATATTCCAGTCTGTGCTAGAAAAACAGTCCTGTAGCTTGGCATCCGCTTCATTGGACCACTTCTGTATTGAGTGTGTGCGTCACTGGTACTTTCTGTTTTAGTTTTTGCTTGTAAGCAGGAATCAAGAGGATAGAGTTATGGTCAGATTTGCTAAATGGGTGGAGAGATTTGTATGCATCTCTGTGTGTGGAGTAAAGGTGATCTATAGTTTTTTTTTTTTTGCCTCTAGTTGCCCAGGTGACATACTGGTAGAAATTAGGTAAAACAGATTTCAGTTTTCCTGCGTTAAAATCACGGCCACTAGGAGCACCACCTCTGGGTGAGCATTTTCTTGTTCGCTTATGGCCCAATACAGCTCGCTGAGTGCAGTCTTATTGCCAGCATCGGTTTATAGTGGTAAATGAACATCTACTAAAAAATATCATGAAAACTCTCTTGGTAAATAGTACGATCTACAGCTTATCATAAGGTATTCTAACTCAGGCGAGTAGAACCTCGAAGAGACACACACCCCCTCCCCTGAGCTTCCCCAACGCTGACGTTCTGTCCAGAAAAAACTGCTAGATTTATATTTATACAGCCACGACTCAGAGAAACATAGGATATTACAGTTCTTCAGATCACGTTGATGGGATAGTCTCAAACAGAGCTTGTCCAGTTTATTCTCCAGTGATTACACGTTCGCCAATAGCGCCGCCTCCTTCTTCTCCAAGTGTCGCCGATTTGGGCCTGGTCTGGGATAGTCAATATGGCCTTTGCCTCCGACTCATTGAAGTAGAAGTCCTCATCCAAATCGAGGTTGGTGATAGCTGTTCTGGTTTCCAGAAGCTCTTTTTGGTCATAGGAAATGAGGGGGTAAACATTATGTACAAAAAAAGTTAAGATCAACGCAAGAACGTACCCAAAATAGCATAATTGGCCAGGAGCTCGTAAAACGGCTGCTATTCCCTCCAGCGCCATTGCTCACAAAATGGAACTGTGCTACCTAGTAAATTACATGCCGTTTCTTCCTTCCTCTTCTTCTTCCCTTTAGGATGATTCCAAACCTCCATACTCATATGCACAACTGATAGTCCAAGCCATTACGATGGCACAGGACAAGCAGCTCACACTAAACGGAATATACACTCACATCACCAAAAACTACCCCTACTATAGGACTGCAGACAAAGGCTGGCAGGTGAGAAATGGCGTCTTTCAATGCACCGTTTTCACTGAAATTATTTGTATGTTAGGAAAAAGATCCAAAACTGTCTTGAATAGCATTAGGATTCAATCACATGGTTATATTTGAAATATCTCAAAAACCACAGAGCATAGTTGTCATAGCCAAGGGAGCATTACAGTGCCTTCAGAAAGTATTCACACACCTTGATTCTTTCCACAGTTGTTACAGCGTGAATTTAAAATGGATTAAATTGTGATTATTATTTTTTGTCACTGGCCTACACACAATACCCCATAATGTCAAAGTGGAATTATGTTTGTAGAATTTTTTTACAAATTCATTAAAAATGAAATGCTGAAATGTCTTGAGTCAATAAATATTCAACCCCTTTGTTATGGCAAGCCTAAATAAGTTCAGGAGTAAAAATGTGCTTAACAAGTCACAAGTTGAATGGACTCACTCTGTGTGCAATAATAGTGTTTAACATTATTTTTGCATGACTGCCTCATCTCTGTACCCCACATATACAATTATCTGTAAGGTCCCTCAGTCGAGCAGTGAATTTCAAACACAGATTCAACCACAAAGACCAGGGAGGGTTTCCAATGCCTCGCCAAGAAGAGCACCTATTGGTAGATGAAGAAAAAAACAGACATTGAATATCCCTTTTGAGCATGGTGAAGTTATTACACTTTGGATGGTGTATCAATACACCCAGTCATTACAAAGATACAGGCGTCCGCTCAGGGATTTCACCATAAGGCCAGTGGGGACTTTAAAACAGGTACATAGTTTAATGGCTGTGATTGGAGAGAATTGAGGATGGCTCAACATCATTGTAGTTACTCCACCATACTAACTTCATTGACAGAGTGAAAAGAAGAGTCTGTACAGAATATAAATATACCAAAACATGCATCCTGTTTGCAACAAGGCACTACTTGGCAAAGCAATTAACTTTTTGTCATGAATACAGTGTTATGTTTGGGGCAAATCCAATACAACACATTACTGAGTACCATTCTCCATATTTTCAAGCATAGTGGTGGCTGCATCATGTTATGGCTATGCTTGTAATCGTTAAGGACTGGGGAGTTTTTCAGGATAAAAAAGAAACGTAATGGAGCTAAACACAGGTAAAATCCTAAAGCAGGGGTACTCAACTCTTATGCTCGAGGTCCAGAGCCTGCTGGTTTTCAGTTCTACCTGATAATTAACTGCACACACCTGGTGTCCCAGAGCTAAATCTACATTTTGCACAATCCAGGTGTGCAAAGCTCTTAGAGACTTACCCAGAAAGACTCACAGCTGTAATTGCTGCCAAAGGTGCTTCTACAAAGTATTGACTCGGGGGGTGTGAATACTTATCTAAATTAGTTGTTTAATTTTCAATCAATTGGCAAACATTTCTAAAAACTGATTTTGACTTCGTCATTATGGTGTATTGTGTGTAGATGGGTGAGAGAGAGAATATATTTCATTGATTTTGAATTCAGGCTGTAACACAACAATATGAATACTTTCTGAAGGCACTGTATATTAAGATGTGCTTTGACTAATACGCAACCTTGTTCAAGTACATATTCACTTTGGCTTCAAACTGAAGGGCGGTACATGACTTCTCCCAGCTGTTTCCATGTTGTTTTTGAGCATGTGCCATTGATGAACTGTGATGTGAATAACAGCCTTGGCTGCAGTGTGTTCATACTAACACGACGGCGTATTCTGTTGTAGAACTCGATCCGTCACAATCTGTCTCTGAACCGCTACTTTATTAAAGTGGCCAGATCGCAGGAGGAACCGGGAAAGGGCTCGTTCTGGAGGATAGACCCGTCCTCAGAGGGCAAGCTCATGGAGCAGGCCTTCAGGAAACGAAGGCCGCGGGGTGTGCCCTGCTTCAGGACCCCCCTTGGACCCCTCTCCTCCAGGTATGGACCTACTTACACTCTCAGGTTTCAGACACACGATGAGCTCGCTGCATGCTTTACTGCAGGGGTCTCCATCGGGTCGATCCCAAGCTACCAGTAGCTCACAGCCAATCTATGAGTAGCTCACCAAAGACACCTCAAGCTCCTATCCAATCAAATCCACATTGACATTATCCCATTCCTAGTTAACCACAATTGGCCAAATCTAACACACTATGTACCAGCAATATTGCCCCTGGATTTCTGTGTGGTGCACGTGGTTCTCTTCCATTCACTTTGTGTAGCCAGTTAGAGATAATGATAACTGTCTTCTGGGTAGACAGTAGGCTTGGGTGGCATACTGTATACCGGGATATTTGGAAATAGCTACAGGATGGTTTTTCAATACCGTCAATATCGTTGAAACTATTTGAAGTTTTTCAATACATTTTTATATTTGTCGTTACTTTTTAAGTAAACACCTGCAGTCAGCTTGTGCAATATTTTAGGAGATAAAGCAAATCGCGTTCTTAATTTCACCTGTCACATTATTTAACATTATGAAGCTTACCGTAGTTCCCAGAACAAATCAAATCAACATTTATTTGTCACATACACGTGTTTAGCAGATGTTATTGCGGGTGTAGCGAAATGCTTGTAATAATGTAAAAAATTATACATAAAAAACAAAATACCGCTAAGTTTCCTAAGAGCTAGTCGTGAGGCCGCCATCCTCGTCAACGCTCAGAAACAGAAAAACACTTGAGCCAGTCATGTTTGTTTGTAAATAGCACAACGGGAGAGCGCGTGAGCAGTTGAGTCCAGCTGTGTATTGACAGGGGTCGTGTTTTATATTGAAAGTCTTGTTTTTTTGCTTCAATAGAGTGATCAGGGACGTACTATAGTTTTCCTTCACAGAAAATACATTAGTGCAACACATTCTGCAGAAAATAGCTTCATTTTCATCATATGACAACAGAAGTGCAATGCTATTTGGCAAGCAAATGAGCTTAGAATGGAAAAGCAAGGTATCTTTTGCAAAAACTATGCATGGCCATCATATGTTTTATGTTTATCATAGAAAGAATGTAGTCAGCTACATTTCCTAATGTTTTGCTTAAAGTTAATCTTGCATTTTACTGGAGAAAAGTAGTCTGGCTACACTGAGAAAAGTACTGGAGAAAAGTAGTCTGGCTACACTGAGAAAAGTACTGGAGAAAAGTAGTCTGGCTACACTGAGAAAAGTACTGGAGAAAGGTAGTCTGGCTACACTGAGAAAAGTACTGGAGAAAAGTAGTCTGGCTACACTGAGAAAAGTACTGGAGAAAAGTAGTCTGGCTACACTGAGAAAAGTACTGGAGAAAAGTAGCTCCACATCAGTCAGAGTGCTGTCTGCTGATAGAAAGCCTGTTTGTGAATTCTCATCCGAGTGGAGTGCAACTGAAGCACAAAATCTGATGCCGAGCAGAAATTACAATAAGAAGCATTTTACACCTGTGTTTACAAAACACAGCAAGATAATTATTGTGTTCTATCTTTTAATCCTGCGTGAAAAACTCCAAATTCTGCGTTAAAGCGACCCCTACGTTTAACTTGCTAGTTATCTAAGTAAGTGGCTGAATTAATAAGGTGACGGGGCATCCTATTGTGTTAGCTTTCTGCCGTGTTTGAGAAGTCAAAGCCCTTTGGATGAGTTATTTGTACAGATGCCGCTATCTTGATTTCCTTTTCTCCTCTCCGGTCTCGCCCCGTCTTCTCCTTCCCAGGCCCGTTGCCCTAGCGACTCCAGACTCCACACAGACACAGCATGTACACATGCTGCTCCAGAGCCAGTACTGTTCTTCCTTCAGACAAGCATGCATCTAAACTTTGTTCATTAGCACAATGTCTCTCGTTCACATTTGCTTGTAAATGTCCAAACTCGCCAAAAATGACATTCGGTAGCTCCTACCTATATATGGATAACTTATGAGCTGGATTGCCTGTCTTTGCAATTCGTTTATATTCATTTGCGCTCATTAGTGTATTTAGTTAGCTGCCTCCATGGAAATGTGCATTCTGTTAAAAAAATCCCAAACCAGGAAAAATAAAATAGAGAACTGAATTCGGGAAAATTGCGATATGTTTCATAATTTAAAGTAGCTCTCATGATAGAAAAGGTTGGAGACCCCTGCTTTACTGTTAGATTGGCATGTTTGTGCCACCGCCTTGTGGCCATATATGGTCACTACAATATTTACATTTTTACATTTTAGTCATTTAGCAGACGCTCTTATCCAGAGCGACTTACAGTTAGTTAGTGCATACATTTTCATACAGTATATTCCCATTGGGAAAATGTGAATAGGTTGAGTAACCATGGTTGAGCGACCACGGTGCTCTGGCGTGAAATATGATCAATTTCAATGCATATGTAAATCCAGGGCTCTGAGCATTTTTAAAACCAATCTGCTTTTCCCTCTCACAGGAGTGCCCCAGTCTCCCCTAATCACTCTGGAGTCCTCTCGGCCCACTCGAGTGGGGTGCAGACCCCTGACAGCCTATCCCGAGAGGGTTCCCCTGTCCCCATGGAACCAGAGCCTGCTCCGGCCCCGCCCCCTGCCACAGCAGTCCAGCCCAAACTAGCTGTCATCCAGGAGGCCCGCTTTGCACAGAGTGCACCAGGTGAGAGATGCCCATTTTTGTCCAATAACCACATTGTTTGAGTCTTCTCCAATCCTATGTACAAATGTGCAGTCGTCACGTGTGGATCCTCCGTTAAAGAAAGCTATTGTTTGTCCAGGCTCCCCTCTCAACAGCCAGCCGGTGCTCATCACGGTTCAGCGTCAGTTACCTCAGACCATAAAGCCGGTGACCTACGCCATTGCCACACCTGTGACTACCAGCACCAACCAGAACCAGCAGCCCGTCATGCAGACGGTGCATGTCGTCCACCAGATCCCTGCCATGTCTGTCACCAGCGTGGCCGGGCTCAGTGCCGCCAACACCTACACAGTGGCCACCTCCGCCATGGTCACCCAGTCCACCATGGTCACCCTCAAGACTGAGCCCCAGGAGAACGGAGACTACTCAGAGGCCAAAGGTGAGGGCAGGGAAGAAGGATGGTGTAGTGTGTAGATGGACAGATTGTGTTGACTCAAGGTAGTAGTGGTTTTAGCCAGGTTTACATAGGTTTTACCCTTGAGCAATGCACCTATATATACGTTGTCTTAGTAAATGTGAAATGTATGTCATGTTGATCAGTTATTGTAGTGGCTGTTTGGTGTTAGTTGTATTATTAGAGGTCATTGACATTACCCTTCCTTTTTCCTATGTTTGTCTCTAGTAAAAGTAGAATCGGTTCCAACCATCACCCATGCCTCTATAGGCGGTGGCAGTCGCATCATCCAGAATACCCAGTCGGCCACGCCCTTACAGACGGTAACCTTAGTGCAGCAGCAGCCGCCCCTGGGCCTTCACCAGCTCCCCATAAAGACCATCACACAGAACGGCACCCACCTGATGCCAATGCAGGCCGCTGCAGGTGAGACAGTGACTCATTAGAATGGATCCTGTCAAAGCACTTTATCCCCGTCTCTAGTCTACCACTGTTCTGACCCCGTCTCTAGTCTACCACTGCTCTGACCCCGTCTCTTGTCTGCCACTGCTCTGACCCCGTCTCTAGTCTGCCACTGCTCTGACCCCGTCTCTAGTCTGCCACTGCTCTGACCCCGTCTCTAGTCTACCACTGCTCTGACCCCGTCTCTAGTCTACCACTGCTCTGAGTAGTCCCTGTTTGTTTAATTAGCTAGAATTCATGCAGCATACTTGTCAGTGCTGCTCTCTGCAGTGTGTTTGTGTATCTCTAAGGGCCA
This sequence comes from Coregonus lavaretus, assembly GCF_964263955.1. NCBI lineage: Eukaryota > Metazoa > Chordata > Actinopteri > Salmoniformes > Salmonidae > Coregonus > Coregonus lavaretus. The sequence continues at coordinate 23,352,083 of NC_140015.1, read as the reverse complement.
TATGAATCCCTCTGTTAATCTTCCTTCATTAATCAACAATGTCTGACTGGAGTTTCCTACAATGT